>NW_024962279.1:4412444-4565485 GCF_019238085.1 Lagopus leucura | reverse complement strand
TTATTTTATTTTATTTTATTTTATTTTATTTTATTTTATTTTATTTTTTAAAGGAGTAGGGTCAGAATAATAGTACTTAATGTGAGTAAAAATCTTATGATCCACCGTTCTGTCTTCCTTGGTTCATGCCTGACTTCAGTACCCATCCCGTCTCACTGAGCACAGCCAGCACAGGATCATGTAACTGTACGTGCTGCTACACCTGGCAGCACCACTCACCTTGCATAGGGTTTTCATTCTTTATTCCTGAGTGTCAAAACCACATCTGATTTGAACCCTAATTGCATGCATTGCATCTGTGCTTTTCCCCATCTGGAGCAGTTGTGGAGTCTGTTGGAAGGAGAGCTCAGGCCAGCATGATGCTACCAGGAGAAGGGCTTGCGCAGCCACATGCACAGTGAGTATCTGGAGCTGTGCCCCTCTGCGTCAGCATGAATTAAGTGTCACAGGAGGAAGCAGAGATGAAGTTCTGTGAGAAGATCCACGACTTGATCCAGTGATGATCTGGTGTGCAAAGAGGGAGAGAAAAATGAATTTCTCACCCAAGACATGGAGACCATTAGTGCCGTGCAACCCAGCTTGTGCCGTACTGAGCACCTCTGCTCCAGTGCCATAACGCTGGTTGGGTTGGTGCAGTGGTCTGTGAGTGTTAGCAGCTGCAGCTGGCTGTAAAAGCTGTAAATTTCCCAGTAACTAGCAGGAAAATATTGTGGATCTGCAGTTATTCTCCACATGTGGATATACTGTGTTTGTTAGCATTGAGCTAAGTACAATAAAAAGCATTTTTCTCAAGTGTGGCAGCACATGGGTGAGCTCCGTTTGGCCCCATTGTCAGATGAAGCCAGCAGGAGTTCACGTGCAGCTGTAACAGCAGTTCGTGCTGCAAAGCGCTGCTGGCCCAGTTTCTGGGAGGTGCTGTGGAGGTTGGCGTGAAGCCCCTGAGTTGTGCTGCTATGCTTTGCGATGGAGCTTCTTTCCTGGGGTACCCCCAGTGTATGAGGCATGCCCTGAGCCTTGGGCAGCCTTTGTGCTCACCCTGCTGAGTGCACCTGTGTGTGAGTGCGACTTGAGATGGCAGAGAGTTGCCCAAGGAGAGCTGAGAGCTTGCCCTTGTGTTGTGCAAACCTGCTGTGGTGGGCTGGGTGTTGGAGGCTCCTCCATCAGAAGGCAGCAGTCCTGTGGTGACGGCGTGGAGCGTGTCTGCAGCGAGATTAAAATGAAAATTAGGCAGTGGGCGATTACCTCCTGGTTTTAACTGAGTGTGGTATTGGGCTGAAATGAAAAGCAACCTTGAAGCTGCACGGATTCATGAAACTGTATGCTGGGATTTTAAAAATTACCTCCATTGGAATCCTGGAAGCATCTGTTACATAATTAATGCACTTAAAAATATACTCTGTTTATGATTAATCCAGGACTGTGGTGTGTGCTAGTTAAATGACTGAATCCCAGGGTGCAGCGCGAGGAAAGGACTGCAGTTGTAATCTATTTGATGGTTATGGGGAAGGACATTTTCTACAAATAAATACATCTTCCGTAGTCTTTTTATTTGTCAGGGCCAAGCTTACGTCTGTTGTGCTGAGTTTGTTGACTGGTTAATGTTTAGAGATTTATGCTGATATTTTGTAGATCTACTGGAAGAAAATAACTCAAGAATAATTAGGGAGATTGACCATAACGTTCTGTGCCACATGTGTGACAGCGTTGCTGGGCTGATGAACTTGGATAGGGCATGTGCAATTAAAAGCGCCAAAGCTCGGTACAAGGAGCTTTTCAAACCCTCTCCCAGATAGATGAGCACTCTGGAGGATGCATGTTCCCCAGAGGATGACTTGCTGGAGCTGCTGGAGGCCGTGGATCTCCTCTCTGGAGAGTTGTCTGAGTGTCTCCTGTAGGGAGCTGCAGAGCAGGGCTGCCAGCACATTGCATTCCCCAGCCGGCATTTCTTTGTGCCAGGAAGGGTTGGGACACTCTGTGGCCTTACCTTCTTGGAGCCTGCTTAACTGGCATCCTCAAACAGTCTTTAGCATTGCATTTCCTCTGACGTTTTTTCTTTGTTTCTGTTCCTTCTCCTCCCCCCCCCTCTTTCTTCATCTGACTACTGCCCCATCAGGTTGGTGTGTAGTTGTGCCAAGTAAAACCCTTTTCTCCCCCTATCTTATTTTTATTGCTGGTTCCCAAGCCTCCCTCAAGCTGCTGTGGTTGCCCATCACACCGCAGGGTCTCAAGGAGGCAGCCCAGCAGAGCGGTGCCCGTGCATCCCATACTTGCTGCTAGAGCTGGAAATAGGGTTCCTTTCTATGTGAATGTGTCATTATTTTTAAGCTAACAGTCATTGTGTGTGTTGGCTTGGGAGATGTTTTGAGATTTAGTGCCTGGAGGGTCCTGTCACACCTGGTCTGTCTGGTGGTGCTGCTGGGTTGTGGTGGGGTTGTCTGTTGGGACCACATGTGCCCAGGTTTGGCCCTGGTACGCACTGAGTGTTAGTGATGACCTTGGGTTTCCATGTAGTGTCTCTTGTCTTGAACTGATTCTGCATTTAAGCATCTTGTCCCTCAGCTTCTTCAAGTGTGCTGAGGGCAGAACGAGGCTGGTTTGAAAGGAGGCAGTGCCACCTCTTACCTACCAATGGTGCCTGTGGCTCTTCCTCACCTCTAATCCCACTGGGAGCTGCTTCTGGCTCATCCCTCTGGATTAAACAACCCCTTGTTACCTGTGCAGTATAGAAGTGTACTCAGCATGGACTTTTCCTTTCGTCCTGAAGAGAGTGCAAATCTGTGTGTGCTGGACTGTTTGTATTTCTAGCAAATTGGGACCGAAAAACAGCATAAGTTCCAACTGTATGTCAGCAGTCTAGGATTTCAGATATTGTTTGATACTGATTTGTGCGAGAGCAGTTGTTGGATAGAAGGAAATGATAAAATTGATGAATCAAGGCAGAGGAGGAGGGCAGCAGGAAGCAAGAAGCCCGAACGTGTTGGGTTCTAAAGAGTTGTTACTCTCTTATTGCTGGCCAGGCCAGTGGTGTTGGGCACGTGGAATGGCTCAGGGTGGGTGGCTGAAGAAAACAAGAGTAAGGGTTTGGGGAAAAGCAGAATCTGGTGACTGCAGCAGCACAAGTTTATTTTTAGAACCCGATTGCATTTGAATCGCGAGCATTAGAGAAACTTCTTAGCTCACATTATACTCCGAATTTCTTTAATTTATTTTTAAAGTGGAAATTTTGCAAGCTGACGTTTTGCAGCATGCGTAGTACGATTTGGCTGACAGCATTGTCTGGCAAAAGAAATAACCAAATTATTATTCAGTCATGGGTTTTTAACAGCCGCAAAGCAAGTGGATGTTAACTAAATGATGCAATTTATTCCCTTCCTGCTTATTGCCAGCTTGCCTATTACAGAGAGACTGCCAGCTTTAAATAAGTGGTACCCAGATGGTAGTCGCATGACGCCCACTTGGTTACAGAGCCTAAGCAGGGAATAACTCGGCAGCCACTACAAGCTGTGGGTCAATTGAGGGGGAATGCCTGTTGCTTCACAGTTTTGCATATGTAAATCTGTTAATGTTATGTCAGTATTGTGCGGTCTAAACACAAGCACTGCCTTTCTCTGGGGCCCAGATGAACTTGGATCGCCGCCCAGCTAATGAGGATCCGAGAGCGCAGCGTCAGGCGCGGGCTGCTGCCTCTGCACGCTTCCTCGCTGTGAACTTGGGGCTGCTGGGCTCGGCCGTGCCCCAGCAGTGCAATATGCAGCCGGCCTGGCCTCGCTGCTGGCAGCTCACCGCTGCTTCTGTCCCAACCAGAGTGGCTGCTGCACTTGGCTCCGGCCGTGTCTCCCTGCCACGCTCCTACGCTCGCCTTCATCAAGTGCAGATGTGGCACCCGGCTGCCTCCGAGAAGTCATGAACCGCCTCATCTGTGCTCCCAGGCAGCCAACATCTGCTGGCGGCATGGGAGCGATCCGGGGAGCTGGGCCCTGCAGACAGGGACTTGTATTGATTGCATGGGGATGGTTGCTGGAATGGTTGGGTTGAGTCCGACTCCCCCTTTCCCCCTCTCCCCTCCTTTTATTTTTTTATTATTGCTTTAAAAGTAGTGGTTAAAATTGTTGGACATGGGAATGCTTTTATTGTTGATCATTTCTGGTTCTGAAAAGTTTATTACAATGGGTGAAAACAACAACCCCCCAAAAAACACTATAAAAAACTGCAGTACGCTGAAAGGCTGAAAAAGCACCAATCGTGCTGATTTAACCGAAGAAAACGTTCCTAGAGGTACTGTAAATTTTATGTGCCAGATGAAAAGCATTAAGTGCGTTATTTTTCACGAAGGGAAAACATTCCGATTTTAACCATTTTGTAAATTATATTAATGGCAAACTGCTTCTTAAAAGCTGAGGGGCTGCTCAGTGAGCACACCCCCATCCTGGGGGCCCAGGGGTGCAGGATCCACGCTGCCAGATTTCTGCCTTTGTGTGCAAAGCGCTCTGCTGTTGCTCCCCCCACCCCCCCAAGTCTTCTCTTTTGGAAGTTGCAAGCAAGTGTTTTGAATGCAGTCAGAATAAAATTAAAGGAGAAAATAAGCCGCTTTGGAATGTAGCGGAAAGCTGAGATGTTTGAGTATTTTATCTTTATTTTGCTAATTATTTGTCATGGAGATCTGAGTTGATTCCCTGAGATTTCTTCTAAGCCTCTTAGGGGGAATTTTTCTGGCTGATGGTCATTTTCCTCCATGGTGTACTCTGGGTTGAGCACCGCTGCCCTCTGCTCCCCGGCCCCGGGAGGGATGCCTGGCTTGCTCCTCATCCTCAGTACCACTAGTGGCCCCAAACAGACTGAGCTCTGGGTTCTGAGCACAGCCCATCGCTCCGGCTGTGATGGCAATTTGGCCGCAATTCTCCTTTTTGATGGAAAATTACGTAGTGGTTGTTGAAGAGCCTGTAGCACATTCTTGTACAATAAAGGTAAATCAAGCCAGGCATTGGTTTATACATGATTTTCCAGTTCCTTGTATTAGTGAGAGCTATAGCTTACCCTACTGAAAACTTAATTAGGCAAACAGAATGCTATGTTAGCATTCACTTACAAATCCGATGTGCTCAGGACGAGATTCAGATAAGTTAATAAGAGTTACATTAGGTGTTTCTAATGGTACTTTCCATTATTTTTTTTTTTTTAAATAAGCACTGGCTTTGGTAATAATTGTCCCCCACTTTTCGGGTTAATGGTTTCATTGAAAGGCTCCATTGTGTCCATTTAGTCATGGAGGATCCCTTCTGCTGTGCGGTACGTTGGTGCATCTCCTACAGCCTTTGTGTTGAGAGGGCTGATGTGGGTCCCCTGGAGGAGAAGAGCGGGCTGAGAGAAGGCAGCAGCCTGTTGTGCCACGCACCTGGAGCAGCCTGCAGACAGGAGCGGAACAAATCTTCAGTGCTGGAGTGGGCGTAGGGGTGCGTGTGTGTTTGTAATGCATTCAGAATGCCAGTAGCTTGTGCCTTTTGAAGGCTCCAAATCAGAGCTGTCATATTAGCAATACCATTTCCAGAAATAATGTGAGGAACACGCTGGTACCCGTTCTTCAGAAAGGCATCATTATTCTGTTATTCTTTCTTGAGCTTCCGACATCCTCGCTTAACAAAGGTCTTTCCAGATTATGGTTCTCAAAAATAGTTTGCTGTGAGGACTTGGATTCCAAACGGAAGGTACTGTCTTTTTTGACAAGGGGAGAGGGAAATGATCACCTCATTTTCTTTCTTGGCAAAGAGATTTTTGGACGAAGGATGTGAACGTAAAGCTTGCAAACTGAAATGGGAAGTCGGAAGTTTGGGACTTTATTATTCCGTAACTGATGTTACACCATTTCCCGTCTGCGTGCTATGAACTGGGAATAGGGAAAAATTGCAGTGCTGAGAGGCTGCTGGCTGATTGAACTAATGCTCGCCAAGTGCTGGGGTTATCTTACGTGGGGTGTTTTGATGATAGAAAGAACTGGTATCTGAAACCTCGGCCTCGAAGTGAGCGCTCTGCTGGTGCGAAGCAGGGGGTCGGGATTGTTCCTCAGCAGCAATTTTGTGCCGTTTTGCTGAATGTGCCTGTTTTTGTGCCACCAGGCAGAGCCGTCACTGGTGACAGACTTTAGAATATTTCTTAGACATCGGTAAAGCAGCATTTGCCCGTTACAATACTGATGCAGCTCGCAGCATGTTTGACTCGCAAAAGAATTATTGTAGGCTCGTGCCTGCTTGTGGTGGGCCAGTGAAAGTGTGCGTGTGTGCTGGATGTGGCAACCTTCACTTGGCAGAGAGCAAAGCCTGCTTGCCCCTGAGGAGAACTGCACTGGGAGCCAAGGGCACGGCAACGCCAGGAAGACGGGTGCATGAAATCCCTGTTAGTCCTTCATCACCTGATGCCTATCCTGAGTAAGGGAGCCCTTCAGTGCTCAGAGCAGAGCTTGAAAGGGCCTTTCCTAGCAGAGACATTCGGGGGTGGGGGATTCCCTGAGACAAGATCAGATAAGATAGTAAGTGGAGGATTCAGGCGGAAAAGTGGTTTGGAATTGCAGATCAGTGGTTTGCCCATAAGTGGTTTGGGTTGGCTGTGGTGTTTTCTGATCATTTTTTTTTTTCTCTCCCAAAGATGTCTAGCAATTTTTCACCCCTGTCTTTAAACTCTCTCGGATGGTTTGTGATTTTCAAAGGCTGAGGATGGCTGTTTGCTCCTGAGCTCTGGCGGCTTCACAGGCTGCTGCAAAATCACTGCTCGCTCTCTCGAGGATCCTCATCTGTCTCTGATAGAGCTCCTAGCATTCAAATGCTTTAGCATAATTCGTTACTTTCTTGAACATTGTAGGAGGTTGAATAAATATGATTTCTACAGTATGTGTGTATACATATATCTCTCTATATGCATATATAAAGCGATGAAACTTGGACATGCTGGGTGTTAAGCAATTCGCCAAAAGCAACAGGAGGAACTGGTGTCAGAACAGGACTTAAATGTATCTGTTGCTCACTGGTGATCCCACAGCTGGGTGGGATCCAGGCAGGCAAACTGTGATGCAGTGACTGTTCTCTCTCTTCCCACACAATATACTTGTATTGTGAAATGTATATTAAAATATTTAGGGAGTCGGACATATTTCATGTAATCACTGGAGGAAAGTGGCTTTTAATGCATCGCTTGGATCAAACCTTCCAGACCTTGAGTAGTTCTTTCCTGATGTGAAATGTAAAGCCTTCACCTGAGAAAAGAAATAATGAAGTTGTGCATTTTCACAAATCCACCAGTACCTGAAGTAAAGAGAGGTAAGGGGATATGAGGAAGTTTTGCTGATATGGCTTGGTAAAGGTAGGAGCGTGGTGGCATAGGGCATGTGTCTGTGCCACTGCTGCTGCAAGAACAGGGTGACAGCACAGCCAGCACCAGTACCGAGCTGCTGCATTTGTCCTGTGTCCCTGAATCACCTTCTGTGCTTTCTGTCCTCTTTCTAGAGGCCTGAAATCTGTAGCTTCATTTCATCAACCTCTGTGAGGCAGCTGAGCTAGCTGTCTCAAAGCACTCGAAGATGCTATTGGCATAGCACAGATATGATTATTGTTAGTATAATCAACAAGAATTGCTAGATTGATTTCTCTCTCTTTTTTTTTTTTTTTTAATTTTGCCTTTAGATGTTTAAGAAACCCCAAACTTGCATAAGAGTACATAACTTGGTAGAGTTCCCCATTGCTGGAGGCATCTTTCAGAGCTCAGGCTTGGCTTCCCCTGGAAGGTGCAGGATCTTGCAGACTGTCAGTCTGGAATATGGGTGTAGCATTTCCAAATAGCCAGGAGCCAAGGGTAGCATTGATCACACCCTGTTGTCCAGGAAGATGTTTATACAGTTGTCCGTGGCACTCTGGCTGGGCAGCTGCTGGCTGTGCACACATGGCTGCTATGGAGCAGGAAGCCAGAGCTTGGGAGGTGGTTCTCCTGAGTGCTAACTTCTCTGCAGTTACAAGCTGAAGGAGCATTGGTCTCCTTGGTGATTTGGGTGAGAGTGAAAATGGCTTTAATCTTTTTGACTAGTCTAAAATGAGGATACAACCTTCTTAATACACCTCTCAAAGGAGCACATTTTTTTACAGGTGTAGTTGCTTTTGTTTTATTTGTTCTTTGCTCTCTTGCAAATGTGCATCCTTTTCTTTTTTTCTTTGTATTGTTTTTTCTTTTTCTTGCATACATACGCCTCCTTTAGAAATTTTCTCTTCCATCCAGACACCTGCATTTCAAGTCTCTATCATGCAGATTCATTTTTCCCTTTCGACGTGTGCCATGCTGACAGGCCTAAGGCTAGAACATGCTTTTTATCTGTGAGGGCTTTCTCTTGCTCTTTCACTTAGAGAACTTGATAACTTTGAGGCAAAGTAGGCCTGTGCCATGCTGTTGGGAGCCAAGACCTGACCTGCTCTGTACTGTGAGCCAGGCTGTTCCAGACTTGTGACTTGGATTTGCGAATGCTCAAAGGTTTGTGTGCCTGAATCAAAGGAAGTGAGCCATGGATTCTACAATGCCCTGATGAATGAATCCTGATGGTGGGGGATCTGTGTAATACCGTCTTCTGGACTGCCCCAAGAACATGTTCACTAACTCCCACTGTCTTCTGTGTTAGCACTGGCTTCTGTGCTCCATTTAGGTTTTCATTAAAGCATTACATAAACGACAATCGTGTAAATACAAGCGTTTGAAATGGTGCTTTTAAATTAAAAAGACTCTTGGATTCATGCAAGTAGACACATGCTCGCACTAAATAACTTTTGGCTTCCCCCTAACACTTTTCGGAATAATTTAAAGGAAGAAAAGATTTGCAAACAGTTGTAAAAGAGCCATAAAAAACTGTCAAATACCAGACCTTCAGCTAATTGTAAACTGTTTTGCTCTTGGAAGTCATACAACATTGATCTCATAGCTGCTTCATTAAGAAGGTGCTTCTTTGGAGCACGGGAGCTGTTTGCTCAGGTAGGCATGAACAAAAGTAGCAAGGGATGTCTGGCTTCTGTTCTGAATGCCCATTATAGCTCCAGGCAGCTGAAGTGTCCTGTGCCAGAAAGGAAAGCAAGTGCTGGGGGAGCTGAACAGAGAGAGGCTGCACAACTGAGCACTTCTCTCCTCCAGCTGCTTCACCCATGCTAAGGCATGCGGCTTCCACACAGCCGGGTTTTGCAGCAGGGCCTCAGCACAGCAGAGTGGTGTTAGGGAGGATCCCTGGCACAAGAAAGGCGAGCACCTGAAGGCTTTCTCTCGCTCTTTCTGTCCGTATGGAATATGTTCTAGTCTTCAATTTTCAAAAAGAGACGTGAAAAACTCTTCTTGGACAGAGAATTGGCTGATATCCCATGCCAGCTGGTTAGTTGCATCTTTATTTTTTTTGCAGCGTACCAAGGAAGACGGGCGCTCAGGGGTCAGCTTTTTCTGGTTGGGATTGAAAAGAAGAAAATCTAGTCCATTAGACTAGATCAGTGGAAAAACTTTTCTCTGAGCTCAGCTCTAATTCTGCACTTGTTCGGTGTTTCACTTGAAGAACTCTTTCCATTGTGCAATTTCACTGTTTCCTTCAAACGTTGCAGATCGGGGGTGTCTGCTCCAGGGAAATATTAATAGCAACCTACTGGGGCTCACTCACTGCCACAGTCTCTCTCCTTTAGCCAGTTTCTGAAGCTCTATGATTAGATCTCTTTGGGAAGGGAAATTCTTGCCTTTGTGTATTGGTCAAGCCAATGAATGGACTCCTGTTATCTTCTCGGTCCATGACTGAGTTGGGCTGTCAAGAGACGCCAAAGCTGGAGTCAAAGGGACTTTATTTCAGGCAACCCCACCTCCTCTGGGTTAGCTATGGAGAGGATTCTCTTCCCATCTGTTCCTGAACCAGAAACATCCTTGTTTAACAAGAGTGAGTTTGAGGAGTTTTCTGACCTAGCCATTTCCTTTTGGATTTGTAAGGTTATAAGTTGACGGTCTTCTAGAGGGTAGATTTCTGTGGCTGGACAGAATGGGATGTTGGGACAGCTTTTGGGAGGACTGGTTAACCTCAGTTTTGTTTCTGAGTAGGAGCCAGCCTGGTGGCAGGCTTCTGGATTTCGGAGTGTGCTGGCACTTTGGTGGCCTGTTTATCTGGGAAGGATGAGCACCAAGAGCAGGAGGGGGCTGGCAGCGCTACTGTTAGCGGTGCATAGAAAGTGTTCAGGGATTAGGGCAGTGTTTAATAATTCCAGAAGAAATTTCTGGACATGCAAATAAGACAGTGCTGACTATTAAAAATGCGAGCTGTGAAAATCCTCTTCGTGCCTGGATTCACACTGTGTTCCTGCATGTGTGATGGTTTGGTGGTCTGATGCACACTGTCCTTGCTAGCTTTGGTGTGACGTATTTTTCTGATCTTTTTCACATTCCTAATGAGAAGCATGTCAAAGAGGTGTTGAACCATCCAATAGATTTTGGCCCAGTTGATTGTAATAACTCTCAGCTTTGTATTTTATGCATGGTATGCTTAAATGGTTTTATAAAAAGGATAGAAAGAAGAGACCAAATGCTGCAGATCTTGGTTCAGAAGCCATCGTGGTTCCCCTGGCACAGGCAGTAAGACCAAGGCACGACCACCTCCCCATGCTCCAAAGTTGTTGGTGTCTCCTTTGCTGCATGAGTGCAGCAAACCTGAAATCGTGTCTGTATCCCAGTAGCACTTTAGGTCTCATTTTATGATTACTGCCCTCTCAGCTGCTAGGGAGGTGCTCTCAGTGAGAGTGCACGTATTATTTTGCACCATGGGCTCTCATCTGCTCTGTGCTTTTATTGCACCCAGCAGCCCCCTGGCACTGGCTGCTGTCACAGCAGGGGAACCATAACGCATCTTCCCTCTTGGCAATAGAGGAAACAGATATCTTCGTCCCAGACCTGGGTTGGCAGAGGTGCAGAGAGATGTACAGCTTGGCTGAAAGCGTGGAAAACAGAGCGTGGATCTCCCTATGAAATCTCCAGCTGGTAGCTGAACTCCAGGACTGTTTTTCCCCTCTGTGACAGCCTTAGTCGGTTGGTGTCCAGATGCTGTCACTGTATGAATATTCAGTGCCGATAAAATATGCATAATACCGTAAGCCTTGCCAGGGTGAGGATCTTGAGGGCTTGATGAACTTTGTAACAGCATTACTCAGTTGTAGGGGCACGACTGATGCAGCAATTGATTTCTGAGTTCAGACTTCACCTTCTTTTAAGCAGAGTTCATTCCTGTTTGCTTTTCATAATGGCGTTATTACACCTCGCTGGCAGCAGGACAAGGGAGAAGCCACCGTGCAGCCTTTCATTCCTCGTGAACTCCTGTGCAGCAATCAATGGTGGTGAGCGCCTCTCTGCCAGGCTGGAATTTCACGTATCTGATATGTTATCAGCTAGCTATTGTGGTGTTAACACTAATGGAATACTCCTGTTTTAACTCAGAATTTTCCAACGGAATTTTCCAACCGAAGGAAGACCAAGAAAGTTTCAATATGAAAGAAAAAGGCAAAGGGAAAAAAAATAAAGCAAAACTGTGCTGTTGTACCAAGAATACCAAAAATGCATCTTTAAACTTTTTTTTTTTTTTTTTCCCCCTCTTGATCTACTTTCTGTATGACTCATGAGCCAGGCTCTAAAATGGCCTCCAAACATGCATGCATAATTTGCACATCCTCATGTCTGTGGATGCAGTGCTCTTAAACGTCCCCGAGGTGTTGCTCCCATGAGGGGCAACACGGTTTGGTTCTGTTTTCCACCTCCTAAGAAAGGCATGGCCTGTGAGAGAAGACATGGGCTTTCTAAGTACCAGCTGCTTTACTGACTGGGCAGGGGAGGCTGGGAGAGACCCTTTTTGGAAAAAGGTACGTGTGAAACTGTAGAAATGAGGCTGAGACACCTTCTGAGCTGATCGCATCAGTAGTTTCTCCTTAGGCAGTGAGACCACAGCACCTTCCCCTAGTGTTAAACCTAAAAATTAAGTCCACTTACCTGTTTTTTCTTTCAGTGGTTTATAACAGAACTTTTCTTAAAGTGGGAATCTCTTCTGTACTATTGTGGCTTTTGTGAAATAAGTCAGAGCTCTTAAATTAAAAGCCAGCACGCACGTGCTCGCAGCAAGGTTTGTCACCCTCAGGAGGGGATGCACTCATGGACAGTGCCTTTATTTCAGACACGTCT
This sequence comes from Lagopus leucura, assembly GCF_019238085.1. Taxonomy (NCBI): domain Eukaryota; kingdom Metazoa; phylum Chordata; class Aves; order Galliformes; family Phasianidae; genus Lagopus; species Lagopus leucura. Next base: position 4,553,284 of record NW_024962279.1, on the reverse strand, counting down.
GAAGCAACAAATGTCAGTGAACATCCATAGCAATGGGGAGCTTTTGTAACAGCTTATGATAATAAACCCAAGTTTTAGGGGTTTAACGTGCACACTGACGTGCTCTGTGCTGGAAGTGGTCGGTACATGCCGTGGTACTCGGCACGTGCTGTGTGGGCTCGGTGTTTGCCAGGGGAGGGGATGTACCTGACATTACAGAAGGGTGTTGATTTGATTAAAATCTGGCTTTGTTGTCTGATAGAAGCCACGAACCTCCTTTTTACCTTTTCTGCAAGCAGAAAGAAATGCAATTTCCATTCGGCATAGATGTTTCCCTTTCATCCCTGGAGCTAATTTTTTTTTTTTTTTCCTGCAGCAGTTTTGGTAAAATTATGTATCACTTGTGATAATTCATTTTAAAAATTCCTGAGCTGTGTGGCGTACTTTCATGAAAATTCATTTAGATAAAATTAGATATTATTGTTTAATGAGGTGGCATTTCAATTTAGACCTTGCATCATGCATATACCAAGAGTTTTTTATGGAATAGTTAGGTTCATTTGAGTAATAAAGGCTGAATCATGGGGGCTTTAATTCTTAATCGCTGTGAGGATTGTTATCTGTGGGATGTGAGCTGTCTTAGTGGTATTCAATCAAGTGTCCACTTAGCCGTGACCAGAAGTAATTGCTCCCAAGTGGGTTGCACAATGACCTGTTAATACTTGCTTTGACCCTATGACCTTGTCTGCCCCATTGTTTAGGATTTTATAGCGAGCGAGTCTGCATTTCTGTGGGGTCAAGTAGATATCTGAGGTCAAACATTTTCTGATTACTACATAGTATACACTGTAAGTCTGCAGAGCTGTTGCACAGCAATAGTCACCGCTTCAGAGCAGGACGCACACAGTTTGGAAATTGTCTTCCTGAATGCATGTAAACAGTTTAATATTTTACCAAAAGAAGTTCATCTTGTAAATTAGGTATGAATAATACATTTGTAATTACTATTCGTGTCTTTAAACACTTGTGTCTTAATTGGCTTGGGTATTTCTTTAATGTATTTGCATTTTGTCAGGGAAGTTAATTCTAGCTTGCAGAGATGGAGGGTGAGCTGTGTGGCTGGGGATGGCTTCGTCCCACTCCCGTAGAGCACGTGGGCTGGCCCCTGTGCTTCTGGAGCGCTGGGAGTGCGGAGTGCTTCCAAGCTGACTTTGGCTGCTGCTGTGGAGTGTTTTATGTGCCTCTCAGAGCCATCCACAATTAATGAGACCTACTTGTTGATGGTAGTTGGGATGTCCCGTATTAATTTATGGGCTATGCTTAAACGTTGCTGAAAATGTGGTCATTTTGGGTGATGCTTTGCAGGGGGGCTTGGCACACTGTGTAGCTGAAAAGCAGTACTTTCCTCACAGTGTCTGAAAAATAGCGTGGCTGTACAAACAAAGCCTTGATATTGTTTGTAGCACTACTCCCTCTTTTCATGTTGTGTTTACTGAGTTCACTAGCCAAAACACTTCTGCACGCTCTTCAGCCTTGTAGGTCAACTCTGCTCTGGAAAAACATATATGCACCTCGCTCTGCATAGCATCCTAGGGAAAATATTTTGATCTTCACTGCCTGAGTGGGGCTGGTGGGATGACATAAAGCAGTTGGATTACGATACAGTTTGGGGACAAACAAAGCTAACGTTCCTGTGAGAGAGGCAGACTATAGTCAATTGAGTAAGCAAGAAACAAGTGCGAGAGGGAAAGCTATATAGCATATGCAGGGAAGAAAACAAAACAGTGACTCTTTCCACTGCCAGAATATTTAAAAACAAACAAACAAGAAAGCATACCCAAGCAAAATGTGCCTTGCAACAGAGCGAACCTGTGGGTTTTTCTCAGTGTGTGTGAGGCCATGTGTGATGTTGCTCTGGTCATGTGGATCTGTCAGCTCTTGCTGACGTGTGCCAAGGTCAGGGCCCACGTCTCCAGCAGGACCTGAGGTGGGGTAGGATGGGGCTGTGGTGGTTGTAACCTTTGTGGGCAGCTGGGCTGCACTCTCTGCTCTCGCATCACAGTTAGTGCAGAACCACAGGCCACGTGTGTGCTGGTCACAGGGACCCTCAGAAGCTCCTCAGTGGCTGTAATCGTCACCCCTTCAGCTGTGTGAAAACTGTGGCCTTCTGTGCCAGACCATCTCTGAAGCCCTCTCCGCTGTAGGAGTTGGGCAGGGCTAGATTTATGGGGCCGCCTCCCCAGGCAGCTGTTGGTATTCAATCATCCAGGACAGTCCCATTGTCCTCTGTGGGCCGATGACATGTTTCCAGCGCAGGCCCCGGTGCAGATGTGCGGTATTTCCCCTCTCAGAAGCCGCCATCTGAGGCACTCCCACCAGCAGCTCCGCACTCTGCCTCGGCCTTCTCCAGCGCTCCGCCTCAGCCTGCTCGCCCCGCACGGTGTGTCTCCTCAGATCTCCTTGTCCTCTCTGGAAGATGCCAGTGCGGGAGATTGTGTGGGAGGCAGAGGGATTGCCATCGCGTGTCGCTTCCCTGGATTGAGGGATGTGTTCCTCGGGGGCCTGCAGGGACCACAGGTGAGTGGCTGAGGTGCGAGGAGCTTTGGCTGGAGATGGAGGCTGGTGAGGCAGGGAGGAAACGTGCTGAAACGCAGGAGTTCTCACAGAGGCGTATTTTAAGGTTGGCGGTGAGGAAAGGAGCGTTATCATCGTTCTGTCTGAGCAATTAGTCAGATGGGGGCATTTCTGGTAAAGACCCCATGACTAACACACAGTGTGGTGGGAAGTCCAGAGGGCTTCGTGAACTTCGCTTTGAGGTTTTCAGGGCCTTCTTTGGGGTAGATTCAGTTTTCCCAAGAAGATGGTGTTCTCTTTACTCCCCCTTCTATTATGAGAGGAAAAAATAAGTACATATTGAACACCTGCGTGTGCAGAACCTCTAATGCAATACGTATTGCTTCTTAGCAAGCCCAGTGCTGTGAGTCCCCTGCCTGTAGCAGAGCTGTTGGTGGAAAGTTCTTGTACTGAGTCCAGGATAAACACAATATTCCTTCATTTTTATAAGGAATGCGAGCAGATGCCACGGAAATGAAAGCTCTTGTTGAACACTGATACTGCAGCCTTGATCTATCTCTATTTTCCTTTCTTTTCTTTCTTTTTTTTTTTTTTTAATTGAAATGTGGGAAAACATCTAAGTTGTTGCAGAGGGTTTTTGGAAAGCCTGCGTTTCCCACACGCTCAGGTTTGTGCAGTGCCTTTGTAGGTGGTGTGTGGTTTGTGTCAATCATCAGTCTGGTGCTAATGGTGGTAGAGGCACGCTCAGGCTCTGAACCCGACACCTAGCGCATTGATCTTTGCAAACACGTTCCTACAAGCTGGGGGGACTGCAGACTTGTATTCACAGTTTTCAGCTGTCTCTGGAGTTCCATTTTGTACTGCGGGAGAAGGCAGAACACCGCTTCTTTAGCATCATGGGATGTGCTCCTCAGTCCTTCTTTAGCCTTGATATCAATTCAGGCATTTCATCTTTTCCCCAGCAGATGAAGCAGCACCACAGATTGGCTGTTATAATTAGTTTTGTGCACAAAGCAGGAGTGCAATGTTTCAAAATCTCTTGTTGAAGAGGATGCTCCTTGTATCTGCTGGTCTTCCAGTAAGAATTTGTTCAGGGAAAATATGACTTTTCATTGGCCTGGATGTGGGTTTGGTGATGGCATTTTAGGGGATCGATGTAGTAGCCTTGCTGGATGAAAGTTGTGTCAGTTTTGAAATGAAATCTGTCATCGGGGCACTTTGCACCGTGGCCTTTTGCGCTCTTCCTGTTACAAGTGGTTACTTCTTGCTGCTGTGCTGAAATGCACGACCAAGGGCTCATCATCAGAAAGTGAAACTCCCATGTCAGTCCCATAATGTCAGCTTGTGACGATGGTACCACGTACTCTCGGTGCCGTATGACTAATTACTTTTCTGTTTTTAAATTTTCTTTAGAAATGCTGTGTACCTTCTAGCATAGTCCTGCAGTGCCTTGCAGAGCTGTTCCTGCCAAGTAGCAAACCATCCTGAGAGTAGTTAAAACCTTAAACAAGAAATAGAGGGGCTCAGCAGTTCTCAGAATTGCTCAGCACCTTTCAGGATTGAGCAATTTAGAAAAAAAAAAAAAAAACAACAAAAAAAAAAACCAAAAAACAACACGTAACAAAAAACATGAGAAAGAGTTATGCAAATTGTGACCTTTAAGTGCATTTTATATTTGGAATGAAGTTAGATTGAACGCATTAGTGTTCTTTCCGAGTTCTGTTTTCCAGCATGATTCTGTTTTCGGGTGCTCATCTCCGTAGTGTTGGAGCAGAGCAGTCGGTGCCGTCCCTCAGGAAGAGAGCAGGACATATGATGCCTAGGATAGCAGTCACCATGCTCTGTGATAGGCAGTGTGTCAGTTAGCAAGGAGTTTGAACAGGTGGATTTTAATTTCTGTGTGGGGTCTGACCACATTATCTAGATGGCAGATTCCTCATTAGCTAGATAGATTAAAATTTGTATCGTGGCTGATGCCTATCCTGACTAATAAGTGTAAGTAACAGCTCGTTCTACTGGAGCTATTGGATGCGGCTTGGGTGGAGGAGAGGAATTGGCTTCTGCAGAGGATATTTGCAGAAAGTCACATTTCCACCATATGTTAGCAGGAGTCTCTTTGGATGCAGGTTTTGGATAGAGTCCTCTGTGTTGCTGTAATCTGGTTTGTCCTTTTTCTACCACTAGTTCTGAATCATACCAACCACTTGGACTCTGGTAAGCGTTGTCTTGAAGGACAGTGGGAACATTTCTGCTGGCTCAGCTGATTTTCACCTATTATTTCATCTGGGTGAAGAAGTAAGATACAGGGGCTGAAGGAGAAGTTTTGTGTCTATCAGGAGTGAGGAGAACTGCCAAAAAACCTGAAAATTCGGCCTGATTTTCCAAAAAAATAATAATAAAAAAAAGGTACCACTAATCTCATAAATCCTGATTTAGGTCTGGCTTTTGACAAATCATTATGCAGAAAGGGAAATATCCTTTTAATTTTTAATAGCTTTGCAGTGAAGTTTTATTAGGCAATAATCTGGTTCCTGAGTGGATAGAAGATAAGATCGAGGGCCAAGTAATTTTTTCCCCTCCCGTGCAGTTTGGAAAAGGGGAAAGTGGTCATGGTGAGATGTCTGCCTTATAAAACTCAGAGCAGCATCCTTCTCTGTGCCACAAGCATACAAAATGCCTCCAAATGGATATTTACAACATAAATATGTTCAGGATGTGGGTAGCGAGAGAAGTGTGGGAATAGACGCGAAGGTGCATGGGAGTGGGGATGTGAAGGGGGAGGTGTGAAGAGAGCCAGGAGAGTGTGATGCACATTTTGCAGATAACTTTTCTTCATGTGCCTCCTTCCAGAGCCTGGGTGTGGACTTCCTTCTCCTACCGGCGTATCCTGAGGTTTTATATTCAGCGCAGCGAGATTCTCATACCTGCCTCTGTTTGCTATTGCCGTTATTTCCAAAGCAGTTCTGTTGGCAGGGGACAGCAGCTAATAATACATCTGGACTGGTCAGGTGGCTTCATTTGGAGTTTGCTTGGTTGTGGTTGGCATTTCTTACAGCCTTTCTCAGGCGCAGCATGCAGTAGACATTTCACTGGCACTTAATAAAGCAGTATAGGGCGCTCCTCGATAATATAATCCTTATGCCAGCCTGGTTGCTAAAGCCGTGAGTCCCTCAGGCAGTAGTAGACAACTACTCTTGGTGTTGCTGCTTGTTTTACTGTTGTCTCAGATGACTAGGCAGCATTTCTGTGATTTTAAAGCAGCGTGTTATTGCCAGTATCTGGGATGAAATTACCACTTACAGATGTAGAGGTGAACATCCAGCTCCCTTTGGCTGTTTAGAAGCACTGAGCATCGCTGGCTTGGGGGAGGCTGGCAGCGTGGAGCACCTTTGGTGAGCGCATCGTTGCAGCTTGCGTGGAGTACCAGCAACGAGCATCTGGTCCCCTCTTATCTTTCTTTCTCTTGTTTTTTGAGGGGGGGGGGGAAACATCTGCTCGCCTGATTATTTTCTGTATTATTTCTTTTTTTTTTCCCCCTTATTTTTTTCTTTTTTTCCTGTGGCTCTTTCAATTTGCAGGGAATGTGTATTTAATGTAAGTAAGATGTTAGCTTCTGTCTGGTTTTTCAGCAAGCATTCCAGTAATTACTGGAGTACCTTCGAATGCTACAGCTGCTATTTCTAAGTTAAGGAATCACATTTTCCAAGCATTTATAACTGAATTCACATGGGTAAAGCTTGGCATTCAGATTGCCGGCCCACATATCTTGAATTTTGTCTTGATCCTTTATGTTCACATATCAGTATTGTGTAAGATTAAAGTGGTAAAAATGGCTTCTTGCTGCTCTGGGTGGGCTTGTAATAATGGCATTGGATGAAACTGTTTTAGTTTAAAAAAAAATAAATATTGGTTTGAGCTTTGAAATTTTTGTTTGTAGTTACTACTGTGGGATGATGTCTTTTTATTTATCTTCCTTCTTTCTGTTCTCCTTTGCCCTTTATTGCTGTGAAGAAGTCACTATTATTTTAATGTTACTTGTTGCTACCTCTCTAAGGAGCTTCTCAGAATGTGGTCTGACTCTTTCTCTGCTGATGTCAGGAAATCCCTTCGTGCCAAAGGATGTTGGCCAAGGCCAGGCTTCCCCCCTTACCCGCAGCGATATTAACTTGGCTTTTCCAAGTGCTCCTGGAGAGCAACACACCCAGTTCCTGTCGACTGTAGGGGAAAAAAAAAACCCACATGGCTGAAAATTTGCCTTGTTTTTCCTTTGCAAATAGTAGCATGTCCACAGGGTTGCAATGACCTGCGGATTGGCTGCACTGGAGGCAGTGCTTTGCTCTGAGCTATTTGAAAGCATGGTGGTTTTGAGGATGTCCCAGTGCTGCCATCACGGCTCCAGCCCTGTCGTTGCTCTGCAGCTCCAAGCAACTGTTTCTCTCCCTTTTTTCTTCTCTGGCTGTGAAGTCTGGTCCAGAGGAAATATGATTTTTGCCTTGCTGCATCCAAAGAAATACATTCTATTTTTGAAACTGCTTTGTAACACGCATTGAAAAGTAATGAGCCAAAAAAAAAAAAAAAGGAAGAGAGATGAAACTTGACCTCCAAATATATTTGGTTGATGGGGTGATACTTACAGAAGTTTTCTTTCAGGGCAAGCGTGTGGTTGGTTTCTGTGGGCAGGTATGCTAACTGTAGGGCAGGTAAGCTGAACAACAGAAGCTAAAGTGATGGATGTGGAAGAGCTGAATACTGAAGTAAATGATATTATTTAGTAGCATGAGTTTTGTGAAAAGCCATGGTCTTCCAATAAAAGCCTAAGAACACAGACATTCTGAATTCACTACCAGTGTTAATTTCTGTCACTGTTACAGACAACAGTTTTACTCTCATTTTAACATTTGAGTTGCTTAACTCTTCTTTGCAGTAAATGTCCCTTTAATAGCGCTCATAACGTGATGTTTCACAAGTAATGACAGTCCAGGAGAGAAACATACCAAAGTTGGAAGGGAGTTGCTAGCTTTCATCTAGAGCTCGGGTTTTTATTTGCACAGTGTGTGTAGTTAGCTGGTATTTCTGGGCTCTGCAACACAACAAGGGCTCTGTCTGTCCCTGTGCTTTGCCCAGCATTTCTCCAGGTCATGGAGAAGCACATGTGAGCATGGGGACAGATTTCTTGGCCTAGGTCACTCATGGTGGGATTGGATAACTGGAGAGCTGCCAGTGTCTAACCCAACAGACCATAACCCCAAGTCTGCTCCAGCTGGTAGCGGTGTATGGATGGGCTCTGTGAGCAGCAGGGCCACACGGTCCCGTGGCCAGGACCTGCAGGTGAAGCATCCAGTCAAGGCTGTGAATCTAGGCTCTGCATTTTAAAATGAATGCGAGGAATCCATCCCTCTGGAATGCCATAAATTCACGCAGTGCCATAGATCCACGTCTCCGTCGGTGCGCTCCCAGCTGCTCTCTGCCTTTGTGAGAGCACAGCCAGTTGTGTGGAGGGGGGAAACCTTTTGGGATTTGTGGTGCGTGGGCTTGTGATGGAGGACGCCTTGTCGGCAGTGCGTGGAGCGCCCAGGAGTTACGGCAGGTTGGCCGGCTGCTTGTGGTTTGTTGTGTCTGGTTTGGTTCCTACTTTTTAAGTTGCAGTTGCATTTGGTCATTTGAAGCTTATTTTCGTAGTCTGGCCAAGCCAGCAGGATCCCCGTGCGCTGCAGGGGAACATAAAACATCAGCCTTTAAGCTGGAGTGCTCAGTAGATAAGAATTTTAAGACTCTTGCATCATGTGCTGTGTCTTATGGGCTTATTTAGTATACTCAATTTGATTTAATTTAGATATTGAATAAGGAGAAGCTCTTTAGTAGCCAGGAAAAGTATCGCCTCTTCTTTCCCCATTTCCTTACAGACAAGATGGCTGGGAGGGCTGATTTTGGCTGGGACTGCGTTGATTTCATTGTTGGAAGTAGCAGGGTGTTTTCAAACTGCGCAAAAATGATGTTGCACTTTATCTGTACTGTTAAGCTTTGAGAAAGCAAAGAATTCTTTGGGCTTTCGTCTTACTTCTGCTTTTCTGTGACAAAACGTCGAGAAAATAACTTCTGCCTCTTTGCAATTTAGGAGTTACAAAATGAGCACGGCTCTCGGTCAGGTGGCTCTGCCAGCGCTCTCTCCTTTCTATTCGCCATTGCATAAACACAAATAAAAATTGTAGCTGCCTTGCCACACGTCAGCATGCGTGCTGATGGCAGACGTTTGCCTGGCTGAAAGGTTTGGTTTGGCTCCTGTTTGCCTTGGCAGGACTGAGCCCTGCCTGCGAGCAGCGGGGCTGCTGGGCGGCGTTCCCAGGAGATAAAGAGAAGTGTGGGGATATGGCATGGCGCTGGTGGCCCTGCTGGAAGGGGCAGAGGCAGACAGCCTGCCACAAATGATTTTACCATAGCAATGGGGGTGAGATGATGGGTGAGCAAGACCTCCACGTTACAAAGGCAGCATGTCTGGGAGTTCAGCAGAGTCACGGGGCTTGTTTGCAGATCCCTCGGCTGGAGGCTGGATGGAGTTCAGTTCTGTGCACTACTCACTGAGCACCTCCCAAGCGACACTGCAAAAAAAACCCCACACGTTTGGATGATGATAAATTTGCATGCCCGGATAACCTTTCATTTGAGAATATTAATTATTGCATGAGTTTGTGCTGCCCTGGAGTAATCACAGCTGGGTGTTCTCTCAGCCTGGAGAATCTTCAGAGTGGGTGAAAATCATCCCAGAAGTCTGTTTAAGAAAGACGGAGAAAAAAAAAAAACCAACCAGAAAGAAAAGCAGGCCTCCCAAAGGCTGTGGTGGAACCCAGCATTAGCAAATGCTTCTAGGAAGTTTGACCGAGAGCCATATGGCAATGTGGGGAGTATTATCCATTGCTCCAAAAGTTGGTCTCTGAATCAGCCTATTGACTTCAGCAGCACTTAATCATGTGCTTCAGTTCTTCTTTGAAAAGGGTTGCATTCCTGAATCATGTCCTCTGATTTTAACCACTAGACGGTACTTTGTTTTGTGGTAGCAGACAAGTCCAGTCATATTTCTGTGACTAAGTTTGCGAGTTCTGACTGCACTCCCAGTGAAGTACGCTGATGAATATTCTTCCTCTTATCAAATTCAAAACATTTGCCACTGTTCTTGAATTTTAGGCTCAAACCATCCGGTGTATTCCTGCAGTGCAGCTGGTGGGGCAGCACAGGACAGTGTGACTTCATGTGCCTGCCTGTAGAGCGGTGCGATGTAAACAAACATGGGGGAAACCAGTGATCTCCAAACATTGCCCTGAATTCTGCTTTCAAAAGCCCTGAGTGTTGATGGTGGTGATTGAATCCGTACATTAAGGGCAAGAACCAGTTGTGCTGGTCAGATTTGGGTTGTGTTTGGATGCTGGAGTACGTCCTGGATGCTCACACACTGCTGAGCTGCGTCAGGGATGAGCTGGACTGGTTTGGGGCTGCTCTGCTGTGCTGCAGGAAAGGAAAAGGAGGAGATGAGGTGAGAATCAGCCTGTGGGAACTTGTGATGTGCTGCAACTGCTCAGGATTTAAATGAGTGAGGTATCAGCCCCTTGCTGGCCTGAAGCTTCAGGTGCACGCTCAGCCCTGAGGGGAGGAGGAGGATGCTTGCTGGGATGTGCCAGCCTCCAAGTGAGCTCCGCTCATGGCTGCCCTATGGTCAGTGGTGCTGGGACTTGCATTCCTCCCTGTGCAGTTCCCAGCAGCTTGCTCCAGCCTTTGCCTTGTGATGGGAGCCTGTGCAGCCCCTGCACTGCTACCTGCTCTGGCATGGGTGAGGGGGGAAGCACTGGGAGAGGGTGCGAGTGCCTCACTCCAGGGTGTTTGAATCGTTAGGTTTCAGCAGAATTTTTGGTCTCACCTTTCTGTGTTTTTACAGCTAAGGCTCTTTTTACTTCCCAACTTTCAACATCTGGAATTCAGTTTGAGTTTATTAAAAAAATTTCAAAATCTGCAGTCTGTATGAAACACTGATGTCTTTGCGTTTTGCCCGCAGTTTTTTTGCTTTAATTTTGTATCCTTTGCAAATGCCAGAAATCCTAAGTAGTTGCACATTCAGTAGCTGCTGCTTTCTTCTTTGTCTTAATCTTAAGCAGTTTTTTTTTTATTATTTTTCCACTTAGACACTTTTCTAATTGGGGATAATACCAAAATGATTAATCAAATTAAGTGTGAGAGCGAAGTGGCTGATGCACAAAGCCGCGTGTAGCTGCTGTCTGTGCGCAGTGAGGTTGCCTTGCTGGAGCTGCTGTTGCTTAATGGGCCTCTTAGGCTTTTTTTTTTTTTTTTTAATAAGGTACTGTGTAGATCCCATTGACTTCAGTTGTTGATTGGGATGCCTGACAGCCGGGAAATTAAGCCCCTTCTTTGTGCCGGAGTTGAAGGCCAGATTTTCAAGGATTTTCAATGCTTAGCACCAATAATTGGTGTTAGGTATTTTTTGGAAAAAGTTCAATTCTCATTTGGGCACCTAAATAAGGGTGAGAGATTATGATACTTGTAGCGACTGGTGTTACTGGGCTATGGTGAAGGCTTTTTGGAAGATCCTGGCGCCAAAGCTCGTTATTTTACTGTCGAAATAAGAGCTTTGTTCTTTTGCGTTCCTACTTTGTTTGCGGGCGCTGAGCGTTTCTGCAAATTCTGATTGTGGAGGAGAAACTTTCTTGCTTCTGCCTCCTTTTTTTTTGTGCTTGCCTTAGCGTGTGTGGAGGGAAGGGGGAGCAGAATGAGTTGAGTAAATTAGACAACTGTTGGAAAAAAGGGGACATGCAAAATCAAGTGTTCTACTTGCGTAATCTGTTTAACACCAGCGAGCCATGGAGCCTTGTGGGACACGGGAATAAAAGGAACATCTGTGCAGGCCACATGGCATGCTCTGGAGGAGCCCTCCATCCCAAGCAGCTCTGCTCTATTTGCAAATAAAAGCTCCTGCCGACATCAAAAAGTTGAGGTGGATCCCAGCTGAAAGGGAGAACAAATGTTACCTTTCCTCGCAGCGAGTTCCTCCTGTATGCAGCCTTTGTGGTCCTATTAAGGATGCTTTTGGCATGTGTTTCTGATGGCAATTAATGTTGGTTTGGTGTTTTTTTTTTTTTTTTTTTGCTTTGTTTTTGTTTTTTAAAGTTATGTTGGAGATACATCCGTGTTGAAAAATTTTAGGAAATTGCAGAGCTTCTCAAACTAAAATCAAATGCACATGAGATTGAAATAAGAACAGGGATGATAAATATGCCTATATATATATGTATGTGTATACACATATATATAGTTTGTTTGTTTGTTTGGGTTGAGCTGTTTGTTTTTGTTGCTGTTTGTGATTGCTTGTTTGCTGTTCTAAATATTTCTTTGTTTCTCATCCCCTGATGCCCACGCCCTGAGATGCACAGCTCTGCAGGCTGCTCTCCCTGCTCTCCTTTTGCTGTGGTGACGGTGTTTGGTAAACAGCCCCATCCCGAGGTGGGGCCCTGGGGAGCTGTGGCTGCTCCAGCCCCTCTCCCTGGGTGCTTGCAGGACTCCGAGGACGAGCAAGCGAGCATTTTGTCTGCACTTGTGTTTTATCTCCACTTGCAACCAGTTGGAGTGCAGCACTGCTCGCAACGATGCACTGAGTTCATGGCTTTGCATTCTCTAGACAGGCTGTATTGTAGTCTGTATCAAGAAGGCATGTATTTTTTAATATGTAAATAGGAAAGGATGGTGGTTTCATCTCTATTCCAATGTACCCAGGGTGGCAATAACGCTTGTTTAAATCCCTGTGGAACAGATTGTATATGGCAAAATTAATGTCTCAACTCTCCAAGTATTTTCTCTAAAATATTTGATTTTTTGCATTTATTGTGTTGCTTGTTTCAGATAGAGAATGGTATCAGCCATGCATTCAAAGCTTAATTGGTGGAACACAGATTTATTCTAATTCAAAACAGTCACTTAAAAACAGTTTTGTGTATATGTATACATGGGCACAACTTTTCGTACAGTTGTCTGTTTTGGAGCGGTCTCTTAGGCGCTGATGTACGAGTTGAACCTGTTTTCTTTTGTGCAACATGGCTTTAAGAAATCGTTAGTGAAAACAGTATTTATAGTTTCATTGCAGTCAATAAACATCCAAATGTGAGTGGTGCATTGAAGTTCTACCTTTGATGGGGCTTTGAAATGTATCCTGCAGAGCAGAGCCACAAGGTGTGTGTATCTGTGAGTCTGTTCCATCAGCACGCCGCTTCTCAGGCTCCCAGCCACATGTTTGTGTTCCCACTGCCTTGGTTGTGTGGTGTTCCCCACCAGCTTGGTCCTGCTGGGAGAGGACCAGCCTGGTGCTGGTGGGATGCGGTCGTAGCAGTTCTCCAGGCCATCAGACCCGTGTGCCTTTGCTGTGGAGATTTAAGTAGTGAGATATTAAAACTTGTCTTTCAATCTGTTCAATATTGAGAAGATTAATTTTTGTTAGGGGCAGACTAATAGGTTTCCTATTCTGATTAATACAGTGATAATAAAAACGATGTGATTGCTGGGATTAATGAAACGCAGGTTCATGTTTCAAGGTTTGATTGACTTTGTACTCCAGCTACGCTGAAGCTGCTGTGTCTCATCAGCCCTTACTTAGCTGTAGCCCTCAGAGAAAGTATATGGGAGTGAGGCAGTGCAGGGGAAAATCTGTATTGGAGGACTTATCAGAGAATCTTCTGTGGGAGAAGTTGGTCCAAGAGCAGTTTGGCTTTGCTCATCTCTGCAGGTTGATTAGAGCTGCTGTCTTTAACCCAGCAGGCTATTTTTGTGAAACGTGCAGGAGAGGAGCGTCCAATTCAAATGTGTGGGCACATCATTAAAAGCCTCAATTTGTCAATGCCAGATCGAACTCGACTGCGTGGGCAGATCATTAAAGGCTTCAGTTTATCAGAACCCATCTCCCTGGCGTTCGTCTCCCCGCAGGCAGCATGCTGTGTCCCAGCTCTCCGGGCCGTGCTCCGTGGAGGAGCCACAGCAGCCTCCGTGCCCACAGGCCTCGCTGGGCTCCTTCCCTTGCACACCTCCAGATGTGTGATGGTACAGGCTGCTCAGCAGCTGTGATGGGCACAGGCTGTGTGTGTAGGTGCAGCTGTGCTCTGCCCTGTGCTCATCTGCAGTAACAAACCCAGCCTCGGATGTGTGTTCTGGCGCTGTTTGGTTGCTCCTCTAAAGTGTTAGCTCCTCATGAATAAAGTAAGGCTGATGCAGGATGCAGGTCACTCTGGTTTGCAGGTATTTCAGAGCCTCTGAGGAAGAAGTTGCGTTTAGCAGATCTGGTGTTTGAAAGGCCCTCTTGGATCTATTTTTGTTGTGCAGCACAGTTTTATAATAGGGTCGCGTAATCCCTATATTTAGGTTTCTGAACTGTTGTGATCATCTTTGAGCCATTGTATTGCATTCAGCTAAGAATGGGAAAAGCCCCGAGGCCAGAGAAGCATATTTAAAAAAAGGAAAAAAAAAATACCAACAAACCTAACACAGAAAAGCCTCCACCTTTCTCCCTTCTGAAATTCAGTGCGGTTGTTGCTGAGACAGTCACTGGCAGATGGTCCTGAGGAAGGCTGCTGTGGTGGTTGTCTGCCACAGGTTGGGTCCTTGGCGCTGCCTAAGTGCTGGTTCACGTGGAGAGCTGAGAGCGGCCACTCTGCTGGGGATGGTCTGCGGGGAGAGCACCAGGGAATGGAAGGCAAAGGCAGCCCTTGGGATTTCAGCCTTCATATTTTTTCCTACCCCAGTCCCTCGGGACCCTTCTTCCGTTGCAAGGCTTGTTTTCTCCTCTGGAGGTTATAGCACAGAGGCTGTCCCACGTGCCCGTGCATCCATCAGGGCAGCAGGCACCGGAGCTGCTGCTTAAATCCCACCTGATTCCATGGGTGCAGTGCTCGTGTGCCTCAGGCCCTCTGCTCCTGTTTCTCAATATCAGCTCGTACTCAGCGTGGATGTTTTGTCGATGGAGAAAATATAACTCTCTTTTAAAACCCTTGTTAGTAAAATGGGTGTTTAATTTGTACCGCAAGCAGCTTCCTCTGAGCTAGGCTTAAACTCAATCTGTGTTACTAATAGCTGGGGAAAAAACATACTAATTGGTATTTCTTAACTGATGTTTGCAAATTTTGCCTTTTCACCCTGAACATCAAATAGTTTTTGTATGTGTTTATCCTTATCTCAGAGGGAAAATTATTGCTAACAAGAGATTCAACATTTTGTTAAGGTTTTATCAGGATGCAGTGAGTGCAGGCTGAGAGTAAATATTTCAGAAACTCAGGCTGTTGCACTTCGATAATGCAAAGTAGGTTAAAGTGTCTGAATTTTGTGAAACAGGGCACCATTTTTGAACAGAATACGGGTTTGGCAGCTGACACGTTTTGGTGTTTAGAATGAACAAAAACTCACCTGTCGGAGGAGCAAATTGCAAAATCTGAAATAAGAGCATATTTAAAAACCTTTCTTAATACTGTAAGTTTCAGTTCCATTTAAAGCAAAATTCTGCTGTGTGATAGAGCGATGTTTGATGTGTAGAAATGTTCCTGTAATGCTCCCCACACCTTCAGCACTTGTAACTTCCTTTTATTTTCAAAGGAAAACGGTGGGCTTTGATATGATTCTAACTAAGTGAAGTTTTAAAACATGTTTTTGTCTTTCAGTCTCCTGAGAACATTTTTTTCTGAGTGATTCCAGCTTCCAGACATTTGCCATGATAAGGGTTTCGATCCTTTCCCATATTTGCCCTGAGTCATGAGTGGATATGTGTGATGCCTGCAAGTAAAACTGGTGAGTCACCAATCCCAAGTTCGGAGTAACTCTCACTCTTTCTTACAATCTCTCTCTCCCTCACCCCTTTTTTCTTTTAGATATGGTGGGGATTTGGGGTTCCTTTTTTGTACTGTCTGTCTTCATAAACAAGTCACCACTATTTTGTACCTCCCGAATAAACACGTTAATTGTATTGAAATATCCATGATACCAAATACTATCAATAAGAAGGTAGGCTGCCTGGCTTGCTTTCTTCCCACCATCCCCTCAAGGCCGCGGTGAAGTTGTGAGCTCTGAGGGTTCAGTGGTGTAACTGGAGTTCAGCGATGCAAAACCGCTGCCCAGAGCTGGAGCCATACAGACAGACAGGGTCTAAACATGCTTGTGTGTGCAATTCATGTAATGATTAAATATGAATATGGAGAGGCCTCCACTCCATCATGTGTCAGAGGCTTTGCTCTCAGAGGAGCCATTGCCAACAAGTAATTAGCTCCACTGTTTGCTGCACTTACATCCCAGTGACAAAATGGTGTCACTGGTACACAGCAGAGCCAGCCCTGCTCAGCATGGCGTGTGCTGCAAAGCTTGGCTGCCTTCGTCATGGGGGGACAAAGGGAGAAATCCTCCAACAGCCAACTTGGACAAGACAAAGAGAGTGGGGAAAGAGAAATCTGATCATGCAAGAGAATTGCAAGATCTGTGTGAGAATTTGTTACAAACTGGGAGATCTAGGTAATTAAATCCATAGGAAATGGGAGCATAAATTGTTTTGTTTTTTCTTTTCTTCAAATAAATTTGTGTTTCTGTTATAGTTTTAATATCCCTCTGTGTGTTAGGAAGTGCATTACGTTTCAGAGATTACAGAAACAGAGAAATTCACACATCAGTGAATTGTGATTTTTTTAAGTTTCCATTTTTTCTTTCTTTCTTTCTTTCTTTCTTTTTTTTTTTTTTTTCCAGAGGTAGCATAATTACCATGTCATTTAGCAAAGATTATAATAGCTGTTCAGATTTTACCGACTGGTGTAGTAAACAGTTGAATAAACCCATATGGCAGCTCAAAGCGTGCATGCAAGAGAAAGATTCTTACCAATTCCTTCATGTCTGAATTACCGATCTTGCTGATACAACCAAGGTCCCCAAGCAGGGAGCAATTCCAGTCTTATCCAGTGATGCAAGAATTTCTCACTGCTCTGTAGCATGTGAATCAATTGATTTTAATTGTGGTGGTTAGCTAATTAATTATTTCTTTTTTCCTATGAAGTATGCATAGGAAACTTGGGGTTACATACAAGGCACGCGCCGCTATTTAAGGCAGCCTGTGCATATACTTGATGCATTTCCAATCACGGTAAATAATATCTGGAGTCCAAATCTCTCTGTTCAAGTCACCATTAGAGGCTGAAAACATGGTATTGTGATAGCCCCATGGCACTGCTTGTAATAGAACTTGGTGTCTGGTCTCAGTGGTAGCAAACAGAAGGACCAGGGTGTCTTGAAGTATCCCCTTAACCCCATGGGTTGAATTATGGAGATATGGAGCTGTGGCCAACTGGCATCCTATGTAAAGACAAGGCATTTGAGCCGTGTGCCCTCTGGATAGCTTCTGTATTAAAAAATAAAAGCAAAAAGAAGGATTGTTAACTCCCTCCAAACGCTGACTTGAACAAAGGAAAAGATTCATGCTATTCACCATAAAATTCACTTACTTCCAGTTATCTTAAAATTTTCATGTCACATAATAGGTTTAAAATATCTTCTGAATGCATTAGACTCTCTAGGTGCTTAGAAAATATTGCCAAATAATAATATGAAATGAACAAGCGTTGAACAGTCCCACTGGAAAGGAGCAGTTGGCCAACACTGGTGCTTATGTTCATCTTAACCCTGATATATGGCCAGCCCTCTGCCATAATTCTATCAGGAGATGGAAGTTGCCTAGCAATGGACTGACTGTAGAGGGTACGTGTTGAGCTAATTCAGTTTTTGTTCTCGTTTCCTTGAGAGTTCAGCTTAAAGGAGTGATCCTTTCTCCATCTGCAGCAAGAGCCACTTCTTGGTATTCTCTCTCGTTCCCCACTCGAGTGTCCCTGATGATGTCAGGAATTCATTCATGGCCTTGCTTGTTTTAGAAGTTTCCAGCTTATTGAGTAACCAAATGTGGTTTCTTCTGATTGTGTTGGCTGAATACGTGGAGCCTTTCGAAGAGACGAGAGCTTTATTTGAAGCGGAGCATCTAGTTGTATACCATTTTATGGCAGACAAAGGTCATCTAGGGTAAGCAGCCAGAACAGTGAATTGCCTCATTGCAACACCTAGGAAAATGAAACAGAAAGATACGGTGAAAGGTTTTAACAAATGGCTCATCGTTACGAATTTCTGAAGTCAAGGAATTGGTGCTGTGTACGTTTCTAAATTGGAGATAACCATGCTTGTACAATAAATTGACTTAAGAACGGAACAAATCAAGGTGATGGGGTGGTACTGAAAACCCCATCGTGCAGCACTGCGTGCACCACAGACCCGCGTGTCTGCATGCTGGGAGCTGCCCAGCCGTCCTGCCGAGCCCTGCCCTGCTGTGCGGGGCGCTGGGCAGGAAGCAGAGGGCTCAGCTGGGGAACGGCGGTGCCTCCGCGCTTCTGTCCTCCGAGTGCCTCTGCTGAGACATCTGTGGCTCCAGAAGGACTTTGCTGTTCTGAAACTTTTCTGTCTGGAACTTTATGCTGGGCAGAGGAGGAGGGGAGAAGCAATTTTAACAATTTAATAAACTACATAATATGTTTTATAAGCTGGTGTGAATGCTCCTAAGTATTTTGGTCTTTTTTTCATAACACAATGAACCTAATATTGGTAAAAATACAGATCTTAGCTGCCACCGTAAAGAGAGGCTAGATTTAATAAACAGTTATGAATGTTGGCAGCTGCCTATCAGATTGTATAACATCGGCTATAGCACATGAAGACAGTGTCAACTTACATTTTATCTCAGAAGTATTTTCAAAGCGTTTATTTTGCTTTCTCTTGAGTCCTTAACCTAATTCAAGTTATATAATTGGCTGAATATTTTTCCACACAGCTAATTGGCTGGGTGCCAGCGTGGAAACCATTGTCTGACTTGATGATGATCAGAAATTAACATGACATTTGCGTGGTGGTAATGGAATACATTAGTAATGTAATTCATGACTCTAAGAAAGAGACCATCATCTCCCACCTCTGATCAGCAGGAGGGGCTGGGGGGATGATGAAATGCTCCCAGCAGGCACCTCACAGCAGTGGCTGGCCAATCTCTATGTCAAATTTAGTTTTAAATTCTTCAGACAAAGCTGTAATGCTTACCAATTAATTACTACAAATGTCAATTAAAAATCTACCAAATAATACAGTAAGATTAAATTTCAATTAAAAAAATTACATTTAACAAGGAAGATACAACATTATTTTAATGAATTCTGCTGAAGGTGACAGTTTATCTAGATATATTTATACCGTGTAGGTGGATCTAAATTCATTGGATGATGTTAACCATGTTACCCCGTATACTTATTAGTTTTGAAAATTATTTCTACTTGGGCTATGTCCTGGAGGAGAGAGGGTATCAAGGGGCATTTCTTACCACCAGGAAAAAGGGGAATTTCACGCCTTTTAAGTACAAAAATAGCCTCACACCTAAAATGAGGGCTTTTCTGTAGATATCGACACCAGCTTTTTAGCTGTGTTTTTCATTGCTTGATGTTTATGAAATTGAATACAGGGTTTCTGTTGTGGTAGTAGAACAAGCTGTAACTTTGCTGTGCTGATTTACTCTGGACGGTTTTTTGAGTGATCTGCTTTCCTGTACAGATAATAGCCATTATCCTGGCAAATCACTTAACAGGAAGAGACTTTTGCTGTGTGAAGGTGGGGAACTTCAGGTCTTTTTATCTGCAAAGCTTCACCCCGGCTTGGTAGGGCCTGTGAGCTAAATGAAGTCTCGTAGTTATACTGCTGTTGCTTGAAGACATGTTTTGAGCCCTGCATAGCAGATGTGTCACGTGGAGTTGGGACTCCGAGTGTGTTTGTACAACGGCACCTTGGATGCAGGGTGCTACCCTGCAGAGTAGGTCTTGTAGCTGGAATTCCCTAGAGTGGTGTGTATTTGTTTTGAGCAGGTCGGGTTCCTGCAGGCAAGGAGCTGGTGGGCAGGGGAGAGCTCTGTGGCATTCAAGCCGTGTGAGCCAAGGACTCTGTGTATCATCTGAAGAACAGCTTTCTCAGCTTCCTTGCATTTATTTTCGAGAGCTTTTATTGTGTTTTCACACCATCCTGTCTAAAAGAGGTAAGAGGGAAGGCATCATTGAGGAAACAGATTTTGTGTGTCAAGCCAGCACTGAGAAAACACGCTCCCAGGGACCAAAAGGCTCCTTCTCCTTGTAATTTCAGCAGGTTTGAATGTGAAATAAAAACCAGCCGAATGCACACATTGAAAATCAGAAAAGCCAAAAACTGCTCATGGCAGGTTAAGTAATGATAGGCTGTTCAGTAGATGGGCTGCGGTGCCTTGCTGCTGTTCCAGCTTTGCCTGTCGGTGGGTGAATGCAGCAAGCACCATCTCTGTCACTGCCATTCAGGTACCTTTGGGTATTGGTAACAGCTTCACAGGATGAGTTCTTCTTCTTGCTATTATCTGATAAAGCTATAATCAGCAGGAGATGGGAGACAGCATTTTGTTCCTGTAATGGCCTCAGGAAATGGGTGCTGTGGAAGTGTAAGAGCAGCTGAAATGTTTTCTTACCAGTCCTCACAGACAGCAAGGCAATGGGGAGAAAGGTGGAGCAAGGCAGGCGCATTTCCACGCTGGCAGCCAGAGAGCTTTAAGTAAGAAGGCAAGCAGGGCAGAGTGGGAGCGTGTAGCTTCTTACCAGGGGTAATGGTGTAAGGAGGCTGTGGGCCTGGGGCTCCCACTGGCCAGGCAATCAGGTGGGAGCTGGAGCTGCTGCACTTAAAAACCTATCTTCCCAGGGGCTTTCAGCTCTGCACGGGAGCAGTCATTTTCTGGTTTGAGCTCTGAGGTGAGGCTCTTGCCCTGGTTCCTTGCTAAGAAGTGAGGTCCACCAGGAGCTGGGCACCTCTGTATCAGTGCAGTGGGATGTCCCATCCTGAGCACCCAGGGCAGTGTCTCATCTCCTCAGTGGGGTCTCGTGTGGAGCTTGTCCACATTCCCAGCACCTCTGATGGGGGTTGATCTCCTCGTGAGCTTTTACCAGTGGATTTCTGCCTTCGTAGGGAAACGCTTTTCTCTGTGAGAGTTGGCCGAACATCTTGAAGGAAGAATGTATTTGACATTGGAAGAAATATTTACGTCTCTTAGTCTTTTTTTTTTTTCCTTAGTGTGAAGTTGTGTCAACTGTATTACACTGAGGGAACACTGAACTGGGGGAGGATACTTTTATAAGCTGCCCTCTTTTTGCCGGTTTATTCCATGTTCTCATCCTCTGATTTACATCCCATCTGAAGTGAAAATACCCAGGCTTCGGTAGTTTGTTTACCTTTGCTTATATCACTGTGGGGACCCGAGGAGATGTAGGAACTGTTCTCACTGTGACATTTGCACGAGCTGCAGAGTAAGGTGAGAGCAGGCAGACGCCGCACACAGTGAGGAGGCAGCAGGGTTTATTAAGTCTTACTTGTTCCATGGTTTATAATATGTAGACAAAAGCAAACATCTCCGGGGAGGGCTGATGGAATGAGAGAGCAGGGCAAGCTCCCTGAGCTGATGGCAGATCCTGACCTTCTCTTGAAGGAAGTTGTGCGTGCAGGGGGCTGAAAGGGGCATTCCTGCAGAGGGGTCCCAAAGAGCTGCAGCAGCAGTGGCTTGAGGGCACGAGGTGCTTTGTAGGACAAAGGCATCCTCCTGTCATTGTGGTACTGCTCCTGGGGAAATGCTGAAATACTCTTTGTCTTCATTAATACACCTTTCCAACAGAGCCTGTAGAGATCATTCTTTCTTTCAGATATACAAAGAGACTGAGTACAGAGTTGTTTGTCATAAAAATGCCATTTATATACAGCGGCTGTAAAACCCTAGATTCTGAGCAGATGGGGAGACTGCTCCATCATCAACCAGCAGAGGGGAGAGTTGGGATTCACAGAATCAGAATGGCTTGGGTTGGAAGGGTCCTTAAAGATCACTTAGGTCCAACCACTGCTGTGGGCTGGTGGCCACCCATCATCCAGCCTGATCTTGGGCACTCCAGGAATGGGACACGCACAGCTTCTCTGGGCAGCCTGTGCCAGGGTCCTGCTTGGGGATAAAACCCTGTGGGAGCTGCCTTCCCCGCCGAGCCTGTGTGGCTCACGAGACCTTTGCTCTCGAATAAATGTCCATCATTGCTTTTAACAGCCCAGTTTGGAATTGCGGTATGGAGAATCTGAAGCATTTTGGGACCTTTGTTGGCAGGAGGTGCCGTAGGACCGGGCTGCATCCCACCAGCTGCGGGGTGCAGGATGGCCCTGCTGCAGGAGGAAGGACAGCGTCAGGGCCTTTGTGCTTATTGTTCTCAGCAGAGCTGTACTGGAACCAATAAAGTTGTTGCCACCACTACTTTGAGAAAAAGTGACTGGAGCTGAGAATGAGAGAGGCAAAATTATGAATCAAAAAAGCCAACGCCAAGCCCATTATTTTTACTCTTGGGAAAAAAAAAAAGTATCTTTCCAGTCTTTTTTTTTTTTTTTTTCTTTTCACATGGAGTGAATCTTTGGGACACTAATGTTCCGCTGTCAGGTTTGTTTAAAGATTGTTTTGACAGTGCCTTTTTGGGGTCAGATCTTGAAGTTTTTCTCCATGTGTTTCGGCTAGGCAGAACTCCCAGTGTCTCAGCAGAGGCTTTTCCAAAAGAGGGAAAGACTAATACTGCTCGATTTAATTGAGAGCGTTGTCTGAACAAACAAGAGAGAGGTGCAGGGTTTTTGGTTTTAAAATGCATATATGTATTTTAAATAGCAGAGCATGGTGTGCAGCTGAGCAGCACGTGCCTGCAGGTGGGTTCGGGGCAGAGCCCTCACCTCTGCTCTGCCCTTGGTGCTCCGGGGCTCGGCCTTCACATGGGTTTCCAGATTTTTATAGGCTTAAATCAAACCTGAAGTCTGCTTCAGTGTGATGTTTTTGTGGTTTAATGTTCTTGGAGATTTTTTACAGTGTTTCTTTTAAATTCTGTCACTGAAGTGTATGAGAGTTGACAAGTGTAAATATGTAGTTAGACAATTTCAAAAGTGTATTATTTACTGATCGACCATAATGGCTCCAAAGGAGCCATTATACTCAATCATATCATGTCACTCCGTGGCACTTATTATGATGGTAATATGGATATGCATATTATTTTTTTTTTTTAAAGCAAGAGAAGCTTTATTGTGCATGTGTAAAAGGCTGTTTTTAATTGTCAGTAATGCTCTGAGCTTTTTTTTTACGTATGGAGATTTCAAACCACCTATGGCTAGCAGCCTGCAAAGTGTGGTAGCAGAGATCTGTGTGTGTGTAAAGATGAAAAAAGCCATGCTTGATATTTACAGCAATGGGACTGCATCTCCTTAATATGGCTCTTTTATGGCTTTATTAGATCCGAGGGCAACCTAGAACCCTAACCTGAGAGCTTGGCAGGTAAAAGCTTTCCGTTTTATCTCTGCAGCTTTCATCTGCTCCTGTAAGCTCTTTCCCTGACTTCCTAATTGTGTTTGTGACATTAGCAAATGGCTGGTCTGAAAATACCGTGCCGTGTAAGTCATGTTAATACAGCAGTCTTTTTTTGAGGTGTCACAGAAGATGTCTTTTTGTAGCGCTGGGGTAGAGAAGGGAAGAGAGAAGGCAGAATGAGAACATTGAACCATAAAAAATAAAAGAAAGAGACAGGCAGAGAGCTGGGAGTGCTAAATATGCTTCAGCCTTTCGGTAGGGTTGGTCTCAGCTGAGGAGGAGGTAGGAGCTGTGAGCTTGCTTGCTGGAAATGTCCACAAAGCTTTTCGTGGAGGAGGAAGGAGAGGTGAAGCTGCAGCGAGCAGGTGTGGGCAGCGAGTCTGCCATGGGGCACAGCAAACTCACTGTGGAGCAACACTAGGGAGAGGAGGAGGAATCGGAGGCATTTCCTAACGTAGAAATGAGGATGTGTCTGGCTGTAGCTGTTGCTGCTCAGAGGTGGGGAAAGAGTAAGGGAATCCAGCTGTGCTGGGGGAAGGACTGGCAAAAGGCATGAGCAGGGTGAAGCCTACCTCATGGTTACAGACAATAGGTGAGGGAGAGAAGAGAAAAATCTGAGGAGGTTGAAGAATGATGGACCGTAGCAGGGCTGCCTGGGGTGTGGGACCTCCTCACATGTGCAGTGGGCGCTCTACCTGAGCTTGGGCTGCGAGGGAAGCAGGAGGCGCTGCTGTCAGTGCCTTCATCTCAGCTGCAGGGTGTCAGAGCAGGTGACTTCTTTGTCTTTCCTATTCAGACATGAGGACCAGTTCTGCTTTGTTGCTCTGTTACCAAAGGAGTTATTTACACTGCTCAGAATGAAGTAGGGCTAATTACTGGCTGGCTTTTTTCCCTCTTATTCTAAAGAACCTTCCATTGGAAATGCATTGTGCTTTAAATATAGGAAAATTAACCATTAGATGCTAGAATGAGCCAATTTTGAGTAGTTCAGGGGTGGAAGGACACACACGTGATTTTGCAAATGATAAACTGCTAACAGCCAGATTTCCTTGCAACAGTTTTTCAAAGAATAATAGCAACAGGGACTTTTAGCCAATCCTGCATTAATTCTAACTTGTCTCTTTCTTAAATTGTATTAAAACCATTTGTTCTCTTTTGCAGTACTGAACAAGAAGCATGAGAGGGAGTGGACACCTGTAACTGTTTCTGTCCTTGACCTACATAAGCAACTGTATTTGGGCACAGGGCTGAGCCTTGTAATTGTGAAAAGACGAGGGGAGCTTAAGCTTAAGTATTTCCTTTGAGATGCTTCTTGCTTAGAAGAGTTAGTAGTGGCTAAAGTCTCATCGACTGGGATGCGAAACATCAGTGATATTTCCATTGGCATTGTTGGCCGAGTATTCCTAATAAGTGGTAGAGCTTCTCATTTGTATGAGGGTGGGGTCTGTGAAGCTGCTGTGCATTTGTACGCACACACGCACCAGCACACAACACTTGTTGATGATTCAGAACAGGAGTAGAGTAATTCAGATCTTGGGCTGCCTCACATGTGATTGGCTTCCTCTCTGGGGGACTTATTTTAGGGAAAAATCAATGTCAACTGAAAAACATTCCATTCTGAAAAGACAAAAATTCCCCTACTTGTGAAAATGTGTCTTGGCAGCTGATTTAACTTATGATACAAGATTTAACACTTTTCACTAAACATGAATATTTACCATGGCAACAGCTACGTTATGGGCCACATGTTGGAGACTTGCATGTTGTTGCAGAAACTTGTAAGTCACTGTGTTCTGCTCAGCCCTTGTTCCTGTGCAGCCATGGTGTGCCTGGAGCCCTGTCCTGTGTGCACTGGGACAGTTGGAGCCACATGGGTCTGCAGTGTCCTCGGTTGCTCTGCCTGTGGCCGTGCCTCATGCTGCTGTCCTGGCCCTCGTCACCTCTCACTTGTGGTGAGAGTCACTTTCTGGGGACCCTGTAAAAGTGTGACATGGGGACAGGTGCTGGCAGCCACCATCCTGGCAGGGAGGTGACATGTTGCTGTGCTGCAGGTGTGGGGCTCTGAGTGTGGAGTTGTTAGAAGAGGAAGCAAGGCTTGGCTGCATATACCTTGAATGGCAGCAGGTTTGTTTTATTTATTTTTGCAACATAGGAGAATATAAATTCTCTTGCTTTAGGTTGAAGCTAGCACGGGGCCACGCAGAAACTGCTTCTCCCAGAGATAAAAGCTGTGTTAAAATGTGTCTTGTACCTGCAGGTGGAGATGGAGGTCTTGGCCATCGTTAAGGAAAAGGCATTGGCCTGCAGGGGTTCGGACCTTTCTTCTTCTGGGCACTGATGGTGGCTCCGACCTTTCTCTTTCATTACGGTACTCCAAATTAAATAGTCCATATTTGGGATTTAATCCTGTACAGATATATCTGTTTTTAAGTCCTGCCAGCCTACATATATGTGGCTAAGAAAAAGGCAGCCTCTGAGTAGGGACCTCTGATTCTTGTTCTCCTCAAATATCCTATTGGGATTTCAGTTACATGTGAACGTTAAACCTTGTTTGTTACTAAGGTGACTATGGTGTCAAGGTTATGGGAATGGTGTAGTATTATAAATGCAAAGATCATGCAAAAAAGAAAAATAGTTGTGTTGGCTAAGACCATCCTATTCCTATGGCATAAAGTTGCACACTGTCCCACATTTCAATTCTCGTTCTATTAAATTACCTGTTTAATAATTTGAATCCAGTGTTATTTTTATATTATATTGCAAATGTGTGACTGTGAGGTTATTTTTAAGATATATTTATTAAGGGAATGAATACAATAAGACAAGTCATTGCAGCCCACATACAGTTCCTTGACTTCTCATTTTATGATGCTTCAATTGCATATGATTACTGAATGTAAGTTCTAACTTTTATGGGGCTTCATTACAGATGCAGCTGTGTAGAGAGAAATTCAATAGAAATTCGATTTTTTTAAAAAGCTTTAAAAGTGTATTGAGATGGAGCAACGTGATGGAATATAACCTGAGGCTTCCTGCTCTGAGCTTGGATGTGCACTTGTGGGGTCTTCAAGGACTCAGATGCATTGCAGTGGGAATTTGCCTGTTGCTGGTGGTGCAGAGGTCTGTGTGTTTGAGGTGCAGGAGGACTCAGCATCCCATAGGGTGTTTGCCTCCTCTGGACAGCACATGGAAGAGCAGTGGTGTCCTCAGCAGGGGAAAGGAGTGGGGTGAACTTACTTGGGGCAAGGACCAGGATGAAATGAAGTTCTCTGTCCTGACGGAGAAATACAGTTTCAGTGAATTCATGGTGTTCTTTTCTGCTTGAGAATCCAAGTAAAAGGAACTCAAGAGAAAACTACACTGAACAGAATCTCAGCAAGCAAGTGCTGGAAAAACAAATTTAAAGGCATATTTGAAGGAATAGATGCGGTAAATGAGTAGGTCTGCTGGTGGTTAAATGCTGCAGTGCTTTGTGTGAGTTCTAAGCAGGAACATATCACATCAAATATAGTTTAGTGGAACAATCTATTGGCATAATATGTTTGTTTTTAACGTATGGGAATATAAACTTCTGTAACTGTATGATCATGTCTCTTAGTAGCAAGGAACCCTCATATTGAAAACTGTGACATTGGCTGTTCATAGAAAATATGGCACGTATTACAGACTATTTCCAAACATCAATGTCCTGTAAGGGTGCAAACTGAAATCCAGGGCAAAATTTCTTGGGACATAAGGAGGGGAAGCACTTTCAGGATAAGTACTTGGGACATAAGGAGGGAAACTTTCAGATTTATTCACTGATTCTTAGTCTTTGATATGCTGGTGCAGCTCTGCAGCTCTTAGGGCAGTTGCAGTGGCTCTAGACAAGTCCTGGCCCTGTTCCTCATGCTGTAGTGCCTGTGGAGCAATTGTTCAGGTGAGCTCAGGGCTGGGAAATGTCTCATTTCCATTTCAGGAAGCCTCTCTGGTAGCTCCAGCAGCATGGGGATATCCCCACAGCAGTGTGGTTTTCTCTTGGATTCCCTTCCTTGTGCTTAGGGTGAAGTCACGAGTGGTAACTCCTGGGCTGTCATCCTGTCGTGATCAAACACGTTGAGTGATAAAGGAGCAGAAGTGGTTGGGGGACAACATCTCTCTGCTTTTGTTTTTAACTGGGTGTCCCTCGTTTGTGCTGAGCCCTCCAGCTGTGTGATGTGGCGCTGGCAGGGAGGATAGCAGCCAGCTTTAAATGCAGGGCTTCCAAAATCTGTTCTCTGGTGCTGAAAGCAGCTTGGCATCCTTACTTTAAACTGGAGATTGGTTCTCTGAGCAGTGACAAGTTTCATGAGGTAAAGAGGAAGGTCTGCCTGGCCTCAGGCTGGGAGCCATCGGCTTATCAGGAGCTTGGGACCCCTTTGCAGGGAAAGGGCTGAGCGGAGCAGGGCTGCTTTGTGCTGCAGGAGCACAGTGAGTTGCCCTCAGAGCAGCAGCCCTAGGGAAATGGTTTTTCTGGGCTGTGCCACCTCCCACAACAAGGAAAAACTGATGAAAAGCAATGAAGCACACAATTACATAATGAAAAACAATAAAATGTGTCTTCCAATATGTACTACTAGTGACCATATGACTTTATTATAAAAGCTAAATATGATTGCATTTCCAGGTATTGTGCTGTGTGCTAAACTGCAGGGAAGACAGAACAGCTAAGAAGGACAGGACTTCTTGTTTAATATAAACCTCAGACTTTGAAATGACACATAGCAGGGAATAAATGTCCATCATCTATCAAATGAGGTTTGAACGGTTTAGGTCACACTAGACAAACACTTCTCACCCTAAAACCTTCTTTTCATCTTCATTCATCAACAGCACCTTAAGCTGGTGCCTCTCTCCTCTTTTCATTCTCTCAAAAATAATAATCTGCTGGATGCCTACAAATCACTGGCTGCTGGTATTCGTTAGGCAGGTGATGAGCTGTGGCTGCTCCCATCTGCGCTCCTGCCTCAGGCCCTGCTCCCTGAGCAGTGGGTGCATGGAGAGGGACTGCAGAAGGGCTGGTGAGGACCGAACCCAGCCTGGAGACAGGGACAGAATGCATTCTCTGAGAGCTGTTCTCATGTATGGAAGTCCTAGCAGCCAGGTTTGGAGCTTCAAAAGAGGAAGGCAGACCTTCGCAACCAAATTCGTTCTCTCCTGTGGATCCTCCTTCTCCTTAGTGCTGCCCTGGTGGGTGCTTGTTCCCAGCAGCCTCTCTCTAATTTGTTTTCTTAGTCTGCAGGCTGAACTGCATCACTGCGCCTTGTAATTTCTTCCTCCCTCCTATGAGGTCCCAGGCTGAGCTTTGCACACACCGTTCAATCCCCGTTGCCTGGTAGGAAGCTACGTCTCTTACACTAGTCTTTGTCCAATACTCCTAATGTTTTTCTTATCCTTTTCTCATTTATGGTACTCCTCTTGGATTGGCTTCCCATGGTATAGTTTTTCTCATTGCATTGCTTGTTTGTTACTTTCTCACTTTTTTTTTTTCTTCTTTCCAACATACTTTTCTGGCTCCCACCTCAACTTCCTAGAAGTGATTTATGGAGCAGCACAGTCCCTGCTTCTCCAGGGCCACAGAGCTTCCTCTTGTTTTCTGCCTTTTTTCTTGCTGTCATTCTGGACAACAACCTGTGTATGGGAACTGCTGAGTTAGGGCCTGAACTGCTGATTGAGCACCTGGGGAAAGGGCCTGGTCAGCCCTGAGAGCACAGGTGAAGGCAATGCACCTGTGTGACCGGAGCCTGGCTCCACCTCTCTTAGACCTCATTTAAGAGCTGACTGCCCCTGGGGAAGGCTTGCTTACTGGAGAGCCCTCCTTTGTGAAGCTTTCCCCTGCAAACCTAGAATCTTCTGATATGGGTGAGCAATCTTCTTTCCTCCCTTTATAGCGCCTTTCTATCATGTTAGTCCTTCTGTCATCACACCTTTGTTGTAATGTCTGTCCCATCATATTTATCTGTCCAATTGCTACAACCATGGCTTTTTCACAGTCACCAATTAATGTTAGTACATGCAGTTGAAATGAGATGGGTAACAAAAAAGATCTGTTTGAAGGTAGAATTCTGTGTGAGCAGAAATCTTTGTAAACCTGGATATGGTTTGTGAGGACAGCATCAGCTGTCTGCCAGTGGAAGTGAAGGCAAAACTTACATTTTAGACATTTGTTTGCTGCCTTCTGATTTGGGGGTTTGGAGGATTTCACTATCCATTGGGATAGGGATCAGCATCGGGATGGGATCTGCCACCCACTCAGCTCATCACTGGTATCTCGAGGTATTTTGGAGGGCGTCCAAACTCAGTTTGGTACCATCAGCTGCCTCAGTTTGGCGCGGTGACGTGAAGCCACAGGGATGGGGTTTGCTCTGGGGTGGGCTCCCAGCGCCCGGCTCTCCGGTGGGGATTGGCAGACTGGTATCATAATTAATTGGGGAGGTGGATCTGCTCACCCGCGGGAAGTGGTCACACTTCACAGAGTATCTTGAGGGAAGCCAATTTCCTACCCCAATACCTTCCTCTTTTCCACTTCTCTCCTTCACAGTTTGAAGACTGTAAATCACTTATTTGAAATGTATTTAAGGAGAAGAATATTTTCCCCACTTAATGCTTTGTAGCAAGTATAGTTAGGATCAGTCATGTGCTAAAGGAAGAGAAATATTCTTCTTTGATACTGTATCTTCATTTTAGGCAGTTTCCTCTTGTACTCAGTTCTTAGATGATAATTCTGAGCTCTTGGATGCTGCTCATTTTGCCACTGAAAGAAAATGCAAAACAGGATATTTTAATATTATTAATAATGAATGTTTACATAATTAGCTCAATTACTTTGTTCAGTTTGACACTTTGTAATTGTGGACCTGTCTTCCTCTCCCTTTTGAAGCAGACTGGAAGAGATGGGAAGCACAGGGTGGAGAGGCAGTCCTGCAGCACAGGGCATCTCCTGCACGGTCCCTTGGTCCCCACTGCACCTACAGCCCTTGTCCTTCCCCTGTGCTCTCAGAACACTTTGAACCTCGCTGAAATGTGCGTCTTTGAGATGTTTTACCTCTATCAGATCCCTGAAACATATTTTCTCTGTTAAATGAAGAATATGGTTTTTACGTGTAGTTGTTAGGGTCTGGAAGAGAGTGGGTCGTCTGCTGATGTAGATTTTTTTTGTGAATGGACTCTACCTTGTAAGGGTGAGTTATACATCCAACCTGTGATTGCCTCTGACATATTTACTTTGTGGATTTTGGATGCGTGTGGTGAAGAAAAATGTTCTGCAAAGATGCTTTTTCAGCCAATAGGAAGAAGCTGGTGGGGCAGTTCTGGTAGTGCTGGAGAAAAAGTGGAGGGGTTTTTGTTGGTGCTGTCTATACTTAAAGAAAAACCAAGGGTAATTGTGCTAACATGGTGCCACTGGAGGATGGAAAAGCCGAGGGAATTATTCGCTTTCCTGTTCTGTCACTGCTTGGGCTCTCGTTCCTCTGTTTCTTCAGAAAGGCCCTGCAGCTTGCAGATAACAGAAATTAAATTAGTATTGATATAACATTAGACACTCCTATTAATATTGACAGCCTGTCGATACTGTTGTGCTGCTTTTGTAATACGGGAAGTTAACGGATAATGCTTTAAATAAAAACACTAATCTTATGATTGCTGAGCGCACAGCGGGGTCTTGACTCAGCTCCTTCCAGCTCCTCACCCCATGAGCGGCTGCCCACAGCGCATCCCTCGGTGGCCGCTCACCACATGCTGCCCTGTCCTGTGCTCTGAGCACTAGAGATACTTGCTGCTGTCAGGCTGGTTTGCTGGGAGGAAGGTGGAAAATGCCTTGGTGGTGTTGGTTTGGGAAGTTTGATGCTGGAAGCCTTTGAGGGTGGCTCTGAGTTGTGGTCGCAAGTGAGAAAAGAGCAATATCTCTGTGGGACTGTGCTCTGAGATGCTTGGGGTTGAAGCACGTACTGAGGTTGGAGGGCTGCCCCAACCTATGGCTCTTGTCTGGACGTTCAGCACGTGATAGCAACTACATGTTTCTGGTGAACTTCTTCTCTTCTTAAGTCTATCATGAAAATCGCCACGATCGTCAGAGCTCAGGTTATTTGTTAAATGGTGTAAAAAATACGCTTTAGACAATAATGGTTACTTTGGTAAACACAGATGTCTTTGTATTATGCAGTGGGTTTTGTACGCGAATTTGTACGTGTCTGTGAGACAGAAGTTGCCATCTACTTTGAAAAATGGGAAACACGATGGTGCTAATTGCCTCCCCCTTACCTGCTCCACCTGCTGCCTGGCTGCCAGCTGCGATGCGCTGAGCAGGTTGGCACTTGCACATGTGTGCCCGCTGCACTCCTACCTCTCTAGAGCCTATTTGGGAGGGCATTTTCAAAGGGGGGAGGGAAGGCCCTTTATCTTGCTGAAAACCATCTCCTGATGATCGGTTATTCGCTGTGTTATTAATGCTTATTTGGGCATTACTTGGAACTGCTGGATTAAACAGCGTTCCCGTTATGTATTGAATAAAATGAAATACATGTCACAACAGCAGTGCTGTGATGGTGACAACCGTCCTTGGCTGTGCATCTCATTAGAAAGGTATACGTTTTTCTTTGTTGTGCATCTGTGAATGACAGAAGTTGACAAACATGTTTTAAGAAGTTGCTGTTTGGAGGAAGTTACATTTATGGCACAGAAACCAAGAGAAAGTGTTTGTTATGAAGGTAAATAACTATTTCTTACACATGCATTTTGTAAATCGCCCTTCACTGCTGCAGTATTTACTTCTTGCTTTATTATTGCTTATATGTTGAAGGAGATTCTCATCTGTATCACTTACTCTTATAAAGGAATCCCCAAGGATTTGGAGTTCAGTTTGCATTGAAACCTGCACTTAGAACAGGATTAAAACTCTTGTATTTCACAGGTTTAAAGACTGAATTGATTCTCCAAATGTTTCACGTTAACTCCCAGGGGACATCTGGATTTTTCCATAATGTTGTTTTTTTGGGGGGCAAAGCATTATTAACTTTGGCAGAGGAAGGATACTTGGAAGGAAAGCACCAGACTGGTGAGCTGAGTGGTGAGCCTGTGCATTTTTGAGATGTGCAATGTGTGTGTGCCATTGAGTCCTATCAGCCTGCACTTCAGTAGGTTGTGGATAGTGGCCTGATGTAGGTTTGCCTAACTTCAGAGCAGGGCAGTGACTCTGTGGACTCTGGTCTGATGTGGGATGAGCTGAGGAGCAGGAGAGAGATCAAGATTTGTTTGATTTTTTTTTTTTAATTTTTTTTTTTTCCTAAAGCTAAGAATGAAGATGCACACCATTTTAACTAAAATGGCTTCTGCCTATTCATAATGAATCAGAAAAGAATGCCGCAGTGCTGTTTGCATGACTCCACCATCCCATAGGCGTTGCATGGGCGCCAGGCGGTGCAGCATTGACCCGCAGGAACCTGAGCTCAGAATTGAGAAACCAGCAGTAAGAGACAAGCAAAGGCTTGTGGCAGGCGATGCAGGGCAGGCAGCAGCCCGTCCTCCCTTTCCCACCATTCTGTCTCCTGCCCTGGGTGCTGACATGGGCTCTGCTCTGCAGGGAAACCTCGCTGCTGTCTTGGGGCGCGGAGTGGTGTCTGGGCTGTGGTTTACTGTGGTTATCTTCTTCTCATCGAAACTCATTCACCTCCCAGCATCCTGAAACAGAGAACACGATCTCTGCGGAAAGTCGTCATTTGTGGAAAAGTCACCAAGTTTCCAGCTTGTGCTCACCCTCCTTTCTGAAATGGTTTTACTTTTGTTACGAGTAACACCTAAGATTGCCTCTTAACCTTGCAGTGCTCTGTTAAGTCTGTACTTTTGATTGCATAGCTGGGGTGGAGTTTCCTTTGGGAATTCAAGAAGTAGGAAGTGTTGTTTGTAGGGTGTTTTTTTTTTTTTTTTTTTTTTTTTTTTTTTGCTGACTGGTGCTAATGTGTAGGTGGGGATGTGCTGCTGTTTTTGTAATACTTTTATTGTTTATGGAATTGTTAGTTAATTGATGGTAACAATGCCTGGAGCCTGGGAGAGGTAGTCTTTTATGTTTGCTCAAAGAAGAACAAGTAAATAATTGTATAACTTAAAAGGAGATTTGAGATTATTCTCCAGAGTTTATTTACCTTGCACATTTGTGTCTCTTGTTTCCATACCTTGTCATCAGATATCTCCAAAGGACTTTTTTTTTTTTTGTTTCTGACAAAATGGCACATGGCTTTTAGGATGCAAGAAGGCAGAGTGGAGCCTCCCAACCTGACCTGCAGCAGGTGCTCCAGCTGACTTTGTTTCCAGCAGGTCCTCATTGCAGTGCTCAGGTCTTGAGTTGACAGCGTTCCTTTTCTACTTGAGATAAGTCCAGTGTGATACCTAGAAGCCAGTGAGGTATTTGATGAGCAACAGGGTATCTTTGAACCCCTGTTAATTGCTTCATGGTTTACTCAGGATAGAACATACTGGTAACTTCCACATTTATCCAATGAAGTAAAATTCAAACCAGCCCACAAGCTGGAGAATGTTTTTTATTTAGATGTGGTGTAGTTCCATCTGGTCCACGTTAAGGACCCCAAAAATATATGTGATTAGCTTTATAGTTCACTGCTAAAGGTAGCAAAGCTGGCTTTTAACATTTTTCAAATTTGCAGCTAGCATCTCAAAACATTTGCTGGCATTTCCTGACTGTGATTACCAACCAAAGATTTTCTTGGTCATACGTTGCATAGTTTCCCTGCTTAAAATAACACTGAAGCCTCTGCTGTTCTCTTTGTAACTCTTACGCAAGCTATCCATCTCTGTCAAGAGTGGTCAGTCTCAAATCCCAGAGCTCAGTGTTAGGAAACGTCAGATAACATATAGTATTAGAGTAGCAAAATTTATGGCTATCACCAGCGCTGAGCTTGTGCTCAATAAAATGAAGCACCGTGCGGTAGTAACAGTAGGAAGTGTGCGTTGTGTTGCTTTACAACAAGTAAAAAGAGGATTTAAGGCACTTGCCAAAAACCCAAAAATGCCACCGGCTGCTCTGACTCAGCAGAGGGAGCTGCCCTGTTTGGGTTCCAGGTGTCCGTCTGCTCACCTGTGTGACCCAGTGCTGAATCCCCAGCATGAGTGGATGTGAGCTGGGAGGAGGAGGTGGTGCGCACTGCTGCCTTTTGGGCAGCTCTTCTGCAGCGGCTGCCAGGAGCAGCCTGAGCAGCCTCTGGGGCAGCCTCAGCCCTAACGGGATGGAGAGCCCCAGTGCAGGGCGGTCTATGGGGTTTTGTTGCCCGCGTTTCCTTGTGAACCATGCTGTTTAGCGCTGAAATGGGGAGCAGCTGCAGGTCTGGCTAACAGCCTGCCCCGAGCGGCACCACAGGCATACTTTTCTGGAATTCAATTTTTATAACAGTTTCAGTGGCCACAAGTTTCTCTTTTGGTGCTTAGTTCCCCTTTGCCTGCTCGTCCAGCAAATCCCTGCTGTCAGCTAGCACTGAAGGGCTGGAAGAATGCCCTGCTTTCTGCAGAGACACGTGGTATTATCTTAGTGCTGCACCTTTGTGCTGCTCATTGTGCTGAGAAGACTTGGGCGCACGGTGTGGACGTTGCTCCCTATCCCTTGCATTAACCACTGCCCATGCCACACTCTTGGCTTCTGCATGCGCGCAGTGAGCTTCCCATGGGCACCGTTCCCTCTGCCCAGGCTAAGGTGGGAGTTTTACTACTAGTGCACTGTGGGGACTCTCTACCTCGAATATGTCCAGAAGTGTGCAGCAAGAAGTGCCAAGGATTTTCAGGAGTTGAGCTGGAGGTGTTGTTTGAAGTTAACCATATTTTATTTTCTCAAACCCTTTCTTAGGACTTCATTTATACAGTGCCGTGATGGGCATGGATAAACATAGTGATCGGATTACAGTGCAAGTGGAATAGGTGGACTCATTTTCTTTTTCTTTTCTCATAATAAAAATCTCAGAAATTCAGTTGCTTATCCCATAAAATGCACATTCCTGTTACGGATTAGCCGTGTTTTAATGGGGCTGTTCCTTATACAGTAGTCCATTAGCAGAGTGTCCTTTGATTTTTATACAGTGAATGTTTACCCAGCGATGCAGGGAGGCCTGGCTGCAGCTCACCCTCTCCCCAGCCCTTCAGGTGGGGCACTGGGGCCAGAGCAAAGGACCCTCTGCAGGATGGGGCATGGCTGCATGGCGGGACGGTGATGTGCTGGGATGCTGCAGTGAGGGCAGAGGGATAAGGTTTGGTTATCGCTTCCTGGCACTCTTCTATTGCCCTTTCCTGACATTATGTGGAAGGAGTGATGTGGAGGGATGAAGACATCCTCTGTCCTTCTCTACCCGCAGAGCTGAACAGCAGCTTTCTGCGCCGCTTAAAATTGTAATTTTGGATAAAAGGCTGTGTAATAACTTGAGAAATGTGTGAGAAGATCTTGTGTTAATACTGTATAAACCTTCTTTAACTTCAGGAAGCTTAAAATCAAACTTGGCAGAGCTTACAAGGGCAGCGAACGTGGAGCCACTTGACTCTGGAGAAAGGCAGCGACGGTGCGGAGCTCTGAAGCTCTCTGGTGCGAGTGCTGCTTGGGGTGGGGAGCAGAGCCAGCAGCACTTGGCCGTGCTGAATTGCCCTCCTGAAGCCAGCAGTGTATTTGTTTTTTTTTTTTTAACAGTGCTACCTGAAGGGTTGGAAGTGTTTCTGAATGCATGTGAAAATGTACGCGTGACCCTACCACTGTCTCACATGTTCTGTGCAGAGATTTTTCTTGCCTCTCTGGGAGGATCACACAGGAGAGTTTGCAATTTGTGTTCACTGGGCTTCAGGAAGGCAGGTGATGTGGGATGGGCAGGGCCATCGCTGCCCCAAATGTGATTCAGATGTGTTGTGACCTCTGGGAAGTGAATTTTTAGAGCAGCTGAAGTTAGAAATCTGGGATCAGTTTGGATGTTTGAAAGTCACAGCAACAACCATTTGTAAGAGTGTATCGTGCTCAGTAGTAAGACTGCGTAAGGGCACAGGATGAAGCATCTGATTTTTTTATTTTTTTCCCTTTTGGCATTCTGTTTGCAACAATTACATGGCTCTCTATTAACTGTGCGTGGAAGAAAGCAGTGTTACGAAATGAAGAGAGATTTCCTTCATCTGTTACTCTGTAGGTAATTTTTGTGCTTTTTCCAGTATTTAAGTACCTCTTAACTGCTTGCTGTCCATCTGTATACCATTCATAGTACTGTAAACTAGTATATGTAGCCTGACCTTGTAACTTGCTTTGTTTGTGCATCTGCCAGTGCAATATGTTGTCTTTCCTTAAAATGCAAATATGCTCCACGCAGTACAGAGCTCCTTAGTCAATAAATAAATGGAGGTAAAAAACTGTACCTAATACCCATTTAATTTAAATTCATTTTATAAACATAAAGACGCCTTTTAAGAGAAGCTTTAATTCAGACTAGCACCTTGATTTGTGGTTGCCATGGAGAATCAAATCTGTCATTTGACAAGAAAAGTCACCCATTTATGACAGCACTTTATCTTGTCTCTCCAGGGGAAGAAAATGTCAAAAGTGAGAGCAGAAAAAAATAAAGCCTTGAAACACCAGAATTTCTTGATTTCATTTTTATTATTCAGCTATCATATCCTTTCTGATAATAGCGACTTGGTGAAAATAAATAATGTTCCTACAGTAAAATCAAATATTTCCTATTGGAATGGACAGGGCTCTTTGTGATTGTCAGTGCTGTGAAGTCTGGCAAGAAATAGTGTTATTAGATAAACCCACAGTGCCCAAATCCCATTTTCTTTTCATTACAGTGTCAAAATAATTATACCTGTGTAATTTGGGTAAGAAATTGTAGAATGAGTAAAACGGTCCATTGGAAGACACTGCTTTAAGCTTGTGTTCGTTATGAGGTGGGGTTTTTACATGTTGAACAACAACAAAAAGATGGGATTTTGTACAATTTCATTTGGAAAAAAAAAAAACAAAAAAACGACCAAAATTCAGGTCATGTTGGTGTTCTTTCCATGCGGACAGGACAGCAAGTGCTGTGTGCTGTGCTCCGTGTGGGGTTCCCTCATGGGCAGCTCATACCACCGGCTTAGAGAGCATGGGCTGGAATGCTTCGGATTCTCATGTGCACCTCTCTGAAGAGCTTCAGACATGAGATAGCATTGTTTATCATCTGAAATTTTCTGAAGTGTTTTTATTTTGTAGGGTTATGGTATGGTGAGAGTGGGGTGGTTTTGGGAGTATAATGAGCTTTCATGAGTGTTTACGCGTGTGCATTAATCCATACAGGCACTAAGTTACCCCCAGGGGACTAACACTTACTGTAATGTCGCATTACTTTTTACATAAATCTAAAAGGGCTGTTTGGATAACAAGACTGAAATAATCCACTCTGTGCCTCTTTCTTGAGGCAGCGCTTTTGCCTTTCACGGCATTACGGGGTTGGATGTGGTTCGGGAGTAATCTCGTGTCAATGAGGTGGCATGAGAATAGAAAGTCCTTCAGCGGTGCAGTGTGGGGCTGGGGGCGGCGTGCCTGGAGGAGATTACAGGCATGGAGAGAAAGGAAAGGGTCGAAGCCTCTTTTTCTCGAAATTGGCTCGCAGCGCAGGATCCATAGCCAAAGCTGGTTGGGATCTGCTGCGAGAAAGCAGGCAGCACAATGGTTCCCTATTCCTGCTTTCATGCCGTGTCTGAAGCCAAATCCTGCTCTTAAATACTTACGTGTAACTCCGGTTCACCTCACAAGGCGGTCGCGATGCCGGTCCGGTGGCAGGTTGTGGCAGTAAGTGCTGTGCTGCGGTTCTCTCAAAACGTGTGCTGCTGCAAATGTCACCTTACTGGGGAAATACTTACAGATTGGGGTTTTTTTATTGTAGGGTTGGGTTTTTTCTTTTTTTCTTTTCATCATGTAGTAACATCGTGTCATCGAAAGTGTGTTATCATGGGCTACCAGAATGTGGTAACTTAGTTTTTTTTGTGAGACCATCTGGAATAAAAGAGGGTGAATTAAACATGCTCTCTAGGGTTATGGAATCTTAAAGATATTAAGGGGCTTGATTTCCATAATGTCTGCCTCTCCTGTTGCCCAACTGTTGATATAATCTGTTTTAAAATCGATTTGCTGTCATCGTGTAATCAAAGCCTTAATTGCATCATCATTGACTTCAGCATTTTTTTTGCTGAAAAATTGGTGTGGTGGATGGTAAAAATACTGTGAAAAAGGAGCGAGTGTTGGAAAGGATTTCGCTGGGTGTACTGTCTCTGGGAAGCGAGCTGAAATTGCCACCAGTACCAAAGTAATCCACGAGCCCCACCGTTCAGTGAGAGCTTTGAAATTATTTTCCTCTGCTCACAACCTTGAGGTCTGATACCACGCAGCATTTAACTCGCTGAGAGTATCCTAAGGAGTCGTACAAGATTTAGCACAGCCTTGTCAGAACTATCTTTTCAAGTATTTAGTCCTCTTCTAACTGTAACTCTTTACTTAAGGAAAATGAGAAAGAGGGGGCTGGTAAAGCTGCTTGTTTGCTCCAAGATTGTTCCCTGCAGTACGGAATTATCTCCCATAAGCTCTGTCCAAGGAAAGGCTCGATAAAGATTAAATATTTTTATGTAACAAAAAAATGTGAGCAACTTGTCTATCTTGTTTCCGATGGATGCTGTCAGAAATGGCTGATATCCTGTCCTGGAAATCACAGATGGGAACTTCATCTCGGCACGGTGCTGCAGCAGTAGCAAAATGAAAGTAGCAGAGTCTCATTTACATTTCAGAAATAGTTCTCTGCAGCTTCCTGTTCAATCCAAAAGATTTTCTCCTGTACCTGCTGTTGGTTGTCACCCACGTTTGAAGGGCAGTGCTTTGGGTATGACTCCTGGAGAGCTGCAGGTAGGGAGGTGCTGCTGCTCCACTGCAGCGCGCACTGCAATATCCAAAGCTCCGTCTGATGCGATTTCAACAAAGGTTAACTCCTTCCTTTTGGCTTTCGAAACTCTCTTTAGTCATAGCAACTGCAGCGTAAGCTTTTCTCAATTGATTTTTTGCTGATTTATTTTAATTGCGCTTTTGTTTTAATAACCTGCTTCTAGGTTCAGAAATGTCCTTGACTCTGAAAGTCTGGTACGTGAAATGGCAATAGTCGTGAATTTCCCATTTCTGTAGCGGGGAAGTCAAAGTAAACATGTACTTTGTAAAAGAGAGTATATACTGGGTGCTAATAAGACTGTGCATTGACTGTAAAAGCCTTTTATGGGAGTCTTTGAAAGAGAAGAAAGCGCAAATTACTGGGGAGGATGGAGAATGCTCCAGATCAGGGTAAAAATGTGATAGTTGGCAGTTTCTGTGCGTTAGCACAGCCCCTTCCCTGGAACATAAACACTGTTTGGGTGTCAGCAGAACCGAGGCACACCACCTCGTTTAACAACACCTGGGACTTTCTCTAGTATTTGAAATGAGGCTGCTGGGAGATGGTTCCTGATCCTGAGTACATCAGCCTGTGTTCCTGCAGGGTGTGAGCAGGACTGCAGTGGGAGCTTTCCTGTTGACCTGTAGACCCCACGCAGTTAAGTCCGCTCTCTGGGTCCACAGCTCTTCAGGCAGCTTCTGAGAGCCCGTGGGTCCTGCCAGATCTGTTAGACTTCCCATAGAAAAACTAAGTGAGCAGAAATGACAACAGTTTGTCCCAGTGGAAAGAATTCTTCCTTTTTAATGTATGGGCTTTGCACATCCTCCATGCCCAATAGCTCTGATCCTGCCACCTGGTTCCCATTCCTCATTTCTGCCTGCTCACCATGAGACACCTGTGTCTAGTTTTGCACAAGTTCAGCTAGGCTTTGCAGCCACAGCTGGGGCCAGTTGGGGCCATCCATGCACAGGGGCTGTTAGCATCCCCGAAGGCTGTGAGTCATAGCAGGCTCACATTGGTTCCTTGGATTCCTGAGTAAATCAAAAC
Organism: Lagopus leucura; assembly: GCF_019238085.1. Lineage (NCBI taxonomy): Eukaryota > Metazoa > Chordata > Aves > Galliformes > Phasianidae > Lagopus > Lagopus leucura. Next base: position 4,513,279 of record NW_024962279.1, on the reverse strand, counting down.
AGTAGCTAACACGTACCTCTCATTGGACTCATCTAGTGACGTGGTTGTGATGCCCTCAAGCTTCTTTGCAAGCAGAGGTGGAAAGCCTTTCATCGAAGTCATGACTCCTGATGCTGGAGAAGCGGTCGGGAGGAAACCAGTAGCTTTTCTTGAGCTATGGGTTTGGATGCTGTATGCTAGATAAATAGTGCATGCTGCTGAGAGTGTGGCTTTTATATGGGTAAAAAGGAATGCTACAGCTTCGATGGGAATCCCGTGGAAGAAATGTGATTGTGTAATTGAAGACTTTATCATACTATTCATTGCAAAGGTGCAAATCCAGATTGCATGTGCTAGATGTTGATGTTGCCAGCTTTGTTGCCTAGATTTTTTACAATCTTAACATTATTTTAATATAGCTTTGGATGTAATTCTGTAAAGGATGTGCAGCAATATGTTAACATGCTGTGCCATCCTACATTTAGAACTTGTAATAAGTATTTCTTTTCCTTTTATTGTCTTTGCAAAAAAAAAAAAAAAAAGAAAAAAAAGAAAAAAGAAAAAAAAGAAAAAGTTGCTTTTAATGCTGCATTTGTATTGTTGCACATATTTGATTCGGGGTCCGGTGTCCCAGGGTTATGGTGGGCTGTGTGCTCCAGGGGCTGCGCTCAGTGCAGGGCTTGGCGTGGGGAGCAGGGCTGGGAGCAGGAGGTGCTGAGGACATCAGTCAGACTTTTGCAGCTAAAATAGCAGAAATATTTATGTTTGCTGTGGGCAGGAGTACACAGGAGCAGATATTTTTGTCTGTGTTTTAGGCCAGTCCTTTTCAGAGGGAGAGCTTCATCAATTCGTTGTCTAAGGAGAGCAGCAATTCTCATTCAGTGTGAGAAGTTTTTACAGGGATTTTTCAGTATTTTGAAAAGATTATATGCATGGAATCAACTGTGATTTGGTTTTCTGTTTTATTTTTTTTTTTTGTTATCCTTGCTTTTTTCCCCTGTTGCTGGATATAGCTGCACTAGTTTTGTCCAGACGGAGCTGAAGGCAGAAAGAAGTGTAGAAGTCTTTCTGGTTTCAGTGACTAAATACTCTGGTTCAGGTGCACCCCTGCTGAAGAGATTGATCCCGTTAGTGGTTTCTGGATGAAATCTCCCTATATAAACGAGATAATCTCTACAGATAGGTTTTGAAGCTATGAAGCACGTGTTGGGGTGTTCCTGGGGTGCCAGCACATGGCCCTGTTACCTCTCCTTTCCTCTGTTCCCACTCTGCCAGCTGGATGTGAGCCACTACTGAGGACTGAGCAATCCTGATCTTACCTTTCCTAACAAACTGATTAGTGATCCTGATTGAACAAGTAGGGAAGTGTTGCTGTCTGGGAAGCCGAGGCAAGTGGCTGCTTTCACGGGTGATGAGGGAGAACTTGCTCCCATAAAGCTTGCTGATGCCTCTGTGGGGCAGCACCGAGCCCGTGCTGCTCCCAGCTCCCTTGTGCTCTTTTCCACGAGAGACAGAATGTAATTATCGAGGATAAGGTCCTCCAGAGCAGGCCTTTAAAAGTCCTATATAAAGATGCTGGTCTTAAGTAATTCAATATTTCAACTGCACTGTGCTTGATTGATTGATTGATTAATGGAGGAGTTCATGTAATTAATCCAGGCCTTCACTAAGTCACATGTGTTCCAGTAAAGACTGTGATCGGGGCGATAAATGGGTGGCTGGGAGCCTGGCCCTGCACCTGCATCTCTTTGGCTTTGCAGCAGAGCAATGGGGCAAAGTCGCTATGAGCATCACAGCTGTCCTGGGCCACGTGCTGGATGATTCTCCCTTGCTTTTCTGTCTGTGGTGCCTGCTTGCGTTTTCTTTGCTCTTCATTGGCTGAAGGTGCTCCTTGGTGGCCTTGATCAGGAGTTGAGGTCCCAAAAAAGAGGATGTAAATGTGTAAGCAAAGGAGGACTATGGGCACTGGGCCACTGTGGGGCACTGGTGTACCCACAGCCCCGTCCTCCTCTCCTGCAGTAGCATCCGCCTTGTGTTGAGTGATGCCTTGGGTGACTTGCAAGGGGAATGGGGCCACTGCAGTGGCAGCGTTCCTGACAACCTCAGTTCCCATGTAAACCTTTCCAAATCTGTCCTTGTGCCTGCCCAGCCTAAATAAATGTTGGGGTTTATTGGCCCTCTACAAACCCTTGTAGGAACAGGAACTGAAAGCTTTGTCTCATGTGTTCTGTCTCAATGTCTGGCTTGGACCAGAGAAGTGACGGTCCCATTTCCAGATTTCTGTCCAGGCTTTGTCCAAGTAGCTGTAGAAATAGATTAATGGATGTATGGTGCACACATGGCAATCCATGCCACTATTGAATGAGGGCTCTCAGAAGCACGGCTGGATTCGTTTCTGCGTGGCCAATGCAGAGCCAATTGCACAGCAGCTGAGTGTGCTTTTTTCTTTTTTGAAGAGGGAACGAGGACTTGATTTGTAGAGGAGCAGTTTTGTGGTGCTGCGATAGGTCGGCGGTTTGTTATGTGGTTAGCTTGGTTCTCAGGCCTGCGTATTGAAAGGTAATGGGGTTCATCTCCAGGAGAGCTTTTCTCGGCAGGATGTCTAACTGCGCTGCCTCTGTTTTCTCCTTTACTAGCCTTACAGAATTTAGTCACAGGAGAATATTTGATGAATAACCTTTGATAAAAGGCTTTTTTTTCTCTCTCTCTCTTTTGGTTTTGGTCACTGCTGTAATACTGTGAAATGCTGACGGAAAGCTGAGTGAAAATTCTGAACGCTGATGCGCCGGGCGATCCGTTAACCATCGCATCGTGCTGCTGGTGCCCCCGGCTGAGTCTTGTGATCAGAGCAATGCTGCTGCTTTCAGGGCTTTGGGTGAATTTGCTGCTGCCAAGCTGGGCAAGGTGTGAGTGTGGACCTTTATCCTTCGGGCTGCAGTTCTTCCCTCTTCCCAGCCCGGGAGGAGCCTCTTGACACCGGCTCCACGAGTGCCAGATCGCAGTCCTGCTCTGCGTGATGCTATCTTTCTGCAGCCACGCTGCACAGGAGCTATCGCTAGCAGGAGTTTTTAAGCTATTGGATTTTGAGTCGTTGCATTGTTCATCTGATTAAATTGTATTTAATTAGCTTTGTGTTTCATCCTTTTGTTTCAGTGCGAAGATAATGGAGGGGGGAAGAGAAGATAAAAATGGTCTAAATGAAGCTTCGTTGTTTAAAACTCGTATAAAAACTCTGTAAGATGCCTTTTATTCTCCAGCCCTTTATCTTCCCTCACAAGCTTTCTGAGAATGAGTAGTGCATGTTGAGGTTTATCTTTGCTTTTATGTGCAGTAGCCACATGCTTAACATTGAGCGCGTTTGAGTTGCATTTCATAGGGCTTTCGCAATCCTTTTATAAAGGGACTGATCTGCTAACATCACCCTCTTTAGATCTAGCAGGCAGGATGTTCTGCCATACAATGAAGTGTTCACAGCCTCTCTTGCCAGACCAGTAAGTGAATGATTTCAAGCCTGGTGGGCAATACTTGTGTCCATGCGTAACACAGACAGACCACAGTAGTAGGCAGCTGCATGTAATTTTGAACTCCACTCATTGAACTGTAATAAAACAATATAAGCACTGCTTGGGGGAAAGATTGGATGCAGTTATCCTTACACAGGGCTCGGGCATATGAAAGCAGTGCTGGCTGACAAGAGGATTTTGAGATTTGATTTTGATTGAATTGCAGAATTGAACAGGCCAGGAATGTCAGTGGAAGGCTAAATGCCTGTAGTGCCGTAAAGTTTTATTCATGTGAGGCTTTCCAATATAAAGTAGATGGATTATTGGAAAAGGTGTCAAGGGACATGAAATAGAAGTGCCCAAAACATAAAATGTGGGTATAGGGATAAAATTACTTCTTGCTTAGTATATAATGAGCTCACAAAAATGTTGTGGGTAGTTGTTTGTTTATTTTTCAACCTTTTTAAAGCTAATTCATCACACAACGTAAAACACAGCCTTCCTTTCTAACTTCAGATCTGCCTGTGGCTGCAATTCATATTGCATTTAAAAACACGAAACAAAAAATGGAATGCTGTGTTTTCTTCCATTTAAAAAAAAAATAGAAAAGGGGTCTCACTTAAAAAAAAAAAAAAAAAAAAAAAAAAAAAGGAAAGGAGAGAAAAAAATAGTCCACAGGATATGAACACTCAGCAGACACTGAAAACTATTATGCTCAAAAACAAGAGCGGGATGTGTATTCACATACCACAACACACTGACTTATTTCATAGCTCAGTAATGCATACGTAATTAGAGCCAAATTTGCATAGGACAGCTGATATCCAAATTTGTACGGCATTAGAGACAGCTTCACTCATTTGCAGTGAGCTCTGAACAGTAAATAAAGTTGCACAGAAGACTGTATATGGGCTGGCAGAAGCGCGCTGTGTTTTTGTGCCCTAATTCTTTACCCATGTACAGACTTCTGTCTCAGTTAACATTTTCCCTTAAACATACACTAAATCACGTATATTATGATTGCAGGAAAATAACCATAGCTTAATTCTTCACCCATTCACTTGAAATTATAAAATAAACGGGAAAACGGCCTTCTTCTAATAAGTTGCTTTTTTTTTCTGCTTCAAATTGCTTTTCTTTTTTTTTTTTATTTTTTTTATTTTTTTTGGAGAAGGATTTGTGCTGTTAATCTGCCTTTAACCGAGGCCGTGAATCCCGTTGTGTTTGTGTGCCTTACAGGGAGGCGGTGTGCGCTGAGCACGGGGCTGTCAAATTGGGATCTTCGATTACCATAAAGTGTAAACTTCTGAAATAGCCTTCAAAGGTGTACAGAACAGCAGATATTTGTATTCTCGGGCCGAACTGCCTGTGCTCAGTATTATTCTTCCATTTCAGCCCCTCCTGGTTGAGCTCACATGGATGTTTAGATAGTGTTTATGTGTAATTGTAATTTTTCTTGAAGCCCAAAGGAAACACCCAAACGGCCGTTCCTCGCTGGGCAGACTTTAATTATTGTTTTTGAAATCCTCTATTGAAAGGCTGGATTTGCAAATCCTTCAGGAAAGAAATGCCACATTCAGTGTTGGTGGTAACACTGCGGGGATTTGTTAAACTTTTATTTACCACATGTTCTGTGAAACGTTCCTTTGCGATATTTCAGGGCTGTTGTTGTTGTTGTTGTTATTATTTAGGTTTGCCAAAAGTAAATGGATTGAGTGTTTGCCTGTTGGAATAGCAGTTTATTTCTGGTGAGTTTCTTTGAAGGAAATAGATAAAAAAAAAAAAAAGTTCTTCTTCCCCCACCGCAGGATTCATAGCAGCTTTAGTCCTTGAATTATGTGTGGTAGAGATGCTGCGGTCAATGGAGTGAATTTCTATTCTTTCTCCCCCCTCCCCTTTTTCCCCCCACCAGCTTATTTTTTTGTCACGGGGATTCGGGCGGGCTGCAGTGCAAGGAGCAGATCTGTGAGCACGTGGGACGGAGGGATGTGGGGTGCAGGTGCTGCGGCCGTTCCGAGCAGATGAAGGAGAGGGCAAAGCCATTGGTGCACCCAGGGGACCCAGCAGGGCAAACCCCGGCCCTTAGGTGAGGTATTTCACATGTGAGCAGGCACTGGGACAGCTGGCTGCCTCGGCTCCTCAGCAGGAGAGCAGCAGTGTTGCCACTTCTGTCTGTTCTCTCATGAACTGCCGCTAATGCAGCGGGGTGCACACACAGCTCTGGGTGCTGCTGGGTGCTCAGGCAGCTCCTGCAGGCTCTTCAGACCGTTTCCCAAGTTTTAGTAGCTGCTTGCAGTTTAAAAAAGACTTGTCGTTTTGTCTGTTGACTCATAAAGTCAATCAAATAGGGAAAAAAAGTGATTTTTCAGCTCAAAATTGAGGCAGTTGGAGGTTTTTTGGACCTGCAATTGAACAGAAAAAATGATTTTTAGACAGCTCTTAAAAATGACTTTATGGAGAGGCTGCAGAGTTTTGTTTAAAAATCTTTTTAAAACAGTTTCACAATGGTAATTCTTGTTTTAATGTATCAGTTTTTCTTTTGACGTTTGAAAGAAGATTGTTGCAGGCCCCTAAGTCAGTTGGCTGGTTCAGTATGGCTGTGCTGGAACTGCTGGGCTTCAGCTGCTGCTGACCTCTCCTGTAGATGAAGAGTTTGATTTCGATTCCCACTGAGATAGGAACAGTTAAAGGAATCCCTCTGCTGATTCCATTAAAGACTGAGTAAGTAGCGCGGAGATGGAAAGACAGGAAACCTTGTTCTCCTTTTCCAGTCTGTGAATTAAATAAAGGTGTGAGAGAGTGAGCTCCAGTACCACGGAGTTCCTGATGAACTGAGTGTTCTTGCAGCAGATCATGTTCGGTAAATATTGTACATGTATAAATGCATAAACTTGCTACGTATCCAGCACTATAAGGAACTTGCATTTAACTAATAGAAATGTTTTCGCGTGTTTTGCCGCAGTTCCGTTTTTCAGCTGATGAAAAGTGATACAAATAACAAAATTACCAACTAATTAAAATACTAATTTCTAACAAAGTCAAAACCTGACACTTAGGGGAACGAGCGAATAAAAGTGCTTAGCAGGAGGAGTTAAACTTGGTGGAAGGATCTATTTTATGAAGTTGCTAAGCAATTAGAATCAGTCTCTCTTTACAAAAATAAACATAAAAGTATAAATGTAAAACAAGATTAAAATCAGTGATTTAAACCATGTTTCCTGCTTTCTGATATGAGCCTTGATTAAAATCAGTGATGGAGATCGCTTTGATTCATATCGAGCTCACGCTCGGTTGGATCAGCTTGTGGTCACAGATGTCCCCTCTGCAGATAAAGGAGGCCCGAGGTGTCCCCTTTGGTCACACTGCCCTGCCTATGACAGAGCACTGTGCTTGTTGACATAGGCAGGGTGCTGCTGCTGCTCCCTGCATCCTGCAGTTTGCCTGGGGAAGGTTCTGTTGAAGCTCAAGGGCTGCTGACAGGTGGAGCATCCCTGAGCCCCATGTGAGGCAGCATTCAGATGGGCCTTCCTTGTTGAAATGAGGCAATCTTTAAGATCCTTCCAACCCAAGCCACTCTCCGAAGCGTAGTGTGAAGCCCTGACCTTCCCATTGGGTTTCCTGCCAGGCATCCTGCAGGGGAGGCAGGAAGATGATGACCTTGTCTGCACAAACTCTGATGAAGAGCACAATAGGATGTGGGCTCTTTTTGGCCTGAACTTCTCAGGTGGTTCATTACTGAAGCCCTGTCCTGGTGTCTGGTGGTGGGGAGCGCATTGTGCGGTGATGTAGATCACAGCTTCCCATGACAGGGTCTGGATGTTAAAGAAACCCAACATAAACCTCGATGCGCTGTGGGTCGGAGAGGCCAAGTAGAGCGGATTGCATTCAGGTTGGACATAAATTATTTAAAATGCCCATAAAGAAGGGTCAGTGGCTCTTGTGTTGGGATGAGTCGGTGTGAGGCTGTGCGCTGTAATTGTTTCCATAGGGTGGCCTTTTTCAACACACAGTGGAAATCCTTCAAAACGTGCGCAAGTTGAGGGAAGCACGTGGAATTTACTGCCATAACGTTTCTCGTTGGAAGTTCTCAAATCATGAGCTTGAGTTAGCTCTCTCATTTCTGCCTGTATTTCAGACCACGGCTGAGCTTTTTATGGAGCACAGTTAGCATCCTGTTGGCAGCAAAACACCCAAGCTGAGAGGCTTGGGCAGGCGGGGGCCTTCCATCGGTGCTGGATGAACTCAGCTCTCCTGGAAGCAGATGTTTGAGTGTGGAGTGTGCCACGTGCTTCTGGAGACAGAAAGGCAGATTTTTTCTTATATTTAGGGTTAACTAGCACTAGACTGATCCTATATGTTGACAGTATTTAGACCATACGACTCATTAATCTTCACGTTTACTAGCATATAATGTTAATGTCAGTATGTGTATTTTAACACAGTCAGGTTTTCTAAGTGGGTTTTCTGATGCTTAATCCTTGCTAATTTATTCTTCTTACATTCTGAATGTAGTGACTAACTTGAGAGAAATCAGATGAAGCAGGTCAGATCTGTAGCTGGTATGAAGTGACACTGTTCCTTGGTTCTGGGAATCGAGGCAGTAATGTCTGCCACTTAGCTTAACCTGTTACTGACTTGTAACTACGTTTGGAAAAAAGCACCGATACGTTCATGCCTGTAATGTGCTGCAGCAGGAAGCATCCAGGGAAATGCTCAGAGATGTGGTGAGTTAGGGCTAGGTGTGTGGATATAGGACTGAAGCTGTGTAGACTGTAGGATACCATGACCTAGGATGGAGTGTCAGGGAAACTTATTTTATAGAGCTATGATTTTTTTTTTTTTTTTTTTTATTTTTTTTTTAAGTGGAAACCCTGGAATGCTGGGAATGTTAGTGCAGCCATTAAGGTATCGACAGCTGATACAGGTCTGCTCTAAAAAGCTGACTATTGCTTGGCAGGGAGGATGAGTGCTGTTTGAAGTTTTCTGGTATGTGTGGATACGTGCATAAAACAAACAGAGGTGTTGAGCAGGTCAGAAGAGCACACGAGATTGTTCTCACCTATCAGGACGTGAACCATACAAACCATGTTTTGGGATGCATCTTCTAGAAGATGCCCAGCTGAGCTGTGATGTGTGCTGGGGTTCCCACCTTTCAAGCAGGGGGTGCTGCGTGCTCGGCCATGCCTGGAAATCATGTTCCAGTGGTGCCTGGTTGGGCTGCCAGGGCCTGGAGGCCTTGGCTGACATCTGTTGGTTGGCTTTCGGGCCTCATGAATGTGGGGTGTTTTCCTTGCAGAGCGCTTTGTGTGGTTTGGTTGCAGCAAGGAGCTGCCTCCTAACCGTTGGGATATTTTCGTTGTGATACCCGTTATGTCCCGGATTGTGGGTTTTGTTGGTTGGTTTAAAGTTTAAAATGAAACTGGGCAGTGCTGTGGAGTGCTGAGTTCCCAGCTGCTGCGAGATGTAAAATGTGCGCGCCTCATCAAAGCATTAACTTTATTGTGGTTGCTTAGGAGGCAGGCCACTAGGTAATTCGTGCACGCCGGGTGAAGGATGGGCTGGGTGTGTGTGGGCTGTGAGTGATTCTGGCATTCACTCCTTGCTTTTGAAGAGCATGGAGCCCACTTTGGTTCCAAGTTCAGAAATAATGCATTTTGGAGTAAATAACCGCAGTAAATACAGACATCACTTGAAGAACACTAAGAAAGCAAACCACAGCAGGTAAACGTTTGAAAAGGCAATGCGGAATTTTAAATACTTGAGATTTTATCTTGAAGAGTTATCTTTAGTAAAAGTAAACGTTCTCTTGGAATCAGTGAGACAGGACCCGTGGCACTGCACTGGCTGTGGGAAGCTCCGTGCTCTGGGGGGCTGTGCAAAGAGCGTGGGGTGGGCTGAGAGCCCCCAGCATGTGCCTGCAGGGCTGGCGCTGGTTCATTGGCTGAGGCAAACGGGACAGAAAGCTGCAGCTGAGTAAGGCCCTGGCTGGAATAAAACTTCTTTTGAAAAAAAAAAAATGTATATAAATAAAAAAATCCAACTTCCCCTTTGTGATTTATGGTCCCTCTAACAATGCCACTTTCTCAGAGCCATGCATCATACGCAAACAATGGGCTGCATAGAAAAGCGCGTTCCCCGGAGTATTACCAAAAATGTAATTTTGTCTTTAAATTCTTAAGGGTGAATTGCAAGAACGTGACTTCATAGGAACCTTTGAGACATTACAGCTTTTAATAATACTTTGCAGCTACATGCAGTACTTCAATTTTACTTTTATTAATTAAATTGCTGCGTGCGTGTGCAGCGGGGAGGGGATCCCGGCAGCCCCACCTGGGCGCCCCTGCCTGCCAAGGGCTTTCCTCCCCTGCCGAGCTCTGCTTAGGCTCTCTTTGATGAAGCTCGGTGCATTCTCCCCTGGTTTCCATCCCCTGGGACTGCCCTGTATCATTGGTGCCCGCAAGAGGGTGCGCACGAGAGGCAGCTCCTCACAGCCTTCTGTTCTCCATCCGCTTTGTGGGCACCAAACCATCCCCGCCCCACACAGGGCTGTCTGCAGGTACCCAGCAGCTCTGCCTGCGTTCTCCCGCCCGGCATTGCTATCCTCTTGAATCTTTGATCTTTCCAGGTTTATATAAATGTTTTCGTAAGTTTTCAGCAAAATTGAGGTCAAACTTATTTCATCCCATAACCCCTTTGCATCTCTGCTCCAGCTACACTATTTTTTTTTAACAGCCACATCTCGCATTATGTAAAACAGAGGTGAAGAAACATCTTCAGCAAATCTCGGTTGCCTTTCTGTCTGCAGCAGCAGGGTTTGAATCTGCCTGCTTATCTAATAAAGGGTAGGAGCTGCACTTTTTACAGCTTTTTTTTTTTTTTTTTTTTTTTTTGTAACGCAGTTTGTGGGCTTGCCCATAATAATACAATTATGAAGGTTAACAGGAAAAAACTGGGTCCAGGAGTGATTCCAGGCAGCTGGCACTGCCGACGAATTGGAAGCGCACCACCAATGAAAACTGCAGTGAAAAGCAAATTAAACCTCATATCTGCCATCTCACTCGCTTTTCTCTGCTTTCCTGTTTGGACTTGAAAGGTGATTGGAGCCAAGGCAGTGACAGTTGACGGAAGTGCTGCAAGGAGAGAGTATTTATTTACAGTGAATCGTGGTGATGCTTGTTCAGGATGCGGTTTCACGCAGGATGTTCTGTCCCCACCCCCGGTTTGATCATTTCTCCAAAAAAAAAAAAAAAGGCAGAAAAAAAAATGTTCCTTGATTGTTTAAGGCTATAGCTAATGCTTGGAGCAACACTGTGCAGCGTGCCAGCGTGTGGAGCACTCGGTAATGCTGCGTGCTGGGGAGTTCCTGTGCTGGGCACAGGCAGCTCAGTGGCGGCTCGAATATTCCCACTTGTGTTTGCATTTGGTGTCAGCTGCATGCACTTACATGGGCAGGGGCTGCCAACTATGGCTAGCATGGGTACTTAGTATTTTTGGGGATGGGGGAGCAGAAGGGATAGGTTCAGCATATTTGGCTGTGGAGTTTCCCCTGCTCTGGCTGTAATCAAGGCATTCCCATGAGTGCGCGCTGGCAGCGTAATGCTTTAGAGGTCCTCATTGCAGGGGGTGATGCTGGGGCAGGTCCCTCTGCATCCATGGGAACCCATGGCTGAAGGGGCTCCCCAGCCCGTGCAGAACAGCCATGCTCTGCAGCCCCCGTTCCTCTTGCTGCCCTATCAGCCCCAGCCACTGCTTCGCTTCGCACAGCTCCTGACAAGCAGGCAGAGATAGTAACTCCTGTTACTGCCAGACGGGGCCAGTGATTAGATAGGAGAGTTTCTCTATCTCGTTTTCTTCTAGATAGAGTATGTGGCTTAGAGACGTGCTCTAGCTTATATGTTTTCCTTCACGGGCGCTGAGCGGGGAAGCTATTGGAAATCTGAGGGATGAGGGAGGACTGAATATGGGTTTTTTATTTATTTACTTTGACGTTTTCTTTTAAACTACTTTGAAGAAGTACATTTTCACTGGTTTTTCTGTCTGAAAGAAGGCATCTAATGGCTTTTTTTTTTTTTCCACTCAAAGCTTTTAATTACATCATTGCCATCATTGGGCCCTTTCTACAACTCCCACATTGTTCAGTAGACACAGTGAAATGTTTTTAGGAACCTATAAAAGTCAGTAATTTGCATCCAGAGGCCGTGGTTGTAGTCAGCACTCAGGCAACCGAAACAGCTGCCTGGGTAACTTTATGGCCTGTACATGTGCTGCATCGCCGAGTGTGCTGCAGAACGGAGCCCAGCCACCGCTTCCCTGCGCCTCCCCCAATTGCACTGCGGGCTGCAGTCAAGGAAGGGATGCAGTAATGAAGATGTTGGGGCTGCAGGCTGGGAATCGAGCACCCCAGGGGTCTGCTGGGGCTGGGACCCTCACCTTGCTCTGTGTTGTCTTTTCACGGTGTTACACGCTCGTGGAAGGCTTCTGAGCTACTTTCCGTGTTGGCTTCCCTTGAATTATGACATATTTTTGGAGGTGAGCTTAGAAGTACGCTGTGTCTTTCTCAGTGCGAAGTGCAGCCCTGCTGAGTGGTTTTTGTAGCGGTGACAAGTGAGCTGGTATGAGGCATCGGGGGCTCCCCCTAAAACCAGCCATTTCCGAGGTAGCGAGCACCTCGTGTTGAAGAAACGTGATAAGTTCTAGGATGGGTTTTGCAAAATTGCTTAAGAGACTTTCGTATCAGTATAAACTTGGGCAATCAAAACATTTTAAGTAGCTTTGAAAATGTCACTGTGGAGCATCCTGCCCGTGGCTGGTCTGGTTGAATAAAAATGACTGAGGTGCTCACGAGGAGATAAAACAGTCTCTTTTTAAAGGTGATAGGGCAGCTAAGGTTTGGTATTTATCATGCAGAAGGACTGAAAAATGAATTGAGTCTGATTTTTAGGAGGGTAGTCCTAGTTCTCACTAGCCTGAGTTAAATTGTGGACTTTCCAGAGACAAATGATTCACATGCATTTTAATATAAGACTCTGAGTCTTTTCAGCCGGGATCATACCATCCCCATTTGCTTCTGTTAGGGCTGCATATGCTACGTTTCTACACCGCCCTATTTTTTGCCCATTTGAAGCATAAAGCTCCAATCCTGGAGTGAGAAATAACCCCAAGGATGCTGCAGGCTGCCTGTGCCTGCCACTTGGGTCTTCTGTTCTCAACACCTCCCAGATTCACCTCTTTCTGCTTCTGAATGTTACATCAGCATCAACAGAAGAATAAAGCCTGGTGCATGCATTGGGAAGCAAGCCATCTGTTGTCACACAGTGGGTTTTGGCTCTTTTGCCCAGAGAGGTTGTGGATGCCCCGTCCCTGGAGGTGTTCAAGGCCAGGTTGGATGGGGCACTGGGCAGCCTGGTCTGGTATGAAATGTGGAGGTTGGTGGCCCTGCATGTGGCGGGGGGTTGGAGATTCATGATCCTCGAGGTCCCTTCCAACCCTGGCCATTCTGTGTCATTCTGTCTGTGTCTTTAGTGCTCACCGATGCCAACAGGGAAGTTGGTTTGTCTGGGTGGGAAGGTACGGCCTGGGTGACCATCCCTGTGCTGGGGCAGGGTGCTGGGAGGGGTGGGGAGGCAGCATTCCCTCTGGGCTCACGGAGCTGTCTGCAGTCAGAAATGTGCCGTACTCGTCCGTAACCAGCCGCGTCGTGCCGAAACTCGCTCCTGAGAGCTGGGCCAGATGAGCTGGCAGTGATTGACAGTGCCTTCTCCTGCCCCGCAGCCCCCGTCAGGCTGTTTTTCATGGCCTCCAGTGTTTGCCTAGGTGGTTCCCAGCCAAGACAGGAAACTATTTGACTTACGGTGGTAGAGAGCTCCTCTCATGGTATTTACAGATAAAAGGGGAGGAGTTGAAAACCTTCGTCCGCGTTCAGCCCAATCTGATAACCTCCAGGGATTTTGTCAGTTCAAAGAAATTTTGGATAGCAAGCCAGTGTGCTTAACTGGAGCTGAAGCCGTAACCCTTGGAGGCATCCCATCCTTAGAAAAACCTTCAAATAACAAATGCTGCTTGTAACTTTTTTGGTTTTTTTTTTCTTCTCCTTCCTTTAATGTTTGAAACCCACTAGACCGTTCTAAACTTCTACACTTAGGTAAGAATACATCCCTGACCTTTAAAATTGTGTCTCTTGTAAGTGTTTATGGCACAGTGTTTATGATTTTGTTCAACAGACTGTCTGTGAGGTGGGAATTGTGAGCGGCTAAAAATAAGAAAGGTGAATTATATTTGGTATCTAGATGGTACAGTGTGGTTGCTAGGAATAGATTAGCACAGCAGTAGTAAAATGAGTGCTTCCTAGGACAGTTACCTCAGTTATCAGCTAGCTTGGTGCTGTGTCCTCTTGTTGGCTGAGCTCCCAAAGGCCTCTCTGGGTTGGAGATGGAAAGAGATGCTGTGTAATCTCTGGTTTTCAGACCTTTTGTTTTTCCTTATTTCCTGCTTTGGGGCCAGACAGTTATGTATACTGGGAAGGCTGCTGTGCCTTGGTGGAATGTGGATCTGGATGCTCTAAAACATCCTCATCTGCCTCTGAATCCAGAGCGAGTCTCTGTGCAGTCCTTCCTCCTCACTCTTAACCCTCTTTTTTTTCTTTCTTTCTTTTTTTTTTTTCCCCCTTGATTTTTTGCTTGGTTCCCCTTCCTGCTGGCTGTTAGAGACCTGGGGCAGGAGGTGGCTGTGCTGGGCACCATGAAGGGGACTGGTAGGACCAGGAGTGCAGTGCCAGGTTCACAGCTTCCTTCTGGATGCTCTTTGCAAGCCTAGAGCTACCTTCCACGTTAAATAGGCAGATTCACTTGCTGATTAAAAAGCATTGTTAATTTAGAAGGAAGGCCACATTCTTTCTCAACACCATCATTAATTAAAGACTAGGAAATTGCCAATTCACCCAACATTCACATCCTTAGCAGCCTGTGCTCACATAATTTATTGCCCAAGTATCTTAATGCCCAACTGCATGCTGAGGCCCGCGCACAAAACCTTGACTCCAATCTCATGCATTTTTCCTATGCATAATTAAGATGATTGCCTCTTTAAAACCTTGAGTATTTTTGGTAAAACACCTTTGTTTTTCTGAGGTTGGGTTTCAGATTGTGCCCAAACATGGGCACTGATTGTGGACGCAGTTTTATGAAACCGCGTCTAATCCTGTGTGCACGGGAGTGAATCATAACCCCAGATGAAAAGAGCTCCTTCGGGGCTCTGGGAGGAGAACAAACCATGGCACCCAGCACTCCTCGAGGTTGTACAATTATAAACTGTCTCAGGTTGAACAGAGAACAGAGCATTATGCTGGTAAGAGTAATGTAAGTATGCAAAATCCACTTACAGCTTAGACGCATCATTCATGAGTTACACCGTGGCTCCTAACTCATGGCAGCGATGAGTGTCTGGCAATCCCCACCATCTGGTGAACTCTGATGTGTATTTGAACAGCACGCTGTGTTAGTGTGCCTATATACAAGACATATTCACACACAACATATAGTGGCAGGGGAAAGAGAGAGGAATTATGTTTCAGCTGTGAATGACTTATATTTACTCGAGCAGCAAAGAAATAGCTGATAGCTCACGAGTGATCAAAGCTGGTGGTGAGTTATTGAGGTCTTTCCTCACTGTGAGGAAGATATAGCACATTTCAACCTGCTGTATATCCTTTTAGTCCAACACACACATTTTAATACTTATTTTTATTTTGGCTTAGAGGCTTTTCTCTTTTGCCCAGCAAGAGATTTTTTTTTTATTATTTTTTTTTTTTGCAGTCTCTGCTTCTCTGTCTGATGCCGATGCCAGAGACAGAGCAGATTGGGAAGCCTTTGAACACATTACTAGTTGAACTCAGATGAGATTTTTTGTATTGCTTGGTTGCAGGCTCCTGTGATGAGCATAAGGAATGCAGTTTTGATTGACATTATATACTCTTAAAGCAAAAGTGATCTATCAGCATTCAGGCGCCCACAGCTTGTTTTTCTCTTTTATGACAGAGAATAGCTATGTTGCAGTTGTGCTGCAGCGATGAAGGTTGCGTTGCAGTTTCTCTTTGAATCCTCTGATGGAGGAGGTAGCGAGGGGTGAGTCAAATCTGGGCCATTTTAGGTCACTCCTAACAAGCCGGGCTTGAGGATCTTCTCGGTTTCGGTTGCTCTGACTGTTTTGTGTTCAGCCAGAACTTCCTTTGGTAGACCGGCATTCTCATTCCAGTACAGAATATTTGTACAGATGACACAACCTCATTGTCTTCAGCTCTGGTCGCTTTAAAGTGAGTTTTTACAGTTAAAACATCCGCGATCTTATACCACAAAGAGAACTGGTTTGGAGAGAAAATGCAATATATGCTCAGCCTTAGTCTGGGTGTGAAGCACCTCCTCTCCTCTTTCCTCCTTTTGCGCAGCCAAATGTGAAACCTCTTCAAAATCAGTTGCTCTCCAAATGAGTTATTGTTTGGCCTATGGTCTCTAGAGAAGACAGGTGAGCATCCTCTGAAAGAAAACGCAGTTCTGCAAGTTCACCTTCAAACAGGGGAGTGTCAGGTGGTGTTTCTCATGCAGCTGATGTGTGTAGAACCAGGCAGATAGCTGGCCTTCCTTTCCGTGCCTGTGGGATGGGTGCAGTGCTCCTTACTGCCCTCACTGCATTGGTGCCAGTGTGCATCAATACATCTCCTGGGACATGGGAATGCAAAAGAGCCTTCAGATTAAACAGATTTGTTATTAGGGGCTTTGTAACCATTTGTAAACCATTTGAATCTCGCATAACCTTGGAGGAAGAGTGCTGAGATGCAACTGTTACAGCAGTTTTAAGAAACTATAGAATGCAAAAGCTCTTTAAGAGTCAGATGATGCTGAGCATCCTTGCAACTTTTTGGTGCCACCTTTTCCACCTAGCAAAGCTTCTTAGAGGGTAGATGTGCAACCATGGCATGCAGTCAGTCCATCTGGCGGTGACTGCTTAAGGGAGATCCAGTGATGAGCTGGAGAGGAATCTGAGGGTTCTCAGGGTGGGTTGCCCTGACCCAGCTGACAGTGAGTCAGGGGAACTTGCCCCATGTGGGGCTAGCTGAGGTTCTATCTTGCCCCAGATGCAAGTTTTGGAGATGTTCAAGAAGCAGTAGTTGGAAGAATTTTAACAGTTTTTTTTTTCTAGAGATGTAGGTATGTGGGATGCTGACAGTACATGCCAGGTTTTGGAGCTCAAAATGAATGATTAAATAATTTGTAATTAATGTAGTGAGTGGGAAAATAAACATCTGAAGATGGTAATTTTCAGGAAGTGTTTTTAAGACCTTCAGTGTTACATTTTCCATTTATTTAGGCAGACTTGGCTAATTGTTACAGAAGGAAAAAAGTTGCATTTTTGTGGGCAGTGAATGCCTCTGTGCTGGGCATGTCCCCAGTTATGTAAGTCCCCATTGAATCATTGGTTTGATGAAGGAATGGTGACTGAACGTGTTAGCTCAGCATCCCCCCCCCATAGCCCTCCTCTTTCCTTCCAGGTCCCACTCTTGGTGTTGTCCAGTTTCCGTGTCTGTGCCCATGCTTGATGCAATGTGCTCAGGAGCAGACGGATGGTGAGACTTCAGCCCCACCTCCCAGTGTGCTCACAGAGCCCACGTTTCGTGCCGTATGCATGAGCACATATCAGCAATAGGGCACACGGTGTTTGCTTTGCATGAGCCCCTCGGTCCCTGAATGAGAGCGTCGCTGTTTAGGTCAGGTGCTCCACCCCACATCCCTCCCTCAAAATATAGCGAGCGAGGACATGGCTGTGTTTAAACAGAGGAGGATGGGGCACACGTGTGTCGAAAGCCCTGTTTCCCAGTGCCTGCTTTGAGGATTTGGAACAGATTTTGTTAGCAGGTATGTCTGGTGCCATGTGGCTGCGCACCAACGTGACGCTCTGAACAAAACCTCAGCTCGGCGCTGCTTTTCCTCCTTTGCTTTGCGGCGCCCGGGTTTTGATGTCTTGCTTCTCAGAATGCTTGACGGTAGTAATAACGGAAACAGCAAAAAATGTCAGCTTGACTACTGTCTGCGTGTCGGCACTAGTCCAGGGAGTTTCAAAGAGATGTTTTATTGATTCTGTAATTGCACAGTAGAATGGACAAACTGAACTGCACCTCGGGGCAAGGAAAGCCCCTGTCTAAGCGGCATCTGTTGGAGGCATGCGCTGCTGTAATTTGGGCAGGGAATGCTGGCTGCACGGTTGGAACCAGGGGACTGGAATCTTGGATTAACCCTTTTGTTGTAGGCGATGGAACTTCCCTTCTTCTGCTCATGTACGAGCTGACTTTGGGGTCCCTGTTGTGCCAGCGCTGCTCCTGGGGGCTCTGCGTGGCTGTGTGAAGTCACTGCCTCTGAGCTCTGGTGTCCCCGATGCTAGGGCATGTGGCATTGCCTCACTTGCAGTATCCACCTCTTCCTAACTGAAAAACTGGTCATCATCTCTTATGAAATAAGGCTGCGTTGTGCCGCTTGCTCCTGGGAGCTGATAACTTCCTCTAGCACAAGCTGATTACTTTCCAAAACTGAAGGAGTGGACTGAGCTGTTTTGCTAAAACAATTGCAAATTAAATTTGTAAACTTTTGCTATTGCCATATTTTTTCACTGGCACTGGCTGTCTGTGTGCTGTGTCTTTAATTTGGTGAGAACACTAATCAATTAGAATAACCCATGGCAATGCAAAAGTGGTGGAAATAAATACAGAGAGTCCTTCACCTCGCTTGGAAAGCCCATGGAGGCTGCATGCTTAAATCACAAGTTATTGTCAATGGTTCTTAATTTTTTAGGCTCAATGCAGGGGTGTCCAGGGTTTCACCCTTGTCCCCTCTCCCTTATGGTCAGTAGACAGCAGAAGCAGCACTTTTCCCTGGGATGTTGGCTGCAGTTTTAGGGCAGGAGCTGGGCTGAGAGTGTGGGCACAGAACCAGCAGCTCCCGAACCAAGCCCTGTTCTGGGAGCTCCCATGGCTTATAATTAGGGCCATGATTAGGTCATTGTCTTCCCGAAGCTGAGCTGGAGCTTGGGATGTGATGTGCTGTTTGTTTTTGGAAGTTGTGCAAACCTTTAATACGTTGTTTTGAAATCTGAATATTAAATGTAATGTTCTTCTGAAGTGTTGCTGGGACATGCAGCACCATCCTGTCCTGTGCTGGATTTTAACGGGCTTTAAAAGAACATTGTTTTAAATGGAAGAAAGATGTGTACTTGACTTCTTGGTATTTTCTGTGGCTGCTGCTGAACTCCTGTATCTGGAACCTTCTTTATTGTAATGGCATTGATAGACACATGAAAACAGCAAGGAATTAATATTGAGGTTGATGAGGTAAAGGCCATCTTCGTTTATGTGCATTGAGGAAGTAAAATGGTGGAAGATCCCACCGGTGGGATCTGCTCAGCTCCCTGGTGGGGTTTCAGAGGCCTGTATGTTCTATGCTAGCAGGAAGGGCTGCACATGGGGCTGCTGCCAGGGGAAGAGCAGCTTTGTTCTGCATTGGGAAGAGAACGTTGAAGATCTGCTGATAAGCAAAGGAGGGGAACAGTACCCAGAGCGCAGCTGATGAAGTGGTCTCATTGCATCATTAATCCAGACTACGCTTTGAGCCCTGCAGAAAGAGCAGTAAGGTCTTGATGTAAGTGAGGTCTTGGTGGCGTGACTTGTAAGGGCAGCTCATCTTTACCTAATTCTACATTAAATTCACAGCCGAGGTACGGAAGCTGTCCGGCGGAGCAGCGCTGAGGTCGCTCCGGAGCGCTGATGGGCGAGGCGTAGCACGGGCAGCATCACTGTGCAACTCAGACTCCAAATTTGGAGGTAGGTTTGTTGAGAGCAGGATGGAAATTAAAATATCGGACTATGAGCTAATAGTTTAACATTTGGCTGAATCTTTATCACCTTCCTCCTCCAACTCTGACTCCTGTCACAGCGCTTACGATTTCAGTCTCGATCATCTGCCCCTTTCTGTTGTCGTTCTGTAACAATGGCGAGGTGAGCGCGACTGAAAACACAGAATGTGCACTAATATTTCCTGTGCCACATCAGATCACCAAAATGACTAAAGAACATCCTGAACGCTAAAATTCTCAGCACATATTTTCTGTCAACACTAACGCTGAGGTGGAGTTGCCCCAGCCAATCAGACATGGGGAAAAACACAGACTTACTGACCCAGAAAGAGCTGTAGTTCCCAATTTTTGCAACGTCTCTGCTCTGATTGGCAAGGAAAGGTGGTCAGAGTTGGAATCTGCAGTCGTGCAGTGCTTAGAAACCCCGAAGATGCTCGAGGCACTGCATACTGCGAGAGCCAGGCGTGGCCCTAAGGGCAGTAGCCATGGGAAGCAGGCGTTTTGCCAAAGCTCTGCTGCTGTCAGTGTGCTTTGCTGATAGAAATCATTCATGCTTTTGGCAGTAGTATCTGTATCTGCGTTTGTGATGCTCGAAGTCCATTGATGACTAGTTAAAAAAAAATGTGTAGATAAGCTGACTGTTCTTGCACCCAAAGCAGAATAAAGGGGTCAGTGCTGAGCAGCGTGCTGGACCCTGCTGGTGTGACATCCCAGTGCCAGCACCTCCCTCTGGAACAGGCCGAGGGAGCTCACAGCTGCGTTTTTTAACCTATATTTTAACCAACCTTTAATTAATTATTTCAGTTCCTGGAAATTTCTGCTTAGGATTTGATTGTAAGAGCCAGGTCTCCAGAAGATTAATTTGTCCTTTCGGAGTGCAGACAGACCGTTGCTGTTTTATAATATCGACGGTGGTTGCAAGGAGCAAGGAAGGATGCAGTAAAATACAGCCGTGCTGACAGTGTAGAAGTAGCGCATCTTCTTGCTGCTTGATATTTTGATAGAAACCTTTTGTCGCTTTAAAAACTGGCTGTGTATCAATATGATATGTTAAAAACAGAAGTAGGAAACTGCAGGCTTTTAATTTTTGCCATTTGAACCCTCTTACCTTGGATGAACGCAGCGTGTAAATTACAGTTCCCATGAGGTAAAAATCAGTCAAATGCTACTTAACCTTTCCTCTGCCATGTTTTGTGGTACGTTTCTGCTGAAGAGAGTATGTGTGTACGCCTTCATCTCGCTGCTGCGTGAAATTCCCGTAACAGCGCTGAATTTCTTGAGATTCCGATTCGAGGTAAGCAGAAATGCTGCACTCATAGAGGTTGTAGAGCTGAGCGGTTTCAGAAGAGCTGTTTGCCCTCCGTAGGTGAGGAGCTGGCACGGCTGCGTTTGGCACAGCAGCTGCCCTGTAGCAGCCTGGTGCGGTGCTGACAGCCGGGCTGAGTTCCTACCCGCTTCCATTGCAGCAGTTCTTTGCATGGGCTGTCCATGTGTTCCAGTCCTGGATTGGCATTTTGCAAGGCTGGGCTCCTGCAAAAGTTATAATTTTTTTTTTCTTACTGGTTTCAGACAAAGCAGTTCATGTATTCAGGTGGTTTAGTATAGAAAGTGACTTCTCTCCCTGATAATTTCCTAGTAAAAGAATCAGAAATGTGTCAGTGTTGAGACTTGACATTCAAAATACCTCACCCAGAACCCACTGTATTTCACAGAAGTAATTTTCTCTTGATTTGCTTATGGTCCACAGTGAGGTTGGCGCCCAACTCCGCACTTACATTCTCCACTGAACGCTTTTAGTGTGACTCTATCAAATGTTCCCTGGCGCTATTTGAAGACGCTCTTCTACTTTCAGGAGACCGTTTTTCTTCTAAGCAAAAGCAGAAAAGAGATTTGAAATGTTTTCTCAGTGAACATTTTCATTTGAAAAACAAAACAAGAAAACAGTGAAAAAAGGAAATTGGGGAAATGAGAAATATTCTCAAAATAGCCGACTTCAGAGTCTGTACAATATTTGCATTCTGTTAATTCAAGGGCTCCTGCAAAATGAGACAAAAAGGAAATAAATGATGTCTTTGTAGTGAGCTGGGGCGATGGCGCTGGGAACAGGGCTGGTGGGGCTGTGGCCAAACAGGAGCTGTGCGGAGCCAGGCGTAAGCAGCGGCCCCGACAGCCCTCGCTCTGCTCACCTACCTGCAGGGGAGGCTTCAAAGTCCAGTTGAAGCATTTAAGAGCAATAGTTTTAACACGTGGAGAAAGGAAATGAAATTTTCTCCAACAGGACATGGTTGGAACAACTACAGTGAAGGAAAGTGGACAAGTTGGTGTGATTTGTCGTGCTACAAAGGAGTTGGCAACGTGGATATCTTCTATATTTAATGGTATGCATTAGATACCATATAGAAATATTATTACATCTTGCAGTTAATGAGGACAAACAAATTGTTGCATGTGTTCAGTGTGGCAAAATAAAAGCTTGTGGAGGAAGTTCTTGCTTTAAATAAGCTCAGTTTCAGTCATAGTGGTTCATGTACCCAGGACCAAACTGTGACTTCTTGTTTTAATTCTCTTTTTGCCTCATGCCTAAGGCAGAATTCCTACTGGTGTCAATGACTGAGAATCTGCAGGTGTTCCTCTGGGTAGAAAATGAATAAAAATAGAGGAAGGGCCACGAAAATTGTTTTTTCTTCTTGTTGTGTACATTGGTTTTGATTCAGTAGAAGAGTTTTCCATGGGTTATGAGCACTGACAAGGGTGTATCGGGCTGTGTTGCTCCTCTCCAGTTTGTGAGCCTTGTACGGTTTTTACGAACAGCCTGGCTGGTGTATTTTAGCCCTAATACGGAGTGAGAAGCTTGGGCAAATCAGCTGCTTCTTCAGTGCAGAAAAAAGGGAAAATAGAGGAGGAGCAAGGGAGCTTGGTAAGCCTGGAACACACTTGTGCAGCCCTCAAGCACAGTGCTGAGAAGGGTTCTTTAGCTTGTAGAGTTGAAAAGAAAAGCCAAAATTTGATGTAAATCATTCAGACCTGCATTGATGTAAAGAGCTTTAACTGGACGTAGACTCCATTTAAAAATGGAACAAAACAAAATGAAAATGCTTGTACAGTTTGCATTTGTTTTAGAAGCAAAAGCTTAGCGGACTCCATGCGGTCTTCAGATGTGTAAGTAATGAAACTACAAAGCATTACTTTCTCTTGTGGACAGTCCCTAATTTTCCCCCGACCTCTCCAAAAGCCCAAGCAAGAATAGAAAGAAGTTTCAAATGTGAAAAAATGAAACCTGCTATTTACTGATGCTTCAAATGTGAAAACCCAGAACAAGATGGGGAAGTCGCTGGCTCTGGGGAAGAGTGTGGGACAGTCTGTTATTTCTAGGACTTGCTTGTTTTGGGAAGTCCTTCGTCCTGGGGAAAAAGCTGGGTACCAGAAGCCAAGGGTCCCTGGCTGTGAGGGTGAGCCTGCCTTGCTAAGCCATTTGCAGGTGGAAAGGCACTGGTTGTAGTGGGCAGTGCTGCCCTGCTTCAGTGCTGTGATGGCTCTGGGAGGAGGAGATGTGGGACTGGGAGACATGGTCCCAATGCGCGGCGGGCAGGGAGTCGAGTGCTGCAGGGATGCTGCAGAGCTGAGCTCATGTGTGTACTGAAGGTTTTAAGAAGCTTTCATTGAGGATGATGGAAGATGAAGAGCTGTCAGGGTTTTTTTTGAAGGGAGCTATAGAAGGAAAAATATTCTTGATTTTTTTTGTTTGTGACATGTCTGAAAATAACTCTGTAGTGGAAAGATTGCATTGTGCACAGAGCAGCAATGAAGCAAACTAGTTTATTGGTGTTATTTTTCTCCTGCAAACACTTCATTCCACACTGTTTGTTGGAGCACCCTTTTAGCTGGGACAGTTTGTGTGCATGAACTGAACAGAAGTGAAGTTGGGAAATCATTTGACCTTCTGATCTGTGTAATCAGCAACAGAGACGTACTGCAGTGTTGGTGTGACACAGCTTTAGGTGGTTTGGTAATGTAAATGAGGCCAGTAACCTGAGCTCACTATTTTTTCAACTCGGCTTATTTTCCTCTAGCTCTTTCCTCGATATTGCACATAAGGCAGCTATGCAGGTGGACTGGAAATGCCTTTTGCAGCTTTGCAGTTGTGTTGTTTTGTACACTAGAAAGGTGAGAAACTGTATGTGTTAGTAAAGCACTCTCTGAGAAGGACCGAGTAAACTAACATTTTAAAAGCCTTTTGATGGCTTAAGGAGAATTTATGGTGAGAAAATTCCAAGTTCTGTAGCCAGGGCAGCGCTCGTAGTGAAGAGGTACATGGCCGCCGTATGTACAGTAAACACAGCAATCTTAGAACATCTCTGTTATTTTGGGAAAATATTCAGACAATATATCAGTCTGGTTTTGAAACGGCTTCAAACATTTTACCACTGAAACCTCTAAAGCAAATGTTACAGAACATGCAGCTTGTCTGTTTATCTTCTCTAAAACTATGTGAAGTCATATGTGAAAAGCGATAAGAATCACAGCATCTCCTTTGGTTGCTCAACATGAGAAGATGATGAAGAGACGTTCTTCAGAAAGGCGGCCTAGCAGCCGGGCTGCTGGGCTGTTGGTGTGAGAAGGGAAGGGGTGGCTGTGACCTGGTGGGCAGGGGGAGGGCTTGGCTACAGCATTGGACCCGCACACATGCACAGCTTTGCGCTTCTGTCATCTTGAAGTTTTGGTTGCTAAACAAGAAAATTTCCCAAAGGTAAAGGAAAGTTAACACTTCTAAAGCTGCCTTACTCGTAAACAGTTTTTTTTGTGGATGAAATGGGGTCTGCAGAAACCTTGTGACAGAGCCCAGCAACGGGAGATGAAGTAATTGTTCCCACTTGCTGTTGTTCCACCAGAGAGGTCGTCCTACAAAGGTCTGGTGAATTCACGTGGAAAAGGTTCTCTCCATCCTTTGCTTTTTGTCTCCCTAGTAGACCCACAGAGTGTCTTTTGGTGATGAACTTGCCTCATTCCTCCTGTGAAGGCGAATTACAGGAGTGGGTAAGAGTGAAGTGGTAAAGTGAAGCAGGTAAATAGCTCTTTGGAATAGAAACACAGCCAGCAGGTGTTCTTGTGTGCTTGTGGGAAGTGCAGGCAGGGCTGAGGGGCTGAGGCAGGGCTCTTGTTCCCGAGGTAAGGAATGGAGGTTTCTCCCTTGCTTCGTGTGCCTTGAGGGGCTGTGTGTCCTGTGAGCTACACCAAGCAGCTCCTGCATGGGAAGCAAGGGGCATTTCATCTTTCTGGGGACCCACGACCAACCCTGAGCCTGGAACCAAATTCCCTCCTGGAATGAAAGCTCAGTTTTGTATGTTTTTAAATAGCACCATATATATGTGTGTATATATAATATATATATATTGTTTCTTGAAATTTTTAGAGAAGTGACGCATCCAATATTTTAATACTGAGAGCACTGTTGCTTTTTGTTATGATTATTGAAGCTCAAATAGAACAATCAAGCCCATATCAAGCTTCCTTTTGTGCTGCACCCTTTTGGAGATGCTGAGAGCCCACCTGATTCTCCCAGTCCCTGTGAAGGATGGGGTGTGCATGGGAGGCAGGGAAGGCATAAGGCGAAGTGCGTGTAGGTAATTGTGGTAGGAGCGTCCAGCTGTGCTCCCCATGGCTTCACCACCACTGTAGTGCACTAAAGCCAGTGGGAAATGCTTGCACAGGGGGTTTGACACTTTTTTTTCTTTTTCTCTGGAACTGTTTCTCTGGTGCTTATGATCTGGCAGCAGAATGAGTCACTGTATCAAAGTCGCAGCCAGGAAGGGAAAAAAATCGTGTATAGAACCTGCTAAATGTCGTGGACTGATGCTGTGTATAGCAATAGAAATAAGTGCTGTATGGCTAGTGGTGTGAGATTTGGCTCCACACCTGTGTTCTCAAAGTATACATGCCTTTAAAAGACTTAACCAGTAAGATCTATTTTTATTTCATTACTAGGAATAAAACATCAAAAAACAAGAAGAAAAAGAAGAAGAAAGATTCTCTTGGTTTTACCCACCTCTTGAATTTTGTAGTAATCACCACAATGATGGGCTGGGGAAAGATGTGTTTTTCAGCTTCTGAAGTTCTGAAATGGTGCCCCAGATGTGTGCAAATTGAAGTGTGTTCCCTTCTTGGTGGCATCACCATGGCTGTGATCACTGCCCTCTCCGCTGCTGTGTTGATGACCAGCTGGCAGCAGTGGATTCAGGATGGGCGCAAAGCTCCCAGGTGTTACAGGATTCTGATATGGACTTGTTTGTCCATATTTGATCTAGTCTCAAATTAATTGATGCTGTTGATTAGATTCTTTTTAAACGCCACTCACTGTGTGGCAAAATGTTATTCTTCTCCTGTATGAGTGAAGCATAAAAGGTGAAAGTATACAATTAATTTGCCTACACTTTCTTGAAAATTGTATGCTGGATTTCTGTGAGCAAATTATTGTTATTTACTGTGGATTTTGCTTGAATGTTTCAAGTCACCAATTATGCTTCTTTTTGGTGCTTAATGGCTTTTTATTTTTAGAAATGTAGTCAGTTCTTTTTTGTGAATCAGGGTCCCTAAAACTGATCTTCAGAAAGCACTGAACGCAGTGTAACCTCATAGCTCTGTTACTTCACTGATTTCATGACTACACACATCACGTTTAAAACCTTGACAAATTTGATGGGCACATCAGTGACAAGCTGCAGGGTCCATCTCCCCTTTCCAGTGGCAGTGTGGGCAGTGCTCTTGAAGGAAGGCAAGTTTATGGCTGCGTCCCAGTGAGTGTTATGCTCTGTTATAAATCCCAGTAGGGGTAGCAATGCCCTCCTGTGCTCTCCAAAAATGTGTAGAAAGGAAAGTCTTTGCAGTGTGCTGCTTTTTGGGATCCTCTTTAGATTTTAATGGAGTGAGTGCCACCCATTGGATGGCCCTTGGGTGACTGAGCTTTGCCTTGTTCTAGGGAACCAGAGCAAATGGGGTCATTGTGTTTGTTGTCTGTCTTGCTGCTCTCATGCAGTCTTCCACATGAAGATGCTCAGCTGCATTAGGCTCTGCACAGCACGTGCCCAGGCTGGGTGGGAGATGCTGTGCTTGCCCCAGCTTGGCATTGCCCAGCTTGCTGTGAGCAGTGTCACTGGTGCTGAGCAAGGGTGGGTGTAATGCCTTGCTGTCAGCGGGGTGACGGTCTCTCAGCTATGGGAAAAAAAGTGAGATTGAGGCCTATTAAATAGGTGTGTACATTATAATAGATGATTTGTCTGCTTGGTATAGACCATTGCTTAACTGCTGGTTCATTTAAGCTTTCATTAAATGCATTAAATGGTAGAATTGTCTCTCTGAAGGAGGGAACGTCCTTGATTCATTGCATTGGATTGGACAGGCGAACCTGGAGATATTCTTGTCTTTATTTCTTGGTTACAGTTTTATAACTAAAATTGTAGTTTCTTTTAACGCGATCTCTGAACTCCCTCTCTTGTCCTGGTGTGCAGGACGTGAGCTTATGGTGAACCACAAAAGGAGATTTGGTAAGTGCAATCTTTTCTACCTGGACATGCAATGCATTTGTTCCAAGCAAGTTTCCAAGCCAAGGAATGGAGTGTCAGCTAGTTCACGTGTCTTGAAAAAGTTCAAGAAGTGTTGCAGATCAACAAGTAAGAAAGAAGTGCTGTCTTGAAAGGCCTCAGGTTTCGGTTCCCTTCTAAAGGGTAGAGCAGTGCATGTAAGGTTGAGAATGTCAGAGCAGTCACCTGTATCAGCAAGTGAATGGGGAGCTGCTGGTGGTGAGGTATTCAAAGAAGCATGGAAGGTGCTGTCTGGGCACGGTGTCATTTATCTGACTGTCTGTCAGGTTCACTGGGCAGTTTCAGTTGCGAGGCGGGACTTGTTCTCACAGAAAACCTGTTCTCTGTTCAACAAGACCTCTGAACTTCTCAGCAGAGCCTGAGAAGCATTGCAAGTGTCAGTGCGTGCTTTGGCTGCTTCTGCAGAAGGCAGGAGACAGCTGCTGGGTTTGGGTCAGTGAGGAAGGAGCTTGGATGGAGTCTGCTGGAGCTTGGGAGTGCTGTCTTATGCTGAATGTACAACACTCTCATAAGGCCATGAATACCCTCACTTCCTACTTTATTCAGCTGCGCTTAAGAAAACTCCAGCACTCAGAGAGGAGCAAGCTGGGTCAATGCAGTTATCCTTTCCTCCCTTCCAAAACGTGTAAAATAGAATAATTGAAATGTGAGTCAGTCTGGGGTACACTGTGAGCCTGGCATCGCTCCTCACCCTGCACCTTCTCTCAGATCTTGGTCTGATCCGTGCTTGGTTTCCTAAGAGAAAGGCTAAAATGCATCTCATCAGAGGAGTAATGTTAAGGTATTGTAGCTGGAAGATTTACAAACATTTTTTTTTCTTAGTGTTGATGGTATTTCAACGCTTTCCTTACCTGCACACATACACAATCTTCATCGGTGGTTGTAGCACTGTTTTTAAATCATCCAGTTTTCCACTGTAGGTCATTTGGCCTAGGTCAAGTGAAAGTCTGTCTTGTCACTGTTGGAAAGTGCCTACATGTAAACAAGAGGTCCTTGTAACCCTTGAGGATAAAACTCCAGCCTGTGTTTTCCTGTGGGGGCATGTTTGTAACCACTTTGTTAGTAACTTAAAGCCGAGAGTCTTGAAATCTTCCTGTTTTGTCCAGTAGTGACTGTTTGCTCACTTTGTGCTTTCCCAGACAAGACTTTTGTAGGTGTCTCAGAGCAGGGAGTTCATGAACAGTTCTCCCCTGCTTTCATATGTGATTGATTTTAGTTAAGCTTTCAAAAAATGGAAATAATTGTAGAGGAGATAAAAGCAAAGTGGGGCTTTTTAGCCCCCTGTGTGTTAGGTCAGCGGTCCTGGGAGGACAATTCCTCAGTGCCTTTCCTCCAGCCTTTTCCTAGACCTGTGGGAGATGTGTTGCTAGAACATCGTGCTCTCTCTATCAGTAATGGATGTTGCAAGCACACAGATTTCCTCCCCATCAGTGTCCAGGTGGATATCAGCAGGAACAACTGCTCTTGGACTACTGAATTTACCTGTTCTTTTTTTTTTTGCCCTTCTTTTCTCTCCCATCTTGCCTCAGTCCTTTTATCTCAGCCTCATGATTGCTTATTGCTAAGCCTTGGGACGTTGAGGTCCCTATGAAGGAAGGGTTAATGTTGTTTGTTTGTCGAAGAAGGGTGGGGAGTGCTGCAGCGAGGCTGAGTTGAAAGGTACTACCAGGAAGTGGTTTTCTTGGCTGGGGAAGGTAGAAATGCTTTTAGCCTTGCGACCGAGTTGACTGGCTCCAAGTTCCACACTGCTGCGAGGTACCAAGTCCAAGGGCAAGGCCTTGTTCTGTGGCTTTTGTTTGGAAGAGCTTCCCAAGAGCTAGCGTATGATTTTCACTCAAAAGCTCGTTGTCATTGTTCACTTGAAGAAAGTCCTTTTGTTCCGGCCTTTTTTGCACAGTCCTCATCTGAAGTTCCCCTGGGTGCCTGGCCAGGGCCGCTCTCTTCCGTGGCCATGTGGACAGCAGCGTAAAACTTGTATTCAGAGACGAACTTCAAATCATG
This sequence comes from Lagopus leucura, assembly GCF_019238085.1. NCBI lineage: Eukaryota > Metazoa > Chordata > Aves > Galliformes > Phasianidae > Lagopus > Lagopus leucura. The sequence continues at coordinate 4,484,310 of NW_024962279.1, read as the reverse complement.
TGAATAATTATTTTTGACTTGGCAAGCACCATGCAGTGCTGTCTATTCCTCTTCCTTCGGACAGGAGAGCCATTTTGTCTCTTTTGGACTCTACAAATTCTAGTACTGAACGTGTTTTCACTGCACGGTGCTTGGTGTATGAATACAAAATGGCTGACAATATCTAAAGCACTAACTTGGGGTTTTTGGAAGAGTAGGAATTGAACAGTACCTTCTGATTTGACTGTGTGCTGTCAAGAGTGACCGTAGCTCTCGTATCTTGCCTGTATCAGGATATTTATTTAATCTGTGATGCAACTACAGTCATTGATGTGGTGCCCTATTGTGTTCAAGGCCAGGTGGGATGAGGCTTTGCGCAGACTGGGCTCACGGGAGGCTGTGGCATGAAGTTGAAACTAGACAGTCTGAAAAAAGGTCTTTCCCAACCCCGGCCATTGTATAATTCATAGCCTCTATGTTGTTTAATAATTCACTATGAGAGGGATGGGTTTGGTGGAAGCTCTGGTTCCTCTGGGTCCTATCAGCAAGCTACTTCTAGTCTTCGTAGTGCGAATGTTGCCTGCTGGAGGTGCGTTGGCTGGGAACAGAGAGGCACGGTACTCACCAGGATGACAGCTAGAAGTAGGTGAAGTTTTGTAGTCACAGTTAACAGGAAACAGCGGAGACTGTACCAAATCAAGAATGAAAGCAGGAGTGGGTGTTTGGATATCTTGAGAAATGGTTTTCCTTTGGTGGGATGAGGGGGTGGGGAATACACCAGGCAGAAGATGCAGAGATTGAAAGAGAAACTTTCCAGAATGGCAGCTTGGTGAATTTGGGGCATTGTAGCTACGGCTGGTATAGAGGACCTCATGTGAGGACCTCACGTGATGGTACTGTGGGTTAATTCAGTGCAGTTCTTTTTCTCCTTTGTGCAAGTAGTTTTCAACAGTACAGAAGGGAATTTAGGCCTATCTTTTGGGCAGTATGTGAAATCATTTTTTAAAAAATCTTTTTTCTTTTGTTCCAAAAAACATCATTGTGTTAAGAGTGCTTGTGCAGGCTTCTGTTCATTTTATATCACAGGGGTTCAGAGAGATGGTTGCCAAAATATGGCAACCTGCTGGGGTGTAGGTCCTTCTAGAAAACGCCAAAACTTGTGGTAATTTCAATGGTCCACAACCTCACTTATAGTTAGGGGGGATGATAAGCCTAAAGTAGATGCTGCAAAAAGAAGAGTGAGTGGTTCTGAAACCTAAATAGATTTCATTATTGAGTTGATTAGACAAACACAAAGGGCTCAGCATAGAACCGGGCATCCCTCTTGATGGATTGTAGCTTTCTGGGGCTGTCTGCATTGCTCTGTAGTGCAGTGCAAAAGCACTGGGGCTGTGGAGTGAAGCAGCTGGTGCCACAGACCTGACATCCACCCCATGGGCTTTTCAGGGGCTGACACTGGACCAGACTCGCTTTGCTCCCGAGGGCTGAAAGCCTGTGAGCTGCTGGGCTCCTGAAGCCGATTGACTTTCATCAGAGAGGAGTCCAGTTGATGTCTTCTGAGACCGCTCTGCGATGAGAATTAACGTGCATTAAGTGAAGCCTGCAGGGACATTTACACCAACATCATTCCCCAGATTTGAGCTAAAAAGCTAATGACACCTTTGGAGCCCATCAGCACAGTCTGATTACAGTCACTCCTGATGTGCGAATGTGCCAGCAGTCGAGCTGGATTAAGTGACACCTTTTTTTGGAACAAGCTCTTAAACTGCTCTTGTTTATATTTTCATTGCTTTTAGAAAATTCCTGAACGATAGAAGGGCTGTTTCTATCTGTGACACCCTGGCATCCACGCCATAAAGAGCACAGAGATGAGTTTTCTACATTCTTTCCAATCTCAAAGTTTTTTTCCTCACTTTTTCTTCCTGGTGTAAATGTTCTCCTGTGAGATCTTTGATAACATGGTATGTACTTAATCGCAGAAAGAATCACTTTCATGAAAAGTTTTTAAAAAAATAAATATTATAATCAGCGAAGGATCATAAATAACTTTTATGTCTAAATCAAGCTATTAAAAGCTTTTTTATTTTTAAGTAGATAGGGGAATAAAATAGCTGCATAGTTCATAAAGTGGTATACTATTACTGCCTGCTGTGCCCATGAATTATGCCAGCTTTTTACACTTGTGAAGTAAAAAGTGGATTAGAACTGTGATCAATGTATTATCCTATATTTCTTATTGTGCATTATATTTCCTTTTTGAGAACCTTTGTAGACTAAATGGCTACTAATGACATAATTACAATTGTTTGTCACCACCATAATGTGTGATTTCCTATCTCATCATGAAGATGTAAGTTAGATAAAGGAGGAGTTTTGGCAGGAAGACAAAGTGCAGTGATTTATTAAAGACCAGATGTGGTTGTTAAAAGCTTTTCTGCAGAAGGCTCAATTGAGTAATGTGAAATAGGAACGAAAGCTCTGAACACCGCAGTCAATGGTTCTTGGTGTGAGTGACACAGTTGCTCATAGGAGCATGACAAATTAGCCGCATGTTTTATTGTTGTGTACAAATTTATGTTTGAATTTAAACAGCATAAAAAGTTCAAAATTGCTTCTGCCATTAAGATGGATGTTTAAAGGAAATAATTATGCTGAAACGTAGCGGACGACTTGAAAACCTTGAATTCTGTGAAAACAGCTCAAGATCTTAAGTCAGAAAAGCTCAGGTTTTTGAAAGAAGAGGGGTTACTGAGGCAGTTGACAACAACAAAAGCGAGAGCAGTTGGGTTAATAAGCTTTATTTTGGTATGGGCAAGATATCAGTGCAGATCAGCGTCACCCCATCGCAGCACAGCTGAGCGCGGGGCTGTGCTGCAGAACAGGGCTGCTCCCCAGGAAGGATTGCTGTGCGCACAAAGGGCTGAGCACGGCGGTGTGTTGTGTGCTGGCCGTGGGCAAGCGAGGGGCAAAGCCTCAGGAAGGGCAGTTAGGGAGGAAAGAATTTGTTCTTCAGCTCTGAACTTCTGCACTGAGCGCTTCGGATGTGTTTGCAGAGGAGCTGCGCCCGTCCCACGGGAGCACGGCCACAGTGCCTTTCCTTGCACAGCGCTGTCTCTTAGCTTGTTTCGTGTTTCGCATCTGTTGTGGCTGTGGCTGCTTTCCACAGCGCGTGGGCCTGGTGCTGGGCTCGGCCTGGGGTCTGCTGGCATTGCTATGGGAGACCAGTGGCCAGATGCTGCCCTTGCTTAATTGCCTGCAGCTCGTTATGCGACTTGAGGCGCTTGTTGGTCTGCCAGCAAGTGGAATTCTGCTGTACTTGTATCTATAAATACAATAAATACATGTATTTCCATGGCAGGTACGATATCGTTGATTATTACTAATGATGTTAATAGTTGAAGGGATTTTACTGTGAAGAAGTCAGGCTTCTGAAGGTGTAAGAACAGTTTTCCTTGTCTTTTCTGCTTTCAGATATCATTCCTATATAAACTCAAGCTATTCAGGTTAGGACATGAGCTTCTGCCAAAACTTCATGAAGTGGGTTTTATTTGAAGAGCCCAGCGCTGCTCTTGGTTAGGCACACAGCTTACTGTGATGTTGGCTTCCACTGAACTCAGTGCAGCACAGGAAGTTTGAAAAGAATATGAAAATATAATAGAGCCCAGCCTTTTTGAGAGTCTCTCATCAGATTTGGGCCTAAGATTTTTTTTATCATTTTTTTTATCTGAACTGGTAAGCCCATCCCCTTTTATGAATAGAGTTTAAGCTAACTTTGAATTTCCTGTCTTCCTGTTTAATCCAGACCTTTATCATTGCTAGCAGACTAGGAAAAATACTATTGTCTCAAAGTCTGGGATAACCAAAGGTCCGGTTTGGACACATTCAGTTTAATGACTTAAAAGCAGCATTTTTCAAATGAATCTTTGTTTTCCTTTGTACTTTGTGGTGGTTTTTTTCCCCTGCTCCCAATGCATGTTGTTATTTTCCATATCGAGTGCATTTTTTTCTTTTCCCCTGGATCCTCTTTTTAAGCATTTTACTTTCTTCTCCCCAAAAAGTGCACTGCATTTCTACAGGCATCACGGAGTCTGTGCCAAAGTGTCAAGCCTGGCATTTCTGTGATAGAAATACCAATCCTGCATTGCCCCGCACTGTCTGTGCTGAGAGAGGCCACCTTCAATCTCCCGTAACCCATTTGGAATTCTGCTCCTTGACGTTGGTTCTCCAGTAAACGAGCAGTCAGAACAGCTGATACAGAGACTGACATGGAGGTGAAGCTGTAAGAAATCTGTGTTGCTTGTTGTATTCCTGTGGATGTTGAGTGTGTTGTTGTAGCTTCAGCCCTGGAAGTCACTGCGGTCTTTGGATTCTGAAGAAACAAGGCCCATGCAAACCCTCCTCTCTCCTCAGTCAGCTTCACCAGGACTTCTGGGAGGGATGGAGATCAATAAGGTTGAGTGAGAACACATTCCTGGGGCAGATTTTCTCTGAGCAAGGTTACCTGTAGTGTAACTGCATGTTTTTTGCTTGCTTGGGTGCCCACTTCTGTGAATTTGGTAACATGGTTTATACGTAGAGCTTGTCAGCCACACTGAAGTGATTCTGGGTAATTTGCATTCATTGTTAATTTTAGTAACTGCGCTGAGATTTGAATTACACTAATCAACTTTTCTTGTAATTTGTATAATTTACATACTGTACACACACTGCAAATGCAGGACTCTGATGCAAAACAAAGTTTAATTAGCGTAACAGGGCTACATCAGCTTTCCAAGTGATTGATTTGTGAGCGTTGCAGAGATCTGTGGTAACAGTTCAGAGCATGAAAATGTCCACTGTTTGTGTGGGCTCCGTTTGGCTTTGAGATGACTGTAAATAGGCCACTTAACCTTAACCAGCGCTGTTAGTTCATCAGTTCAATCTTCTTCCCCAAGTACCTGAGCATAAGCAGGCACTGAAACGTTAGCAGAAGCCTTGGTTTCTCTGGTTGCTTGTGTAGCACCTCATTGAAGATAGAGGAGTGGGTTGGGGACGCTTCACTGGCATTCATGCTCTGCTCCTGCCCTGCTGTCCAGTTTCTTCCTGCACATCCAGTTACCCTCCTGCAGGGCTCATGTGGCCCCTGAGGTGTGAGCTCTACCTGCGGACAGTGTGCAGTTTTTGGAGAAAGAGTTTGAAGTTTAGTAATTTTAAAAGCCACTAAAAAACTTCTAATTAAACTTCTACCAGATTGCCTGCAATCTCTCAGTAACTGTGGTCTTAATTTCTAACCTTTGTGAAAGTGTTTTTTCTTCTCTGGTTGTCTTACAGAACGACCTCTGTCATGCAGACTGGACATCTCATTTTTTTTAAGAAAACAGTATGGATTCTTTAAACAAAATATGTGGCTTTTTTGTATGTGGTATTTTTTTATATATGGATCTCTTCTCTGCAGAAGTGCTCTTGCTGTGTTAGTTATGACTTGGAGCTCTGCTCTGTTATCCTTATGGGCTTTTATAGCAGGGAGAGGTTTCTAATGTTAGTTTTTGTGGGCATTATGTTCATGCCATTCTTATCTGATTAGCATCCCTTGTACATTTGTATATGGCATTGGATGGGCGAGTGTAAATGAAATGGACTCTGAACGTTTTATGAGGTGTTACTCCAAAACTACTTTGCTCATCATTACTTAAAAGGCAGAGATTTGGCCTCAGGTATTACATCATGTGAAAACCAGGAGACAAAAACGGTGATCGATTTTTTTATTATAATAAAGTTTTAATATGAGGCATTTTTAGATATGTGTCATGAATATATGAGTCATGTATTTCACACCAAACCAAACCTATTATGATTATATTTCTACTTCAAGGGGTTTTCAGTTTTTAAATACTAAATTTAATTCTGTGGTTTAAAATGATTCACATTCAAATCTATTTTTATGCTTTATAATTAAATAAGAAAATATTGCTTGTACCTACACTTTTACTATTCTGGGTCGTATTATAATTATTTCTTTAATTTGACCCATAAAAACAGTCCATTTCTTCATTAGTAAATTACAAGGATATCGCAATAGAAAAATGAGTTTTGAAGGTGTCTTACCATATCTAATGGGAATTTTGGTTTGGGATTTTCTCATTTCTTTCATTTGTTCCTTTTGTAAAACATGAAGATACTTTCTAGGTAAATTAATCCCTTCAAAGGAGCAAATAACTTCCTTTTTGGAAAGGGTTATTAGAGACTTATTCGTTATAATCTTAAATACCACTTGTGTTAGGCTGAACAATGCATGAAAAAAATTACAGTAGTATAAAAAAAAAAACGGGAGGGGGGGAAGAATAACAATAAAAAAGAATTATTGCCAAGTGGAGCCAAGTATATTGCAGTTATACGATCGTGGAAAAGTGAGCTTTCTACTGGGAAAAACGTGATCTAGATTCCCATGAAATTTCTAAGTTTTAGTATTTTTGTAAATTAGGTTGTTCCTAGTTAAACAGGTGGCTCTAAAGGCTGGTTTCACTGTTGTTTTAATCATAGTTTAGTTACCATGGAGAAATATGCAAGTTAGCATTTATACACAGAAGTGAAATTTATGCTGCATAGATAATAGCCTAAATTTAGCATGACTTAAGTTTACCACTTCCTTAAGAAAAAAGATATACACACTTTATTATTATTCTATTGCACTATCAAGAAGTTAATTTCTTTAAAACATTTCAGAATTTAAAAATCTAATTGGTTTTGGTCCTGAGATGAGGACTGTTGCTCTTTCCTCCTTTTTGAGCTCTAGCTTGATGTTTATTTTTTTGGTGGACGTCTCAGTTTTTAGGTTCAGATGAGTATGGGTGCTCCACACAGAGCTGGTTCGGATTGTGCGTGTCTCGCACTGCAGGTTAACGAGGGGTGGAAGTCCTTAAGGTGTACTGAGGCATTTCAGCTGACTGACCTGGAGCTTACAGCTTACGGGCACGGAAACTTGCAGCTTACGGGAGCTTTCTGTAGCTGAACCAGTGCTCCAGCCTCGTGTCTCACGGAGCTCAGTCCTGCCATCATCCCTCTGTGCTGCGCTGCCCTGGGGAGCCTTTCCCTCTTGCTCAGGGCCCTGCCTCTTTTCATGCTTATTTTTCAGCCCCGGTTCTTCAGTGACAGGGAAGCAGTGCCGTCACCGTGCCTGTAGTAGCTGGAAGCGGAGCTAAGTTTTCAAGGACAAATGTAGTAGAAGTAGCATGATCCAACAGGAGGTCCCCCAGCACACCGAGTGCAGCAGATCCCTTTCAACGCCAGCTGTTCTCACAGATATAGATTGCTGCAGTGAAATTTTCTTAATATAATTCAGGAAGCTCTAGAGAATTCTCCAAAACAACTGTGCCAACAAGGAAAATGTTGAATTTTTCATCAGCTGCCCAATGCTGAGAGTCAGTGGGCAATCCGTTCATTCATGACCAGATGTTCAGTGTAGTAGCGCTCGGCGGTTGCCGTGAACTCGTGGCCTGCTCGCCGCTCACAAGGACGTTGGCAGCAGCCTGGTGCTGGAGGATTGGGGCCAGCACGGGGTGGGCTGGAGACGCGGTGCCCACCGGTGCCTGGAGCAGGTAGGGCGATGGGAAGAGCTTCAGCATCGGCCATGGCAGGGGCAGGGCGAGGAGTTCTTCAGTTCTGTGTTGTAATGGTTTTTTTTTTTTTTTCCCCCCCTTTTTAATGACCAAATCATAGGGAGCCGCTTGGCGGCTTGCTTTGCCTGGCTGTGTGTGTGCTGGGGGTAAGGGCAGGGTGGAGGTGACTGCCCTGAATCCTGCTTGGAGCTGTGACGAGGTGCAGCCGTTGTCTCCCGTGTAGCATCATCCTTTTGCTCATGGTTTCTTTCATAAAGATGCATTTATGCCTTATGCCGTTTCAGCGTGTTGTGTTAGGCACTAGTATGCAGAAAAAAATAGTATTGAGTAGGAGTTCTGGAATAAACAGTGTGATTTTCTACTTTGAAAAGGATTCTTCCTTTAAATGATTAACTGTGTTTGATTCTGGGTATGCCAGCTGGCTGGGAGAGGGAAGGCAGGGTTTGATAATGTTTAGTTTTTCTTAGATGTTACAAGAATCTTAATTCCTTCCTACATTGTATTTCAAAATAATGTAACGATTGATTTCAAAGTGGAATTGTCGATGAAACCACTATTATCTTACGCTGTCATAATAGCCGTACTTTCTCAGTTTTCTTTTATGAGCAAGGGGAAAAATCCCTTTCTGCAAGCACGGTAGTTCAGGCTTTTAACTTTCAGGCATGCTCTTGAGGAGGAAAAATCTCTCCTACAGATATCTCTGACAGTGATGGTGGTTCTGACACCGCGTGCAGCTTCGCCCAGTGGCCGTGCAGGGCTGAGATGCCACCACCCGCCTGTTCTGCTCCTGGTGCTGGTTCCCTTGCGCTGTGCAGCCGCTGCTGAGAGGGAAGGCAGCCCTGCACCGCTCCAGTGACAGCCACTGGCAGCAGCGCGACAGCGGCCCGACTGCGATCTTCGTTAGAGCTTGGCCCTCCCAGTGACTGTGTTTGCTTTGGCACAGCTTTCTGGCTCTAATTTGTGAAGTTGCAGCGAAACCCTCCCTTTGCATTTCCTGCCTGGGGAGAATAACCTCGTTGCATATTGTGTTCAGCCCTGGAAGTTCACCTTTTCTGTGCTTGTGAAGTTGAGCTTGACCTGTCTTCTTAAAGGGCCGGGGAAAGCTTTGAAGCAGGCCTCAGTGCTTGTCTGTTTAGGAACAGCAACGACAGAATGCCCTAAAGAATAAGCTGGAGGATTAAAAGGGGGGTAAACAGAAGTTCATTTCTTTCTCCCTCTCTCTCCCTGTTTTTTTTTGTTTTTTTTTTTTTTTTAAAGGAAGGATGGCAGCATAATAGTCTTGTTTCCATTGATGATAACTTGCTGATAGAAAAATGAGAACAAGTTTACAGTAGCTTTGACATTAGTTACCTTTATTCAGCATGCTCCAGCTGCATTGAGCCCTCAGGAAGCCTTCACCATGCACACAGTTTGTTCTTGGGTGTGAAAGCAAACAGTATTTGAGTTGGCAGTAACTTCCCTTTTAGAGAAGTTTGCTGCCTCGGCAAGAAACCGCAGCGTGAGCTTTCTGCTGTTGAATGTTTCCACTGGCAGGATGGCCTTTTTCCACATTTCCTTGGTTTAAGGAAACAGATTTTGAACTTTTTTTTTAAGACAAAATGCCAACATTTAACAGCTGGAGTTAGCATATAATTTATGGGTTTTGCTTTATGCTCTTTCGGATGTATAAAAGTTAAAAATCTGCAATTATTCTGAAGTTACGCGGGCTGTTGCAAAGGGGTGATTAAAAAGTGGGACCTCTGTTATGAGGATTTTGAGAAAGTCGGTGTTATCTAAACAGCTATTCTTAATTGCTCTTTCCTTAATGACTTTTAATTGTTATAATTTACTGATGTTATTTCACCTACCGTATAGGGGATGTTTAAGGAAGCGCTTTGTTTCTCCCCTCTGATTAACAAGGAGGAGTCGGTGCAGTCAGAGCAATTATTCTCACATGCAGACTTGTTGGTGCTTTCCTGCACAAGTCCCCCCATGTGGCAGCTCCTGTTGGGGTGTCTTTGTGGGGAGAGCAGCGTGAGGGTCCTCGCCAGCAGGAGGGGCTCCGAAATCTGGCACAAAAGACATCCAGATGCTGGCCGGGCCCACGTTCACCTCTCTTTGCTCCCTTCGGGGATGGCCTCTTTTCTTCTTAGCTGACATCCTGCATGTGCTGTTGGAACTTTAAAATGCATCTTACTGGCTGCAAATTTCAGATCCCAGCCTCGGCAGCTAGAATTAGAAACAGATCAGATGCAGGAAATTAATGCAGTCAGCCAATAAATTATGGAGCAACAGTCACCATAAGTACTGTGGTGTTTTTGTTCCGTCAGTCGAGGGATACTGGTTTTGTTTTGCTAAACATCACCCAGCTAACATCTGTATAAACACCAAGAACACATCACAGGTCTTTAGCAAGCAAGTCATTGCTGAGGAGGCTGCAATGGAGTTGTCTCCTTGCTTTCACAAGCTAGGAAAGTGGGGAGGGCAAAAGAAAAGGGGCAGGAGAAAGTAAATACATTATCCACAATGCTGTTCGCATTAGAATCACTTAATTTGTATTTTAGATTTAGGAGCAAAAATATGTTGTAACGCCGAGCAGCAGTGTGTGAGAAATGTATATTTTTTATTTTCGGAGACAGTCGCCGTTTGTCATTTTTATCTGTGCGACTTGTAGACTTGATTGGATTTATTATGTATGCTGCATGTTTATGGCATTTTTATTGTATGCTGTTAATTTGTTGTAACTGCTGCCACTTTCTTGCCAAGGACCCCTTGAAAGCAAGTATGTGTCAACAGTTACCTTCCAGTTTAATGAACGTGATGCCGCTTCCCTCAGTTTGGTAAAGGCTGTGGTTGTGCCCTTCTCACTGTGAGCTTTTTAACTCTGCTGTAGCTGAAGAAAGTTGATGTGACTCAGGCGTAGTCCTGCAGCAGATGTGTTTGAAGTTAAAGCTCTGTCTTTAATTATGTTTTAAACAAAGCAACTCCAGCCTACAGATATGGTCAGTATAGTTTATGGGAAGGAGAGAAAAAGGAAAAAATCTCATGCATGTTTTAAGTAAGCAAGTCAATCACCTTGTAAGATAAAATATAAAATGACTTTTAAAAATGATGCTAATGGTAAAAAACTAGATTGCATCTTTTTGTGTTTTCGAAAACCAGAAATGCTGATAAATTATCTGAACAGGATTAGAAAGCAGTTAATGGTAATAAAGCTGATCATGTTTTTATGATGAGGATTAACCGAGATGAGGGTTTCATTTTCTGCAAAAGATACAAGAGCAGAAATAATCCCAAAGGAAAAATCATGTGCTGTAAATACGTATTTATGGCACAACTGGAGGTAGAACTAAAAATAATAGATTAAAGGTGCCTTGTGGTAAACTGAAGGGATATTCTATTTTTATTCTGTTTAATTTATTTGTCTTTGTTGCTTACTGGCGATGCGTGGTCTGTGAGGTCAGATATATGATAAACTTCCTCAATAACGAGGCAGAAACGTTCTCTAGAGGATAAGCAAGAGCTCTTTGAATGGGATCAGCTCCTTCGTGGTGATCAGGGCAGCGTGCTCATCCAGCTTACAACACAAGGCGATGTGTGTTGGGTGCTCTGGGTGAGACACAGCTCCCCTGTCCCCAGCGCTGTGCCTGCTGTTGGGCTGTCATTAGGTGGGCTTCCTGTGGAGGATGGCTGGATTTTAGGGCTCACAGATGGCAGCACGCAGCCTTCATGAGCTCAGGCAGGGTTTCCTTTAACCGCAGTGTCCTGCAAGTGTCCTGCAAGAGCCCTGCACTGAAATTCTCCCTGGGAAAGGTGGGTAGGTTTTGCTGTTGATGAAACTTGTCTGATCCCCTCTTAGTATTTCATATCCAAAGATGGAATTGTTCTGCACTATCATACGAGGCGAACTGACATTTGGTTCGACTCATTGCATCTGTGCTATGAGCTGAGTTTCATCAGCTGTCCACATGTTTTGCCTTGGAATTATTGTGTTCACCTCCTGTCCCACCTTGCCCATCACTGTGTGCGCATTTCATACTGCAGTGGTTGTCTGTGTGCTGAGAAATTGCACCTGCTTTCTCCAGCACCACAGCACTACCAGCAGAGGTACCTGCTTTGTATCCTGTTTTTGGTGTTAAGAGCTGATATAACGCTGTGATGCAGATTCAGAAAGTGGGAAAACCCCTCATTGAGTGGTTTTGATATGCATTAAAAAATTGCACATTGCTAATATGTGTATTTGCTTATGTGCACTTGTACATGCATGCACACGTGCTTTCTGCCTTCCTTTCACGAGGTTTTTGTATGAAGGGCAGCATCTTCTCTATGACAAAGTGCAAAACAGTGGCCTGAAAATGTTCTTCCTTGATTTTCCACCTGCCTACTATAGCAGTCCTTGTAATTCTGATAGTGACAGGCGCTCTTCTTGGTCACTTTTTATTAAAAGACGTATTCTTGAGGTACAGAGGTTCTTTGTGTGCTCTAATGAAGCTGTATGCACATAGGAACACAGTACATTGACGGAAGTGATAGCAGAGTAGCCTGTGTGAAGGTGGGATGTTCACAGTGGGATGAGAGATCTGAATCCATGCTCAACTGTAGAATGCCAGGCTGCAGTATCTCTCCCTGCTTGATCTGTACGAGAGGGTTAGTCACGGTAGAAAAAGTACTTGTTCAGTTCTGTGGGAGCTTAAACTATGTTTTAGGTGTAGGTGGCTTTGTACGTACATGGCTTCTTCCATGTTTAATTCCATTGGCAGAATGCAACCTTTCACTCAGCACAGACACCAAGTTTAGTGGGTCCCAGTCCAAGAGCCCATCAGGTGAAGGGAGCTGAAGTGTTGCCTTGCATTTGGAGGGCTGGTGAGCAAGTCTGTGTGGTTCAAGATGGCTTTTTGCCCTCGGGTTCATCCTGTGAATCCTTGAAGGGGTGCGTGAAGCTGTTGCAGAGCTCCACGTGGGTGCCTCAGCAGCTCTCTGGGGGCTGGTGGCCTGCTGCCTGTTCTGCTCCTGTTGATCTGGAGAAGTTGGTGGTGGGCTCCTGGCCGCACCAGGGCTGTCCTCTGCCTCGTGCCATCTGCTGCCCAGCCAGACCAGAGCAAGGACAGGTAAAAGGGGAAAAGAGGTCTGATGTAAAGCATGCAACTAACAAACATTGTTTGTTTTGTGCTTCCCCACCCTCGTGTTTAATTGTATAAATTAAATGTCGCGTCAGTCTGCCTGAGGTGTTGGCATCCCATTCAGATTTCAATTACTGCCATTAAAGTGTATTTACGCAGTGCATGAATATAGGGAGAACGTATTTATGGCAATCTTTTATTGCTAGTTACGTCCTAGAAAAATAACACTGAAGTGCTGAATCGCTAAGTTTAAGCAAGTTTTGAGCTCCAGCTAAATTTCTCTCCTCAGCCAGCACAAGTCCTGGGCAGAACGAGACAGCAGTGAATTGTATGGCTGCTCAGCTGAGGTCTGTGCAGCTCTGTGGCAGTAACCATATATTGTTCCTGGAACCACCTAAATAATTAATTGTATGAAAACAGCATAGTTAAAGCTCAGGAGGGGAGCAGTGAGAGAGGTGCAATGCTGAATTTTCTCATTGCTTGAAAATACATTTTGCTGTGATTTAGCAAAACTCTCTTTAGCTACTGCCAAGAAGAATATGCTTGAACTGAGGTTGAAATTATGCTTCTAGAAGAATAGGCTTTTTTGTGCATCAGACATTTCATACAGTAAAATAATGCCATACCCAATGAATAATTAAAACGTTAAAAAGAAAAAGGAAAATCCCAACGTATAACTTAGGTTTTTGAAGCATTTTTGTACCCTTTTGAAAAAATGTAAGGAATTATTTTTGTTTTCAGTTCCATTCATTATAAGAGAGACTCCTGTGGTAAAATACGAAGTGTTGTGGAGCTCCCTGAACTCCTCGGTCACTTTCCAGGATTGTGCTACGTGACCCTTAAAGTGTTGCTGATAGATTCAAGCGTGGGGTTTCTCTTTTGTCTTTTTTTTTTTTTTAACAGTGAGTGAAAATATTTAGGAAGGAGAGAGTGCAGACTGCTTCCCTGTGTGTACAAGATGGGGTTTGTGAAAGGGAGGTCTCAGTATTTAATGAGAAAGCAGTACTCGTTTTTTAGATTTGTGTAGGTACTCTTTTTTTCCTTGCCCTCACACCTGAATGCATTTCACTTAATTTTTTTTTGTTTTTTTTTAAGTCTTGCAAAGCCAAAAGTTTTTCCAAGCTACTCTTAAGGCTGTGTGGGACCCATAGGTCAGCCAGCTCCTGACAGCCGTGGGGTGCTTGCCCAGCAGGGCTGGGTCAGCTGCACCAGCCATTGGCAGCGATGTGCAGCAGGTTCAACACGTGATAGATGCAGGACCAGTACTTCTGTGTTGGGAAGCTTAAGTTCCGCAGTGTGGTTGTTCTGGGTGTCCTGCTGGTACCAGGCGGTTCTTCCTCCTGCAGTGGGGAGATGGGCTGCCATCTGGCTCATGTCATTCTGGCCCCTCCTTCCTGCATCCAGTGCTGCAGAGCTGGAGAACTTGCCCTGGCCAAGCACGAGGCTGGCAGCTGCTCTGCTCAACCAAGAACCAAAGCTTTGCAGCCTGTTGAATCATTCAGAGGAACATACCTCACAGAAAGCACTCTTTTCTTTAACTTTTTCCTTTTTTTCCAGTTCAGTCAAATGCTGGGTTTTGTTTCTCACCTCTGTGTAATAAAATCAAGACTATTAGTAACAGAAGAACTTGTGGAAAGGAGAGGTTTTCCTCCTGTCTGCCACTTCATGCTTGGGTGTGAAAAGAGCTGGGCTCACGTTGCTCCTGGCAGGCACCTCGCTTGGGTCCAGGAGCCAGGCAGGGGAGGGAGAGCGGGCAAGGAGGGGCCCTGGGTGCAGTGGGCTGTACTGGTGGAGCTGTGCTTCTGCTTGTGGTGTGTGCTGTGCCCAGGAGCCAGACAGCGAGCCCGTGGTGCCCTGCTGTGTCCAGGGATGGAGTGAGCGGTTTCGGTACTGCCAGCCACACATCAGTCTTTCATACTGACTTGGTAGATTTAAGTTTTTCTGGTGTCTGGCGCTTACTGTGGAGACAGTGCCTCCAGTGCAGAGACAGAACTGCTAAAAATGCCTCCAGCCAGGGGGTCTTTGCTGTGTTTCCAAGGGCTGCTTTGGCAATAAGGATTTCAGACTAGATTCTGGGTTTTCTTGTTAAAAGGTAACGGAGGATGTTGTCCCAAAGAAGAATAATGAATTTATAATAATATGGCAGTGCAGATCGGATGCCTTTGCTTCTGAATCACTTGGGTTTGGTATCTGGAAGTTTGCGTTGTTTTCTTATTTGCTGGTCTCTGTGCAAAGAGATTTACATCGTGTTCAAGATTATTTCAAGCCATAAACTGCTCAGGACATTTCAGCAGATAAACAGCAGAAGTGGAAATCAGATCTGGAAGTAGGCATTAATCTTGCTGGCTGAAGCTCAGGGAAGATTCTCTGTATGCAGCTGAAGGATTTTGATTTTATTTTGGGTGCTTCAGTCAAGGAGGTGTTTCTGTTTTCCATAGGTCCACGCACATTGATTGTAGGCTGTACTTAGGAATATTTAACTTGTTCATACTAGCATCATTTACAGTATTTCCTTTGTTTCTGTTACTTTATAGTTAGCTCAGCACATCTCTTTTGACTTCTCCTTCATGTCATTGCAAGCTTGGATGGCTTGGATGGAGACAAAGTCGTTAGAGCATTTAATGTGATTGATTGGAGATTTCTGTGCACTTTTTCAGCAATATGCTGATTTTCATTTCCCTTCATTCTGAGTTGATACCTGATAATTGGAGGGGAATTTCTGAGAAGAGAACTGTTTTTGAGGATATAGTATTCTTGAGCTGTGAAGAAACCATTGGCATTCAAGTCTCAGGCATTTCTATCTGAGATGCTAAAGATCTCAGTGAAATTCTGTACTGCTCCTGGAGGGTGTTGCTAACTTTTTTTTTTTCCACTTGTTTTTAGAGTTCTCTGTCCAGAGAATGCCTGTTTGGTCCAGAACATATTTGAAGCTGAAGGTCAGTCTTTACGTTTTCTAGATGAGAGAATATGCATAATTGGGAGTTTTCCATCTTTTCTTTTTTTTTTCTCCAGACAGAACAGTTTCCTAAGCAGACGTGTTTTGATGATAGCAAACTAAGTTTACACATTGTACAGTGGTATTTTGCCACATTAATTACCTTGTCAAATGTAATAGGTAATTACCACATCAAATCACGTTACATGGAAGCATAACTTCCTAAAATACTTAAAAACAAACAAACAGAATCCCAGAAGACTGAGGGCAGCATCTCACACACACACACACACACACACACACCCATCTTGTATTTTAGAAGAGAAAGAGACAGGTTTGTGGCAAAGACAGAAGCCAGCCTGTATTCTGTGCTGCTTCTCCTGGGCTGGTGACCAGGTGCCTCTGGATTCAGCACATCACAGGACTGCAGCCTGCCCATGGTGAAACAGAGCGCAGAGGATTTGGGTCAGGCAAGAAAGACCTTTCTGTGTAATTCTGGATCCTCTTGAACGTGAAGGAATCAATACCTTTAGTCCAAGTTTTAAGTGTATTTTGTGTCTTTTGTCTCACGCTGCCAGAAGGATGAGAAAAGGTGGCAAATGGAGATTTAGAAGGTTTTGTTTGTGTTTTCTGGTATGCTGGAGTCCCCTGAAGCACAGCAGAGGGCTATGGTGATTACTGACTGTGTGGATCAACGCAGTGGAATCATCTCTTATTTTAGTTTATGTAGTGATTTATGCTTAGCCTGAAGCCAGTCTTCTGAGTAATTTCCTACATAGATTTTTGTCCGGTCTGGGCCACATCAGAAGGAGCACTTCTTTGTGACCAGCAAAGGAAGAAAATAGCAAGTTTTACTTATTCTTGAATAACTAAATTCATATTCTATCTATGAATTAGCTAAATGGCATTTGTGATCAAACTGCTGTAGATTCCTAAGGGATGAGCTCAGAACAGGTTTACATTTTGAATGTTTAAGAGTCCCGGTGGAACGTTGTTCTCCCTATTCTTACTCCCTAGGAACAGCATCCTTTGTGCTTCACGTTTCTGTGAGGCAGCCTGGAAGGCAGAGGAATGGGGGAGAGGATGGGATGCCTTCACTGGTGCTTCTGGCTGCCCAGATGGGTTTCCCATCACTCCAGCTTCTTTCCAGCAGCAGGATCCCCCGCTTTCAGCAGTGGGACTGTGATGCAGCTGTCTTCCAACTGCACACCCTGGGGGTGGCAGGAGAGCTCCTGCCTCCTCTTCTGAAGCTGGCAGAGGGATTACTTATTTTTTTTCCCCTTTTTTAATGTTATTTGGTGGTTGCTGCTTCCTCTTGCCCAACATTTCTTAGTCAGCCCTTGGGGAGAGCCTGCCCCAAATGGGAAGTGCAACCGAATCCATTGCAAGCTAACAGTTAAACTGACAGAAGGACAGTTGAGTTTTTAGTTGTCGCTGCTATGGCTGGCCCAGTCAGGCTAGATACAGAAGGGTCCTTCTTCACTCTCTGGCTGGGCGACGAGGCTGCTGCAGCACGGCCACATGACGTGGCCAAGCGTGGCGAAACCTGCTTTGAAATAAACTCGGTGCCTCTCTCCCCTTCGTCTGTCTGAATTAATACCTTTGGTTTATGAGAACAGAGTGCAAAATGCATCGTGTCTTCATTTTTCCAACAGCTGGCACGTATAGATGATGTTGTTTAGGAGAAGGCCACTCACCAATCCATCCCCAGCCATGTGGAAAATGTTAGCGGTGCCGTATCTTGGATACAGCGCCTCTATTTTCCAAAGAGATGAATGCTGCTAAGCGTATCTTTCTGCGGGAGCTGAGCCTCTGTTTATGATTCTGGGATCTCTTTTTGATCTCTTCTTTCCTGCTCAGTGCTGATGGAGGTATTTCTGGGGTAGGTGCCAGAGTTGTTCTCTCGTTAATGATTCATGTGCCCTTCGCATGTTGCACTGCAAAGTGGCATGTAACAGCGTGTACCCAGTATTTACGTTGTATTGCTTTGGCTCACAAAACATGTGCTTTCACTTTCATCTCGGAAGTTGCGCCATGTGGTAACAGATTTGTGGCACTACGCTTGGAAATGGGTATTTGGGATATCTGGGGCTGCAAAAGGTGCCTGGTGCTATGCAGCCCACTGGATTTGGGGAAGGAGCAGGCCTGTTCTCACTGGGGTCCCTGCTTCAGGGCCTAGCAGTTCCAACCTGCTCCAGATGCCGCAGGTTGCTGACAAAGGGCAGCCAACCAGCACAAGAACTGAGGGCTGTGTAAATCCAGCCACTCTTAACACAGGTCTTTGTGTGCAAGTGAGCTCTGCGGTGAGCTGCTAGCAGGAGCGCAGCAGCCAGAGCAGCTGGGTCAGGGCTGCGGTGCGGCGCCCACCGGCCTTCACCCATTTCCAGCACTTGGACTGCAGCGCACGAGCTGTGATCGCCGGCTGAATTCCTGCAGAGCTCGCGTGAGCTGTTAGCCAGGAAAGGTGGAAGCTGTCCTGGGGTGGTACTGCAGCACGTGTCTCCTTCACCTTTGTGTGTAACACTTTCGAGTTTATTACGTTTTTCTAAATGACTCAGTAGCGTGTGTGAGACTTTGGGTGGCCTACTTGAAACGCTCTTAGAAGGGCTTGCTTTTCAGAAAGAGCTGAGTGTTACCCTTAGAAATATGGGCTCCTTTACAGGGTGCTAACGTATCTTCAGCCTGTATATGTAGCTTATGTAACCCTGTTGGTTCCGTTGCTCTCTTTTTGCTTTGCGGTATGGCAAATTGCAAATTACAGATTTGTAAGGCTAACACAGGTACAAAGCTGTGGTACACCTTGTTGTCTGTGCTGGATTAGAACCCACAGTGAAGAATAAATGTAGAATTTAGGAAACATCATTCAACTTTTCTTACTCTTTTTTTTTCTTGCTTCTATTTCTCCGTCCAAACCACTCTGTGATGTGTAAAGCCCATACATCCTTTCAGAGCTCATGCTGAGGAATCAGTTGGCCTAACAATACCATTTAGAAAGAATGACAGGCACTTTTTTCAACCTATGATTTGTCTGGTTCGAATTTCTGTTCTAGCAAATGTCATTTTTCCTAAAAGAAGGAAAATAAAACACCTTCTGAGCCACTCTTTGTCTGCAGGATTTATGTCCTGACAGATTCCAACAGTACAACTCAATGAAGATGTATATGTTAAGAAGTACTATTAAAAATTAATCCAATTTTCTGTTCTTGTGGTGTAAATAAATGACAAAAAAAAAAAAAAAGCTTGAAACCAAAATGGCCACTTTTGGAGTTTTATGCAGAATAAAAGGCTGTTTATCCTTTCTGCTATATTTTAAGCTGTGGTTTTACTATTCAAGAAACAAATTCTAATCAGGCACCGTATCAGACAAATGGGGCCTTAGCGAGCGGTTGGTGCGCTGGGAAGGAGCACTCAGATTCTCATTACAGTGCATGTCTGAATAATTAGTCTGACCACTCTGCACTTTTTTGGCAGTAAGAAGAAAGTTGCTTTTCACTGCCACGACAGGATGACAGGAGCATCTAGCGGCGCGGTCATTAGTGTGTGCCTGCCATCAATGTCATGTTTCGGTGTCAGATTAGTTAGTGCCCCCTCAGGAGCCACGCCGGACCTGCAAATTATCCTCCTATGTCCCAGGAAACCGTGTTTGCTAAACCTCAGATCAAATGTGAACAAATGATTAACATGGCTCATAAATTAACTAGTTTACAGGCTTATAACTTTTTACAAGTAGATAATAAAGACAGAAGTTTTAGTACTGTGTTATGCTTAGTTCAAAGCAGCGACGGTTTGGGTTTTCCTCTTCCCTTCTTTGCTGCAGATACGTTTGCTTTCCTCTTATAGGCGAAAAGAAAATGGTATACAGCCAAGGAAATACTGTTTGGAAAATCTAGTGTCCTAAGGAAGCAAATGTAAATCCACTAAAAACAATATAATTAAGTTTGTTATCTCATTGCCCGATAAGTCGCTGACAATAGTCTTTCTTCTTGTAGTGGCAGTTGTTCGTTAATGAGTTCACCAATTAAGTTTGAAAGATTACAGCCTTTGCCAAGAGGATTTATCTGTTAAAAGCATTATATTTTTTGTGATACATTCTTACCATATTGTAAGCCTCTTTGTTAAAGAGGTATAAGACTACCTCTTAAACGCATTAAATCCTATTATAGGCCCCCAAATAATTTTACAATCTGTTTACACATTAGCATCTACAAAACTGTAACAAATCTGCCCGGAGATGTCTGTTTTGAAAATAGGATGCTAACAGATAGTGCAGTCTCTTGAAGCTGGACTGCCCTTGTGAAATGAGTGGTCTTTTTTGCTGAAGAATAATTTTAGCATGATTTGTGACTATGCAAATAATATTCTTTTTATATCTCCCTTTAAAAAAATCTCAGCAGGACTTTTCTTAATTATTTTTAACCAGCGCAGAAATAGTGCAGAATTTTCAGTGTTCTTTTGCTGCTTTTGAATTTGAAATGATCTGAAAAGAGTCAGTTTTATGCTTTCTATACATTACAGTGTCATTCACCCACATGCGAGCTACTGCTGCCTTTCTTCTGTACCTTCAAGGAGGTGAGTAAGCCCTTATATCAGAGATCAAATCAGCATTTCGGAAAGGGCCTAGCATGCAAAAACATGCAAAATATATCTATTCATAAGAAAACGTCTGAAAATGCCAGAGGTTATGCTCAGTTTATCTGTCAGCAAATTTAACTTGCAGTAGGTGGTAGTCAATTTAGTAAATACTTTACTAACATTGTAACTATAAAGAATCATGAATGCAGCCTCAGCATCCTGACCCGTGCCTGTTTTAATGACTTTGCTAGAGAAACACGCGCTCTATTGCAGATTAGCAATAACGTTTAAAATGCAAGTAATTTCTGCCGGGAGGTTTGCCTGTACGTAGTCATAGTGAGAGAAGAAGAAAAAAAAGGCGAGCGAATTGCACTTTGTAGTTAATCCTGGGAAAGAAAAGTTGTTGTTGTTGTTGATTACCTAGCTGGTGTGTTTGGGCTGATCCTCTGTGAAGCTGATGTGAATCTTGCACCTTTACCAGGGATGGCAGTGTGCTGTTTGCCCTGCCTTGGTGTGCCTGGAGCTGGAGCTTCTGGGCTGCACCTCCCTTCACCGTGCCGTGCAGTCGCTGCAGCCTCTTACAGCAGCTGAGGGAAGCACAGGAGTGATTTCATACAGTGGTGCTGCCTCAGTGTCCGTTAACCTGAAGCCTGTGTTGCCATGCACAACAGATCCCTGCTAGCACAAAGCCTTCTCTCTCCAGCCTTGCTTTCCAGCGAGCATTGCCCATTCCCAGGCCGCTGCTTCCACTGGTGGCAGGGCAGCAGCACCATTGCTCATCTCAGTGCTTCTCTGCCATTCTGCCTTTCCCTGTGAAGTTGGGCTCTGGAAGGTTTCCCAACCCTGCTTAGAAAATTGAGACCGGGGCAATGGCATATGCTGGTGAGATTAACCACACACAGCCTGTGTGTCCTCAGTCTTAATGATTCTCACTGCTTCCTTAAATATGAAGTGCCTGCTGTGAGCTCCAAGCTCCTAGCTGAGCCGTTAATAAAGGTGATACTCCCTCAAAGCGCTGCCCCAGGTGCCCAGCAGCCCTAAATCAGGAGGGCTGTGCCAGATCTGGTAGCTGGGGCTCTGCTCTGCATCACCTTGGAAAACATCAGCCTCCTGGATTCCAGAAGCAGAGCAAAAAATGGGACATGTGCTGGAGCAACCCCCTTCTTGTGGTCTGGATGTTAGTGCTGGAAGTGAGACCACCCAGTGCACCACACGTGCTGTGTGTGCTGCTGCCCTGCACGTGGCACTTAGAGAAATAATGAAATGATTCCTGTGGGATAGTGCTTCTCAGGGCCTGCTTAGCAAGGCGAAATTACGCACCCGCTTGCGGAAAAAAGTGTGAATGGAATACACCCTGAATTGCTTAATTGTCCAGAGGGGTGAGTGAGGTTTTGTAGCTGACGTGGCAGCTGTCATAATCAAGCATACGGTGCTTCCTTTAGTGGGTGAGATTACCCCATGCTTCTCTACCTCTCGATGCCAGAGCTTGATATGGAGCTCTGTGGAGCAGTGTCCATGGCTCTGGTGGGTGCTGAGCTGCCTCCCCGGCTGCCCTCTGCATTTGGCAATTTCTGGGGATGCTGCTAGGTTCCCAACTCAGACTTCCCCTTCAGTTCCAAAAAAAAATGTTAACTTCTGTCTTTGTTCCCTTTCTTACCTTCATCCAACCACATAATTGCTATATATTACTTGAACACACCAATCTCTGAAACTGCTCCATTTTCTCGGTTATTGGGCTATTTTCCTTATTCTTTTGAGATAGAAATCCTTAGAGATTGTGTCTTTAGCACAATAGCAGATTTATGTTTAAGGAGACTGGCAGTCCTTGGAGAATGGGAAGTCTCATGTCTTTATCCTCAGATGATGATACTGAAGAGAGGATTTCTAGTACCGCTAGGCTTGGATGTAGGCATGTAAAAATAATGCCAGAAGCCTATTTGATCTAAGTATAAGTATTCACAAGTGGGGGGAAAAATGCTGATCCTGATATTGAGCACTGCAGTCTGCTTTGTGTTCTAACCTAAGTGTAGCAAGCTGGCTTAAATCATCAAGTATTTTTGAACTCTGCATGGAGGCGGATGTTGTCTTACAGAGTGAAGGGAAAGCTGACATGTACTGGCATGCTCCGAGCAGACTCCATAGCACCGAGTAAGGATCACATCGTATTTAAATCACAACAGGACAAACCACCCAACCTTGCCTACCCTTGGGAGTGGGGAACACCCCTGGCACTTCCTCTAGGGGTGGGAAAGCTCCCTGCCAGATACATCCCAGGTACTGATAAGGAACTTGGAAGTGTTGGTTAAGCTGAGTTAATCAGATTTGTTTTCATTTTTACGGTACATGTTGATGTGTTTGCAGTGACACCCTCTGCTATTTTTTGTTTCCATACTGTTTAAAAAGAAAAGCCCAAGAAAACAATGTCCTATTTGCAGTGAACAGGAGCTTGGGTGTGCAGCATGGAAAATGAGTAAGAATTTCTGTTTTGAGAAAAACATACAAATTTTGTGCTGTGATTTTTGATAGCGAATGGTTGGGTTCTGTTTTTATTAAAGCAGAATATATATATTGTACAGGAATAAGTGTTACAGTTATAAACGCTTTCTTGACTCTGAGTTCTTGTTCACTTTGCAAAAAATGTGTTCATGCTGCAATAAAAACACATTCATTTAATTCTTAAGCAGTGAATTTGCACTTTTTACTCTTTAATTCAGAAGAGAGTTTGGCTTAATGGAAACCTGTGGTTCCTTTCTAGGCAGCTATGTGAATTTACATAAAAAATACAACCTGGCACAGGGGATAAACTTAAGCTTAGGATCCCATGCTTAGTGTGCAGTGCACTTCCCTGTGCTGTGCTTTTGGTTTTTTTGGGCCAGTTTTGACTCCACGTTCAGGAATATAAAAGTGCAGCAAATGTATCAGAAACTTCTTGGGAAGTGCTGCTCTGTCTGGGTTTGATACTGCTGGTGTGCTGCTGGCACCAGATTCTTAATGATTATGGTAGTTTCATAAGGCAGTACGACTGTCTGTGGCTTCATATGGAATACCCCTGTTTCAGCTGGTGCTAGCTGAGTTGTAAATTGAGATGTGAACACCCCTGGAAGGGCTCGGGAGCTCGGCACTGATTCAGGTCTGTCTGCTCCCACACGAGTGCCGACTCAGAGCACAGTGCAAAAGGCTCTTCTTCATTTCTGCTGGTGCTGTTGCAGTTCGTGAATGTGAGGATGGGGGTCAGGGCTGGCTGTGCCCGTCCTCTGTTTATGAGCAGGGTGAGTGAAGGGCCTGCTCCAAACCCAGCCCTTTACCCGAGCTGTGTTTGGGCAGAGTGATGCTGGGAATGAAGAGGAGAGTTTGTGCCAGCAGCTCGGTGTCCTGGGCTGCTGGGTGGGATCTGAGGCAGCTGCCCAGCTCCCCGTGCTGACAGTTATGCATTTTTCCAGGAGCTGGTGGCAGAGCTTCAGCTGTTGGCAAGCTCGTGTGTGGCCTTTGCTACTAGCTTTGGTCTGACCACAGGCATGAAGAAAATGGAGGTCAGGGATGAGCCAACGGCTGGAGAAGCCTTGGGTAATCCTTCTGTAACCATAGGCAGGAGCATGCTGCCTGTGATTTGTGAGTTCATCTGCTTTGAAAACTTCCTGAATATGACTGTACCTGTATTAATGTGGGGATGCGCCTTCCAAGCCAAAGAATTACTGTGATGGGCTCCACTGAAAGGCTACAGAGACTACGAAGGAGGTATTAAACCCTTCAGTGGAGATGTGGGATTCGGGCAGCCAGCACTGAGGCAGCCCTTACCAAATATTGAGGGGAACTTGGGGTTAACTGGCATGACAAAGTGCTGAGGTGTTGGGATGCTGCAGTTGTGCAGATGCACAGCACTGGTGGGCAGTCGGTGCCATCCTTTGTGTGCATTTTCTATAGGCATCTGGCTATTCCCTGCCTTGAAAACTTGGTCTCGAGTAATTTGCACAAGGAGATGCAAAGGTGGAAGCAGACCTTAGGCCTCCTGATTTCTATGCGTGTGTTTTAACTGTGAGATTGTTTCCTACCAATTTCAGCTGTATGAAGACATGGGTTTGAACACACAAAATTGAAGACATAAATACAGGCGCTGTTTTGAGGCACCTCTGGCCGTTTGTTCTGTTGTTTCTCACAATTGGGGCCTAAGGGGAGGTATGATGAGATCTGATTAGCAGTAAGTCTGTTAATTATAACTTCTGAATTAGAGCATCAGTGCAGAAGCATCACTTTCTGATTTGGATTATAAAGCCCTTCATCTCAACAAAGCACAGTCAGTGCAGATGATAGCAGAGTGCACTGGAATACATTAGATCAAAGTGATGCGTTTCATGTGTGATGCCAAAATGGCTAATGAATTACTTCAGCTGAAGATTTATTGCTCACGACTTACTTACGCTAGTGCGACTTACTACCCAAAGCCATCAATTTGTGTGTAAACTCGTCTGCTGTTTTACTTGCCAGTTCTGTGGAGAGGCTGCGCGTATCAGACGTTTGACTCGACTGGTCTGACTGTGTACGGAGGTACAGGAGCAGTTGTTTTTGTTTCAAGACTTGTTGGGCAGAAAATAACTTGGTGCTACAAAAGCTAGGAGATCTGATGCATAGAAGTGTGCAGGGTTCTGTAATGAACTGGGAATGGCGTGACTGCAGTGTCTGTAGGTACGTGGAGATAGTGCAGTACGGTGTATGGGGCTCGTGCACAATGTATAAAATGTCATGGCGTTCACATACGTTGTGGGGAAGAAAAATTAACTTCAAGTGTGAAGGATATGGAAATTTAGTGAAAAAAACATCCGTGCATTCGAGGATTTTTCATGTAACAGGATAGATTTATCTTTCACAGAAAAAATCTATAAACATCAATGACTGCAGTTACATGAGGAAGTTAGGGCCTGCAAGAAAACATACTTCTCAATAGATCTCAATTTCCTTGGGTTTAAACAATTGAAGATGTGAGATCTGATTCATTTCTCATTTGTATCAGTTTCATCCAGGATACCTCCTGAGATTTGAAAAAAGCTGTGCTGTTTAACACCTGAGTAAGCGAAAATCGGGTTCATTTTCCTGTTTGAGATCAGCAACGCCTCAACAGTGTGTTTCAGCAGGCACAGTGAACGAGAACTGCTGAAACTTTGGGCAATAATTCACCAGGTCTGTGCAACCTGTAAACATGCTGAGAAATTACCCTGGCAGGTCGAAGCGAAGGTGGGCTGGAAGAATGGAGGAAATGCAGCTTCTCTTGAAAAGCTGGGAATTCTGCCCCTTTCGAGCTAAAAAGCCTCTCGTGGCACATCCCACTGACACCTAGGCAACAAACAGTCGAACAAAGAATATTATCTGTGAGTTGAGGAGCGTGTGTGGTCACTGCACCCAGTGCATTGGGTGAGAGAAGAGATGGGAAGCAGCCAAGCGTGAGACCGCCTCTGGTGTATCACAAATTGTGGCGCTTCTGTGAGCGTGTTCACAAACGCCGTCCACGTGGCACAGTACCTCAGAGACACGCAGTGTGACTTGATGCAGTTTACTTCTAAGTCAGGCCTCTGTTGTGCGGCCTAAAAGCTTTGTGAGATTTTAGCAGCAGTATCAAGAAAAACCCATAGAAGTGGCCCATTAATGAATAGGTCCTTGAGTGTCAGGAAGCAGACGTTGTTGGAAACTTGGGTAATATTACCATTGGGTTTTATTAATTAAATATAGCTATTAATATGACCTTGGATTTAAACACAATGACCTCTTTTGTGAGTATGATTAGCAGATGTTTACCATAATTCTTCACTCTGTGAAAAATGCTTGTTGCACCCAATAAAAACAACCATATTTGCTTTGCTAAGTCAAATATTTGGAACTCGGGTCTTACTTTATATATCATGGCTCCAGTGTCTTAGACTTTCCAAGTTTAAGGTTGAGAGCCCTCGGAGTAACTTACGTGGTAGATCTCTGAGTACAGTCACCTATTGTATTAGTGAGCACTCTTTTTTCTTTGGCATTGTATCTTCTGCAGTGAAACCACTGTTCTCTACCAGGCACTATATTTTATTTTTACAGAAGCGTGGAGAGAACATTTTTGACTCCACAAGGTTTTCTATATTTTGTCCGTTCCTTGGGGGAGACTTCCTTTCCAGAAGAACTTGAGCAATGGAAGCAGGAAACACAATTTCAGTTCTTAAAATAAAGCTGGAAGTTATTTTCCTCTGCAATAGCATCTCCCCTAATTTTAGACTGCAAAAAGTTTGTTTCATAATAATTTTTCTCCTGGTGAGCTCAGAATGCAGGAGCGGTGTCACAATCCAGATCCTTCCTCTTGCCCCCCAGCAGGCCACCTGCTGCCCACCAACTGCAGCAGGTATCCTCTGTGTGAGCGCTGTTTCTGGCTGCTGCGGTGGGTTTTAGCAGTGGCTCTGCTGCCTGCTTGTCTGCAGCGCAGAAAGGAAATAGCAAGGGAACAAAACTATGCTTTTCATGGGAAACCACTCCCTTTGGAATGGAGAGATATGGCTTGCCACTTCTATTTTGTTTCCCCCTCCAAAGTAAGCAACAACCTTGCAAGGATCAGGGACAACAAGAAAAGAATATTATTTAAAAGGCGTCATCTATCCAGCTGGTACGTTTCAGGAAAAGGAGTCTCCCGCTTCATATTTTAAGAAGTATAATAAAAATAGCAATCAGTGTAAGAAAGGGCTGATGGACCGGAGAAAGTGACAGTAGCAGCACAGGGAAATAATACTCCATTTATCTGAGCAAGCTCGCATGTTGATAACGCTTCTCTCCGCAGTAGGTGCTATCAAATCAGAGACAATTTGTATCCACTGTGTGGCAGGTTACTTACATGGGAACAAGCCTCCCTGACATTATTGCAGATCATCATTAACTAGCTACTGCTGTTTGTTTGTCGTTACCTGCTAGATGGTGTTTGCAAGTTGTGTCATATCATTTGTATATCTCGCCCACTTCAGGGACCTGCTGCTGCTCCTAAGACACAGCCTGGGATCTGTTCCCTTGCTTTGTTCTGTTTGGGGTTGGTTGGGGGGGGGGGGGGGGAGGGAAGTGGAAAAAAGTATTAGTTGAATGTTCCCTCCTGCTGTAACTTCAGCGAAATGAAGGCTGTGTGGTGTATGTGTGCTGGGCTGTACCCCAGTGGGCACCCAGAACACAGGCAGCAGGTTGAAGGGAGAGAGGTGGACCCTTCTAGATCCTTGGATCTGGTGTAGCAGGGTGTGATGTGTGAGGATCCAAGTGAGGAGCAATGGCTCTAGGTGGGATGTCCTGCTTGCTGAAGATCTTTAATCGCTTGGGCTTACAATCCTATAAGCACATTTCACATTTCATTCTTGATTATCTTTCTCAGCGTGTTTCGGTTTCCTTTTCCTTTGTTCAGTAATATTTGCTATTGCTGTCTGTTTAGTAAAATGTCTGATTCTTTTCAGCTCATAACCTGAAGGTTCTTTTTTATACTCTCAAAATTTGTACGTTTGTTTGGTGTATTTTCTAGCCTGAATTGTTTTCCTTCAGCAGCATGCATTAGCCCTCCACTGAAAATACTGGGTCTGATCGTCAGTCTACAACACCTAGGAAGCAACTGCAAAAGCTCCAGTGAAGGCAGCGCATTTGTTGATTTGTAGTTGACAGTGTGGCCCATTATATCTCTCCTAAACAGTTGTGGGTTAGGTCACTCAGGAGAGAAGGCTATAATTTTGTGTGAAAGCAGAGTTTGGAGAAACTATGATATCAGCACCACTATTATAAAACATAAAGTGCTTTGTCTTCTCCCTTATAAAATGTGTAATTTCTACCCATTATCAATATTATTACAAGAGTCCTTGCAGTAAACTTGTCTTTTGATAGGCAGAAACTTGTCTTTGCTGGGAACAAATACAGTGAAGTGCAACTTGTCTTTTAAAGGAAAATAAATAACACGAGTGAAGTTTACTAGAACACAATAAAGCTGTTTCCAAGAAAGCTGCTTCAGAGGCATGTAGGGTATGCTGGAGATTTATACTTGGGGTGAACATGTGCAAGTACCGTAGTGACGCTGTAAGGAGCACTGGAGTAAAATATTCGATCAACAGATACGTCTCAAGAAGATACATGGGTTGGTTTTCGTACTGGTTTTCAGATGACGCTCCTCAAATGAAGGCTCCTTTAAACCTGTGCCCTAATAAATCTTTGTGGCTGGGGGGGGGGGGGGGGGGCAGATCTATCGTAGCTACCTCTTAATTAAACAGCAAAGTCGGGCTGCCCACATACTTACCAGGTCGTTCAGTCTGCTAGGAGGATTCTGGGATGAGCAAAGGGAGAAGCTGAGGAGCGGCCGGTTGCTCCGGGCAGCGTCCTGCAGTGCGCTGTGCCTTGGAAGTGGCGTGGGGCTGAAGTGTGCCTCGTCCTGCCTTGGTGTGTGATTGTTTTCAACTCATCCAGTCAAGATTCAGGAGATGACAGTGAAATAGGGCAAGAGAAGAAAAAGATCAATAACAAGGGTGGAGTAGCTGCTGTGATTAAGAAAAAAGATTACTGTTGATTTATTGATTCGGTCTTCAGCTTGCCATCTTAATCAGGTTCTTTTGGTTATTGTTATTAATATTCATAGTTTAGTACCGTGTGCCAATTAGAAGAGACTGTAATTAAGTCTCTGGGCCTGAAAACATGAGGCATTGTGGAGCTCAAAACTGCTGTGGCCTTTGTATCGTGCATTACTGGAAAGAGAAACTTAAATCTGAAAACCTGGTTCAGAGTGCAAAAAATGCCTGTTCTCTTCCCAGCACGAAAAGCAGCTTTTGTGGTTGGCCTTCTCAGGAACTTCAAAGAGGGTTGGTCGCAGAGACTCGTTGCTAAGTTTGGAGTTTTGAGGGAAGCTGCCCCGGCTAAACCCATCTTTGCCTGCACCAAGTGTGAAACATCCTTCCAGCTTGAGTCCTGCTCTCCTTCTACCTGTGGGACCTTGTTTTTGTTTTGGCTTTCCATCTGCAGATGGTGTCTCGTGGTACTGGTCTGTCTGCTGCGACTGGGACTCCTCTAAGCGAGCAGGGCACCTCGCTGCAGGGTCTGACACGTTGCAGAAGCTGCAGGCACCCCGAGGTCTTCCCTTGGGTGTGAGCTGGGAACAGAGTTGAAGCTTCTTTTTTTTTCTCCTTTTTTTTTTTTCTGTGTAGGGGGAACATGAGAACTCATTGTTGTGAACCGGCAGAACTGAGTCACAGAGGGTTTAGTCAAAGAAGAAACGCATATCACCAGTGCAAACCAGAATAAAAAACGTGCTTTCTTTGTTACTCATTGCACCACAGTGAGAATCACAATCTCTCAAAAGTTGTTGTTGTTGCTTATGTTGCTTAGAATAGTCTGGATAGGATAGATTTTGTGGGAATCGTTTCTGATTTATGCAATACAATACGTGAAGCCAACTTGCTGTGATTTTTTCCGGTTACATGCAATTATGTTAGATTTAATCAAAGAAATGTGAATTACCTAGATCATTCCATAACGCTTGCATGCTACCTCTGGGTGTCACTGAATGAGTTGTGGCCATTTAAGTGTGCTGCTCTTGCAAACGGAGCAGTAAGAAAATTAATTTCAAAATTCCGTGTTAATCTAGATGCTTCATTTTTAGAGCTGTGTTATGTTCTGGGTTGTTTCACTGCGTTTTAAGCATAAATCCTGATGTTTCAGATGCACCATAAGTAGTTCCATTTCTATTAAAAGATTTACCGCGTGGTGTTTGCTGGTGTGGTGGGTTGAGTTTAACCTATCGTCTCAAACCCGGTCCTTCAACTTCCTTTCCTGCTTCCATTTGGGGTAGCCATTGTGGTCGAGATTTGGTCTTGAAATCAGTGTGGTAGAACACATCACAGCGCAGCGCAGGCCGCAGGTACAGCCGCATCGCCTCGCGGAGCAGCCCAGGCACCAGCGCTGCGGGGCAGGTTAATGGGAGTGTTGGCCAGCAGGTCCTGGCAGCAGCCCAGCAGCGGGCTGGCTGTGTCCTACACGTGCTCTGTCACCCGCGCAGCTGCAGCGAGCGTGCCGCCTCGTCCTGGAGGCCTCGTTTGTCTCTTCGTGGCTAAAGCTGAGCGTTGGGTCTTGCAAAGCTTAGCAGCCCCTGAGCGATCAAACAGTGGGAACATCACTTTGTGATGTTTGTCAGTCCAGCCCTAACTTGGTGCACCACCGACTGAACAGATCTCGGCTTTGCGCTCAGCTAATCCTGCAGTGGTTGTGAAGGAAATGTAATCGCTTTAGGAATTCTATGTCTTAGGAAAGACAATAATTGATATTCAACCAAAGAAAATAAATAGGTGTTTAAAAAGGAGCTTCCTTCCACTCTCCCAGGAAAAGCGATGTTGCCTACCAAAAAACAAATGATTTTATCTTTACGTGCTCTCTTGCAGCTGCTGGAGAAGTGGCTCTGCACTCACGGGGCTTGGTGCACAATTAGTGGAGTAAATAAAAGGGTTTGCTGACGCAAGCTTCGTGAGATACACGTGAGTGGGAACAGTCAAATCAGCAAACAAGCCATGGGCGTTCTTGAGTATTCTGGGCAAACCTGTGAAGGGTGGGAAAGCAGTCATGGTTTTTTTTCTTCTTTTTAGTATGAATGTTTTTAAAACGTTGCTGACTGTTAGTGTCAACAAAGAAGTGCTGAAGAAGAAAAGCAGAAAATAATGCCTGATTGGAAAGGAGCATCAGAATACAGTGCCACAGAGTTGACTACATCAATCTACGTCTGTGACAGGGGCAACAGGCCTCTGCCCTCCCCCCCACCCCAGTCCCACAAAAATGGGAAGGAAGGAAGGGAGGAAAAGAACAGCGGCAACAATCTATGGAGGAAAACTTATCTTACTATAATACCAGAATACAAGATAACACAATATAATACAATTTAATTGAAATTGAGATTAATAAATCAAACAAGATGAGAGAGAGAGAGTTCCCGGGACCGAGTCAAACCTGAAAAGCGTGGAACGGCCAGGAAAGCACCTCCGGCACCCACTGCAAGGCAGCAAGAGAGCTTCTGTAACGTACGGGGATAGGTACCTGGAATTGGGGCATTAACACTTCAGTGCCCCGGACACTACATGATGTTTGATGTGGAATACTGAAACTCAAAAAAAGCCCCAAAAAACATAGAACCATGACATACAGTAATTATATTGGCTTTATTTTGGTTGCCATTGATGCTGGTGAAAACTAACGCTCTGGAGAGGACAGGTTTGTGGTTGGAATGCACTTGATAGATTTTGACAAATTAAACAGTTGTAAAGATGTTTGGAGGTTTTCCAGATCCTTACTGTTATTTATGTCACTGAACTAAAAAATCAGTGGTTAATTTGCAGTTCTTATAATTTTTATGATACTTATGTTGCTGTAAATTTAGCAGCGTGCAGCATCAACTCAGCGGGATACGTTTTATGTTGTCAGCTACCTTTTGACATCATAATAGATTTCAGTTGCCAAAGCTTGAAAGAGAGAGAATAAAATGTAGGCTCGTGCTGAGCGAGTGCTCGGATCGCAGCCAGGTGGGCGCGGAGCCGGTGTGCCGGGCTGCTCCGTGGGGACGCTGGGGACGTCCCTCAGCCCACGGCCATGAGCGTGTCGTGGTTAAAGGCTGGATAAGATCCCGACACGATTGGGCTCGGTGGTACTGCTGGAGGGCCTTTGAAGTGAGGCGGCTGCTGGTGGCTGATAACCAGGATGATGCTGGCATTGGGCCTCAGCTTGCCCGCTCTGAGCCCTGTGCCTTCTCCTGATGCCGTGGCCCCACAGCACGCAACTTGAGCAGTGCTTAAGGCATAGCAGGCTGAGATGCTGTCTCCAGCTGTTGTCGTGTGCCTCTTGGGGCATGAGCTCTCTCAGGGTAAGCAGGTTTTGGGGGTTATCCATCCCCAGACTGTTCCAGCGCAGAGACTTCTGTGGTTCCTCTGTTGTTCAGAGATGGGGAGACTGGTTTGGGCACAGTGTCACGTTTCCTGGGTAAATGCAAATAGCTGATAGAGAGCGGCCCAAGTAAACCTGCAGTGGGCTGCGCTGTGCCTGGGAGCAGCTGCTCGAGCTGGGGCAGCAGTGGTGGAAGGAGAGGCCCAAGCAGGAGCTTTGGAGTGCCTCTGGGACCTGAATCCATAAGCTTTGCAAGTTTTTTCTTACTTACAGAGACTTCTTTTGCAATATTTGTCTTTTTATAGAGACTCCTCTGTTCTCTCTATTTATAGAGACTTTTCTTCTATTGTCTCCTATCTTGGAAGAGAGAGGTATCCTAAGTTTAGGTAGCTTAAAGAAGAGACTCAGCTGTTTCCCTCTTGGGAGGTTTATTTTAGCGGGATAACACTGGGGGTTTTAATCTGAGCAGTGATCCCTGCCTCAGGAATGTGTGACACGAGAAGTGGGCTTTTCATGAAGCGTGGCTGTGCCCTTCCCATCTTCTTCTTTCAACATTTGCTCTTTGCCTCCTAAGCCTTGAAATGGAAGGATTTATTAACGGTTGTTTCCTCGCTGTTTGTGCGTTAGCTGCGTTTCTCAAGGGCGTTTCACGTGCTCTTTCCACTCTAATGGGATTGTCCATTGAGTTCAGCTCTGGCACGTTGGGATCCATTCTCACAGACAGCTGATTAAGCCAGAGTCTTCCTCATCCGTAGGTAATCCCAAAATACAGAAATTGTTACCGTGAGATTGGTTTTCTAACATTTTGGGTTTATAATCGAGTGCTTTGTAGTTGTCCTCCCCCTCTTCCTCCCTCCTCATCACAGCCTTTAGCCGTGCTGATTCCAGCTTTTTGGTTCTGTCTCTCTTGTTAGATAGTCTGGGTTGTTTTTTTTCTTTTCTTTTTTTCTCCCCAAGAGGCAGTTTTATGTCTGACTTTCTCTGGGCACTGCCTCAAAACTCCTTGACTTGGAGTAGATTTGGGGCACAAAGAAAGTTTATCTTAGAATGCTGCACTTCTGTTTGGGTTTTGGTGGCTTTTGCTCACTGCTGACTTTGATGATGGGAAAAGCAAAAGCCAGAGCAGGTGTGGGTGGAGACGTTCTTTTAACTGTGGCTTATTTTTGCCGTCCTCACCTTTTGGCAAAGGGGAGCCTGGAGGTGGAAGAACTGAGAGGGCCCCCGTTTTCAAGTTGCCAGCAAATATGACGATTGGAACTTGAGATTGGGGCACAATAGACTTTAATGCTGGGGCTCTGGCTGTGCTTTCTGGTTGTGCCACACATCCCCGTGCACACGCCTTCCGTGCTCTTTAGGCTGAAGAAACTGCTCTGGTGTGTTGGAAGAACAAGATCCAATTTCCATTTTGCTCAGAAGCAGCAGACTAGTACTAGTATGTTAGTCTGTGTTCACTGGCTAGGCTTACTCTGGCTAATGTTTGCCAGATTCTTCTATTACATATTAAAATAAGATCTTCTGAGTGGGTTTGATTTTGGTGCGTGTTTCAGAAAACTAGGCCAGCCCTAACAAGCACATTTTTGTGTTTTTGTTTTTTGCATTTTGTCATTTTACATATTGAAAAACGGGATGCAAAAGAAAAATAAAGTAAAATAAAAACCTGCTAACATCAGAAAAATAGCTTTGCATCATTCTGCTTAAGTGTTAAAATCTGACTGATAGTTTGTGTATACAGACTCGGGTTTTTATGGTGTTTCTTTTCCCCACCCAAGAATCACAGATGTTACGATCAAAATTAATGCCCTTTTGGTAAATGCTTTCCTTTTGTGGACTTGGCCTAAGGAGAGTCAGGCAGTGCCTTTTCTTCCACTAATAAATACGGTAAGATTTAGGTAGACAAAAGAGGCAGACATTAATTTGTCAGGAGCAGGAACTGCTAAAGGGAAATGCAGAGCATTTCTCCCTCCTTAAATCCAGGTATTTCAATATCATAAAGTTTTTATTCTAACCATCAGGAGCATAGCCCTGTCTGTGGAATTCAGCTTTAAAAAATGTCTTTGTAAATTGAGATTTTAGGGCTACCTATTTGGAGGATGTTCCGTATGATAAATGACCCTTGTAAGGCACACACACCAAAAAAAAAAGAGAAAAAAGAAAAGAAAAAGTAATTGTGCGTGTCTGCTTCCCAGGATGTGTGATAATAATAAATGAACGTTTTATATATCATTATATGTATAGATCATGGCAGAACGAAAATCAGAGGATATGTTATTCATTATTCCTGTTACTTTATATTTAAAAGGCAAAGGTTTTCGCTTCTTTGCCAAAACAACTGCTGCAGAATGTGTGTGTAACAATCCCCACAAATACGAAGGGTGGAGAGTTCTTCCAGGTCATTAGCACTGGAGAGATGTCTTTAATTGCATTCATTTGAACATTAATGCATTAATGCTGAGATTTAAGTACTGCTCCTATTAAAAATTAAACTGGAGGGACAGTGTGCAGATCATACGCTTTAGTGTAAGTCGTCAGGTGCAGTGTTTGTATATTTAGCCTGGCATTTCAGTGCTGGAATGGATGTTGGAGTCTGGCTGTGGCTTTCTAAGGGACACTTCTTATTTTCCCTTCCCCTCCCCACCCCCTTTCACTTCTGGCAGCAGCATTTCTTTTCAGGGATACATTTGCACCACCTGAGCAAAAGTTGCACTGATTAAAATCAGAGGAGGATAAGGAGTAACTTGTTTGCTGTCCTGAAGTCCTCTTGTTCTTCTCCCCTTCCTCCCCCCGCTGCGTCCGCAGCTATTTTGCAATATGCAACCCCCTTCGAGCACTGCCTGCGGAACTGGAGTAGCTCTGGCATGTAGATTTCCCAGTGGGAGAACTTGTGTGGATGGTAATTTTAATGAGACCTGATTTAAGCAGTAGAATAGATCCATAAAACTAATACAAGCAGACTTTCAAGAGCTCTACTATTTGTCAGGGCAGTGAATTTTAGAGGTGCATCCATCGGCTTGGTAAAGAATATTATAACCCTGAAAACTGAACCTGTATTAATTCAGATTGTTTCTATGCAGTGCACTACTGAGAACTCTTGAATCCAGGGCAGGCCAAATATAGACTTATTTATTTTTGAGGCTCAGCTTTCATCCAAAAATCGTGCTAGAACCACAGGACCTGAAAGCTGTGCTCTATATGAATGAATGCAAAGTCTGTATGAGCGCACACAGCTGTGTCTCCAGGCTGTGACAAACCCTTCACTTTGCTTTTTTTCCCTTCGTTTGAGGCCACTGCTCGGTCCGAATGTCTTTCAGCCCCTCCTGTGTTGTGGCACTGGGTCGCATGGGGCAGTACCAGGGTTTTCTGTTGCCCTGCAGATGGAGGTGTTACGCTCATTCGAGAGCCCAAATCCCACTTCAGGACACACGCTTTATGGATTCTGTTTTCATCCTGGTGCTCAGGAGCTTCCCTTGCTGTTGTTGGAAATGTTTTGTTCTGCTTGGCCTTATTGGACTGTTTTCTCTGCTCGCTCTCTCGCATGTCTCTTCCCTCCACCCTGTCTTGTGTTTTGTCTTGTCTTATTTTTCCAGTGAGGTGTTTTCACAGCAGCCATCTCAAGCGGCAGCGAGAAAGAGAGCAGGTGGGGAAATTCAGAATGGGAGCTGTGCCCATGCAAGATAGAGTGGAGGTGGCAATGGGAAGAGCCCATGGGGGGAGGCTGGGGAAAGCAGAGCACAGCAGAGAGCGAGGGGGAAACGGCAGAAAAGCATCGCAGGAGGAGCAAAAGGGGGGAAAAGGTGGAGGAGAGGATCGATGGAGCCAGAGGGCGAGGAGAAAGAGGTCAAGGACTGGTGGTCGACCCTACGGGGGGAGTCCCACTGAGTGCAGCCTGCCAGGCCCGTGGCGGGGAGGGGGCTGACAGAGC
This sequence comes from Lagopus leucura, assembly GCF_019238085.1. NCBI lineage: Eukaryota > Metazoa > Chordata > Aves > Galliformes > Phasianidae > Lagopus > Lagopus leucura. The sequence goes on along the minus strand of NW_024962279.1, from coordinate 4,448,328 downwards.
AGTGGGAAGGCAGCCTGCATTTGGGCAGCGAAAAAGTTTATTTGCTTTTTCTCGCAGGATATGCTAAGTGATTTTGCAGTTTGAGTGGAGTGGCATTATTGCACTTAGCTCTGCATTGATTAAATAAATTTGTTCTCCAACTCGAGAGTTAAGTGTGTATTATGAAACCTCAGAGCCAATCTTAGTGGTTGCAGTGTGCAAATATTTTTAAAATTATGTAATTAAACAGGACTTGGGCTGCAGTGTCCACTGAAGTGATTCATTAATTGAATGGTTTGATTAAATTTAATGTTATTTTAGTTTATACAGAAAGGGTCGGTATCTTTTCCACGGATAGGGCCGCCTTGCGGGGCTGTCGCTGATGGTTCAGAGGTCCTTACGAGGAATCTTTAGCACCCAATTAAATATTAACCAAGAAGATGTGACTCGTTCTTTCTCTGTCCCTGAAACTGTGTTTTGACATCCAAGGCTGGTGATAAAAATTTGCTCTGCAGAATCACTTGCAATGCGCTCTGTTTATCACTAGATTATTTCTAAATTAATCATGCTAAAAATCTTTCCATTGTAATTGTGCTGGGGCTCAGAGCTGTGTGATGTGTGTAAATAAAAAATGCCCTTTTAATTTCACGTTAACTGTACGTAGCTGCTGCTGCAGCCAAACTGTGTTTCCATAGAATGTCATTTTAAAGGTATTGTGGTTACTGAGCGGCAGCTGTGATTGAAAAGTATGTAAACTAATCTTTAGTTGCTCGTGTCATTTTTATATTCTTGTGTCAGAACACAAGAAGGCTGCTTTAAATTTGTCTTTCACTATGTATTAATTTTCAAGTCTAATTTTTCTTGGGTTAGAGCACACACCGCATTCTCTACTACGCATTACCATTCAGTGCCAAACTAAATGGCTACTTGAGAAAAAGTACAAAATTAGTTCCTGCTTGATTACTGCAAAAAACATTTATTTTCGTAGGGACGATTTTTATTAGCAGCACATAAAGTACAATTATCTGCGTGCTATCAGTGACTTACGAGAAGAAATAACCAAGTGCCACCATTTATTTATTGATGTGAGGAGCAGCAAGCGTTAGAGCTGTGCACTGCTTTCCCCAAAACAGAAGGAAGGTGAAAGAGGCTTGGAGTTTGTTTTTTGCCTTCCAGGCTTGCCCTGTGTGGTGTTTCTGCTCTTTTAAACGCAGACCATTTAAAATTAAATCCTCAGTAAATATGTCTGCATAAGAACTTCTTTGTCTCTTGATGCCCAACCATTGAAAATTAAATGTGGTTGCGGATAAGTATTTATTCATACCATACCTCACACCTGATCCTGTGTCAGTATGACATCATCTTTGCCACAAAGATTTCTAGTGGTTTAAAAATGTTCCGTTGTGAAATAAGTGGGAGAGGTAGAAAAGGGGCAAGGAAGGCAACAAAAATAAACTACTAGTGGGATTTGATGTTTTGCCAATTAAAAAAAATAAAAAAAAATCATATTCTTAGGTCCACATGCTGCCTTTGATCGTACACAGGACTTCCATTTGTGCCAGTGGCTGTTCAGCCTGCTGAGGGAAGGCTCTATATGACTTAATTTGTATGTTGTGGGAAGTACATTTTCCTAGCCATGTGGTCTAGCTTACTTGAAGAATCTGAAACGCGTTATAAATGTAAATGCTGTGTTTAAGTAAAACTTCATTATGTTTTGGTGGTTTCCAAAAATGCGCAGGATTTGACCTTAAAGTGTTATTTCAAGGTGTTATGATATATGAGCTAGACTTTGTAGTCTTCTAAATTAAATCTTTGAACGTGTTATTATTGTATACTGGCATCAGCGAGATGTAGTTCTCAGCTATTTTCTGTGACAGCCTTCGTTTTTCTGACAAGAGTAAGGAGACGGGGCCAGATCCCTCTGGAAGGCGGGCTGGGCAGCGCCGTGCTGCGGCTCGAGGCGGCTCTGCCCTGGGACGTGGCCCACGGTGGCACTGCACGCACGGCTCGCTGTCGAGGTGGGGCCAGTGCTTCTGCACAGACACGTCTGCAGTGTGGGGGGACCGCCGCTCCCTTTGGCCATTGCTGAGGCCCACGGAGGATGTGGTGAACGGTTTAGCATTTGGATCCCGATCTGGTTCCTATATAAAAAGGGTTGTGTTTCTGTTTGGAAAATATGAGCCCCTTTTACGTAGCCCAGGTGCGGATTAGCTCTAAACCGTTCCCCATTCCTGTGTTTGTGGGAGACTGTTTTCAATTCTTACAAAGAAGCCGTACAAGTCAAGCCATAGAAACAGCAGAAGCAAAATCCAGAAAAGGATTTTTTAAAAAAATACATTGACAAAGTGTTTGCGATCTCAGATCGGCAGTCTGGATCTAAGAACAGTCATAGCTGCTCTAAGTGTGCTTTTTCACAAAGAAAATAGTGGCAGAATGTTCCCGCCTTTGCCTCCCTACCCGTGCTTGGAGCGGTGTTTCTCCTTTCCTGCACAGCCGCCCCGTGCTGGCGCTCAGCAGGCAATAAGCACTGCCAGCCACGGGTGCCAGGACAGGGCAGCTGTGCTCAGCCCCTCATGGTGCCACCGGCGGCCATGGGGACAGCCCTCGGTGTCTCCCATGCCACCAAAGCCATTGCCTGTGGCAGCGGGTGCTGCCCTCGGCCTGCTGAGGGCAGGGAGGGAGACCCAGCCACGCTGTGGCATTTTGGAGCACGGAGCGGGCTTTGGGCCGGGCTGTGTTGTTGCAGAGAAGTCAATTAAGAATAAGAGCTGTGAGTCAGCAGCCAGGGCTGTGGCCATCGTGCCTGTGAGCGGTCGCCTTTGAAGTGCTGTTGTTGGTACCGTTTTACGGCGCGCACTCGCGCTATGAATCACGATAGTTACATGGGCGATTTTCCCTCAAGAACCGAGCCAGCCCCAGACAATCGCGAGGCAGCTCTTTCAGTCCAACATGCCGGGCCTGGCCTTTGTGTGGGGCTGCCCACGGGGCCACCGAGGCCGTCTGTCTGTCTGCCGTCTGTCTGCGGCAGGGTTGTCTCCCACCTTCCTCTGGGTGAGAGTGAGTGGCAGTCCCGGCCGTACAGCCTTTGCACATCAGCCCTGTCCTTCATCCACACGCCTTCTCTTGGGCATGCAGCTCCTCGTGTTCTTCTCCCAGCAGCCTGTGGCACCGCTCAGGGTTTTCATATGATTTTTCCCCCTCGCTGGGTGCTGGGAGGAGGATCCAGCCCCAGATCCTGTGGGTAGGAGGAAACGTGTGCTCAGTGTCACCTCAGATGTTGGTCTTTGCAGTGTTTCCAGGATGGTGGCAGCTGGAAGCGCTTGGGGCCAACTCTTAGCATCCCAGATAGAAAAGATGTGCTGAGGTGTCCTTTTTCCCCTTCTGTCTGCATCATTCCCTCCTTGCGTCCCACGTAGGGTGATGCTTAGAAACACATCTAAAACCAACTTCAAAATGGATTGCTTACCCATGTTTCTTGAACTGATAATTTTGCTGGCACATTATTATTCATCCTCTGCTATTTTCACACTGTGACACAAAACTAGAGAGAAGAAGAGATTGAAATTCTGACCGGTACGTTATCCTGATACCTGACACGCTGTGTCGATATGAGAGTATCTTTACCACAAGGACTTTCTTGGTGGTTTTACAGATCCCAGTGTGAATAAGAAGAAAAAAGCTGAACTAATAGCTCATGAAGCAAAAATATTCTTTTTCTTAAAGAAATTGATTAACATGCAAATATGTACTGTATGCATATTAAATATCATTTCAAAATGTGATGGGCAGGAAGCATAAGTGATGCCATTTGGTTTTGTGGCATCAGTGTGGGTTGATTAAGGGGGTGGGGATAAATTTTGGGGATTATTGATATAGCATGAGCAGAGCCAGATGGTTGTATTACACATCTTTTGTGTTCTTGTTTGCTTCTTAAAGCAGTTGCAGAATTTTGCCCTGGGCAAAATTTACTCTTTGCTTGTATGTTCCCCTTGTGAATTTACTTTTGACAAAGTACTTCACAACGAAGGGAAACACTGCGCCCGCAAACTTCTCCCTTCCCTTCGCATTTGTGAAATCAACAGCCCTGTACTTATAAAATATTTTGCAACTTGTGAAATAAATTAGCAGTAGGTGCAAGTTCAGTGCGTTGTGTTGTGTGCTGCTACCCCTGTGTATGTGATACTGATTTCCAGTGTGTGATTTTTGTAAATTTTCCTCGCAGTGTTTTGGAGAGGAAACTGTGGAAATGGCACCCAGTTCATTTTAGTGCGCTAGTTATGTGGTATTCTTCCATTAAATAAATGTTGTCTTAAAGATTAATGAGCTAATTTTTCCACTACTTCTTTTTTCTTTTTTTTTTTTTTTTTTTTTTTTCATACTTTCTTCTTTTTTTAAAGTTTTGAGACTGCGGTGTACCTGATTCATATTATCAAAAACACATACTTTGTGGTATTCAGGTTGAGTGGGAGAAGGTTATGAAAGGTAGGTGGTTCTTAACTGGGTGTTTGTGACATTTGTTGGAAATGCTTATCACTGGAACCACCAGAATTTACATGTATTTGTTATTTCCCTTTGAAAGCAAATTTAGCTTTATTTCCCATAAGAGATGAGTTTTGTAAAAGCTTTGTAAAAAACAATTTAAATCTTGTGCCTCACGCCGGTTTTCACCAGCATCGCTCCATCGACTCAGCCGAGTTCACCCCAAATCAGACCCCTGGATGACGAGGCCCCTCTGCATTTAGCAATTACAGTGAAAATGATCGTGACTGTAAACACGTTCCGTCCTCCGCCTTGGCGTCTGTGTGAGCCGAGTGGGCTCGCCTTGCTCAGTGGCAGGACTTTCACAGGGACCAGCGCCCGGCTCTTCTGCTTCAGATGCTGACTCGGTGGCCCCACACCTGTGTCTCCTCTCTGGGCAGGGCTGACCCCCGTGTTTTGCCCAGGTTACAAGAGGTGACCTCGGGTTCTTTGTTGCGACCGGGAGCTTGATGAAGAAATGGCACCGAGCAGCTCTGACCTTCTTGAGCTCCCTGACTATTCCGTCACAAGTCTGAGGCTGCAGCAACTTGCTTCGAATAATGATGCCATTGTGCTCATCCTATCTGATCAGTTCTTGAAATGTTTTAGTAAGTCTATCTTACAACATTATAAGAAGATAATCAGCTGCCTTAGAAGGTCCCCATCTGGAGTATAGAGTTCTTTTACTGAAAGATGTTTTGCCTTTCTGAGATAGCTCTCGCATTTCATCATCTGTTGTGCAGAGATGAAGTGCATATGAAAAGTCAGTGACTCTGAATCCATCTGTTGTTATTATTTTCCACTGATAATTGGCTTGAACAATGAAATGTCTGTGTCTGTAGCCTTTGAAACTGTACACCCTGTTTATTTTCTGGAGGTCTCACTCCAGTCTCACCCCCCCAACCTTTTTTTTCTTGTTTTGTTCTGTTGTGTTGGGTTTTTTGTTTCATTTTCTCTCAAGCTCATAACTAGTGGAGCTTGCATGAAGATGGCATCTTTGACTCTGTGCATCAGTATGTGTCACACAGCATCTAAAGCTTGCCTGCCAATTTTTGTCAGGTTTCTATGTCTGCTCTGTTTAAGGACACAGTAGGCTTGCAGCAGGAAGACCGGCAGACCCAGACTGTATACATCTTACCTGAAATGTAGTATTTATTTCACTTTCTCTATTAAAATATTAATTGACTCCAGCATCTAATACCTATGGAATTAGACACTACCTGTAATTGTGTAATATATTCAGTTGCATCCAGTTTTGCATGATGCAGGGTATTAATATTGGATTCCACTAACAGCAGTTCCATTAGCTTGCTCAACCAGTATGAGATATATATGAGCAGGGAGGCATAACTACCAGCCAGAACTGCCAAAACAGTCATTAGAAGCTCCATTGGGATGGACAAAGGCTTTTACACAGTGATATACTGATTAAATTTTGTTCTATGGTTTATTTGCATCAAGGTTAGATCACTATCATCTATGTGAACCGTATTATTTAACACCTTATTTGGAAGGTCATTTCAATGCAAAAACAGTGAGTGATACAGGGGCTCTAAAATTTCTTGCAGGATTTTTTGTGGGGGGGATTTTTATCTTGTTAGGCTTGACTGGCTCTTGTTAGCAATTTTGTTTTAACACGGTGAGTTTAATCCAAGGGAAAGTGAAAACTCCCTCCATTCTGTAGGAGTGCCTAGTTGAACCGAGCATGTTTGATTCTCATTGAAACTGCTAGCTATACCCAGTATCCTTTGAAATAATCTGCAGCACGTGCTTGAGAGCCCAGTCACTGCGTGCTGCTTTCTGTGTGCGTGAGGGGTCTTTCAGAATGAAATTTCGGTGTCGAAAGCAGTCGTGTTGTCCATCTCGTGCGGCAGTCTGGAGCACAGGAGAGAAAGACAGGGGAGTATAATCTTATTTGTGTTTCAATGGCAATCATTTAATACTGCGAGTTATTAAAAAATAATTAAATTACTAAAACCAACATGTAGCTAGGACTTACAGAAAGAGGTCAGTGCGATTTGACTCCTTGAGTTAGGGAGGGACACTGGTGAATTCCAATTGCTTTCACATTTCGCTTCTTCATTCTATTTCTGGGAGGATACACAGGAGTGAAAAAATAATGTATTTCTCTAGAAGCAAGAATAAATCACAGTGTATAATTATGGATATTTGATTATAATAATAGATGCTTCGAGGTGCTTGGTGGTTATCACAGTCTCTAATTTAGTTGGTTTTGGAAGTAAATATGGTCTGGAGGGGCAGCTTTGTGAGACTGATATTTTGGAAATGACATTTTTGGAGGAACCCTTAGAAATTTTTTCCCTTTCCCCCAATGAAGCAGTGAATCGGTGCGCGTTATGCAGTGGTTCGTAACAGCTGAAGTAGGTTTCCATGTGGAATGTCTCTTATATAGTAAACAAAACATAGGGACAGCGCGAGCAAATTCACATTTAATGCGTCACCTCAACCAGAAGTCTCTGTATTAATTTTAAATCCTTGTTACTGGCGATATATTGGGTTGCAGCACAGTTAATGAAAATGAATTTTACAGGTGGTGCTTGGTTGTGTTTCTGCTGTGGTGAAATGGGTGGCTGAGCCAAAGCGGGCAGAGCACACGGTGCAGTTTTTTTGCCAGAGCAGTGCTTAGATGAGAAATGAACGTTTGGCATCGAGTTGTTGGTGCTGTTGTTATTTACTATTAGATGAGGAAAGCGTTTAGCTCCACGGTTTGATTTGATTTGGTAGCTCCTACCCCCTTAAACAAGCTGTGCAGCTTGTCAGAGATCAGGACAGGTAGAATGCACAGCAGGCGTCTGATTTGAGCCAGTTACTCATTTGCTGAGTGTTTGTGTTTATGCAAAGGGGCCTCTTCCTGCATATTTAATCTAGAGTAAGGCAGTGGCTTTTGTTGTGTTTAGACCACATACCTTCAGTCCTTCCTTACACTGCAGCCAGTGTTGAGGCACAGAAAGGCTGGATAGTCAGAAGTGCTTTAGTGTTCTCAAACTCTCAACTTTCTGCAGTTGGTTGGGAATTACTTGCAGCTCTAAGGCTTTTTCTTCCTCATTAATGGGTAAGTTTGCACTACGGTAGGGTGAGATACTTTTGTTTCTGTTCCGTTTTATAAATGCAGAGAGCGAGTGTTTGTTTGTTTGTTTGTTTGTTTGAATCGTCCAAAGCTCCTTGAGCAAAGTCGGTGTGCCGGGGCAGTTTGTAGCAGGAATTGGCTGAGGAATACAGGTGTTTCTGGAATATACTACGAATAAAGTCCGAAACGCCGTGCTGCAATAGGCAGGTATTGGCGGGGGGGCAGCGGGGACTGAGTTCGGTGTTGTTATTCTTTGTGCTAACAAATCCTGTTTTGTAACTATCCCGAAGATAATGCTGCCATTGTTAGCTAAAAGCTTTCCAACAGTGTGCAACACAGAACTGCAAAAGCAGCAGCAAAAAAAAAAAAAAAAGGAAAAAAAAATAAATCCAACCCCTCTGGTCTTTATTGTTTCCTTAGCAAGGGTCCTCACCAGTGTGTCTGTGCTGTAAGAGGAAGGTTTTCCTTACGTGGGAATTGAATCGTCTCTTCATTGATATTAATAGCACACTGGAGATGTTAGCCATGATGCAGAGCACGGGGCTGTGGAGTAGGAAACCTGATAGCGCGGGGGGAAACATGACAGTCCTGCTGCTGCTGGGGCGGGCGGCAGCCCTGCGCCGGGGCTTCGCATCATGGCATCCTCAACTACTGGCTGGAGGTGTTTTCATCTGCAGCTCTTTCTTTTAGTACAGCTGTAATTACTGCCGCTCGCGCTCGCCCTTATTAACCGTGCGGCTCGCTTTCTGCCTCGGTCTGAACAGATTAGTTGTAGAAATGACTTCCTAGCACACCCTGCGCGGGGTCCGGCGGCGGGGCCCGGCGTGGCCATCGGGGCCGGGTGACAAAGGGCGCATCTCCGGAGTGCCGCCGTGGCGGCGGGGGAGCCGCCGCGCGCCGAGGCCGGCAGCAGTAGTTGGGGCGAGCAATTAACTATTTCCTCCGTTTGAGTAACTCCTCTCAAACAGAAGAGTGTGCTGTTCCACCACATGTTGGGAAGCGCGAGGAGCGGAGAGAATTTCACCAACCTGAGCACGGCGTGCGGGGACCGCGGTGCGCGGCGCGATCCGCCCGCCTGGCGCGGCGCTGACGGCGGGGAGCCGGGGGGCGCCGCGGTGCGCAGCGCCATTGCTCGAACCGCCCGTGATGGGCAGCGCGGCGCTTCTGTGCACCGCGTAAGAAAAAAAAAAAAAGGAAAAAAAAACTTTTTTATGAGCGAAAAGTACCTCAGTCACAGCACCTCGTGTGATTAGTGCTATTGTATTCTTAAATTTTGATTGATAGAGATAATAGTTTTCACTTAAAAATACAGACAGGTACTTTAACTTTCCATGACAATAGCTATTTGCATTTCTTTTATCTTTTTGTTTAACACTCGTGGGGGTTGGGACGGATTTGATTATTAACTCTTATTGCGCACCCGCCTAAAAGCTAAAACAAAGCTTTTGTTAACGCTTCCAAGGTAAAACAGCAAATATTGTTTTTAGGCTTCAACGTTTAAGGGCCGCTAAAGGATCCCCCGGCGGTAGCGCCGCGCGGCCGCCACCGGAGCCGCCGCGAGGTAAGGGCCGCCCGCCCGCCCGCTCCCGCCGCACCGCGCCCGGGGCTCGCGGCGCTGCGGGCTGGGCGGGAGCGGGGTGAGCGCGGGGGCGCGGCGGGAGGCGGCGGCGCTTCGTCGGAGCTGCGGCCGTGCGCCGGAGCTGCGGGACCGCTGTGCGAGTCTCGAGAAGTAACTGCGCGCCGCTCCCCCCACCCCCTATTTTTTTTTATTATTTTTTTAATTTTTAATTTCTGTCAGGCGCTGAGCAGCGCTCGCACTGCCCGCTCTGCACCCGCGGCTCTGCACTCGCCCCGCAGCCGCTCCCGCCGCTCCTCGCTCACACGAGGCCAAGTTTCCGGAGGAGAAGTCTAGACATAAAACGGTTAAGGCCGGCGTTCAGGCACGGAGTTATTTTAAGGAACAGGGAGATGGGGAGCGCTCGGCCGGGCTGCGGGCACGCCGGGTCCCTCCGTGCGCCGCGGGCTGCCGAGCCGAGCTCGAGTCGTGCGCTGCCCACGGCTCCGTGCGAGCCGCTGCCGAGCGGGGAGGAATGGCTTGCGATCGCTTTGGTAGCGTTGGCTCACGTCAAGTGATTCTTTTCCAAGGTTACAGTGGACACGAAAGGTAATATTCTGTGGGAAGAGAAAATGTGCCGTGCGTAGCTTTGTCCTCGTGCTCCTGTTTATTTTTTTGCTTTATTTCTGTTCAGAATAAACTAAAAGCACCGGGCAGAGATTCTGCCCAGCCTTCTGATGTCTGGAAATGAAGCACGGCCTGACGTGCTCACCCTTCCCCGACAGGCAGCGAGCTGCTGCCCGGCGCTGCTCACAGCGAGGTGGCAGAGCAGCTCTCGGCCCCTGCAGTTGTGCTGCTCACCTGCATTTCACTTTCTGAGGAGGCGATAATGACTCCTGATAAAGAAAATCCCATGATATTTAATAGAAACTACGCAGTAACAAGCAGCTGCCTTGACAGAGGGCAGAATTCTTTTTCCCTTCAGTATTATATATATATGTGTGTGTGTGTGTGTATTTGGTTGCTTGACACCTCAAAAAAAAAAAAAACCACAAAAAAAACAGGCATGGTAAAACTGAAGGGCCTTATTCTGAACATCTCCAAAGCAGTGCTGCACATGGTTTGTGTGCTGGTGCAAGGCTAGGAGAGCTGTGTGCAGCACCGTGTCCACAGCACGCCTGCTGCTCTTTGCCAGCACTCTGTAGGTGTAGTCTCAGGGTTAGCAAAATACCAAATAAAAAAGCAATTTTTTTTTTTTTCTTTTACGTATCTGTAGTCAACAAAGTCATTGGCTGCACTGATTCCCCTCCCGGATGACAAAATAGTAATACTGGCAATAGCAGGGCATCTTTCAGGCTGGTACAGCTGTGTGTGACCTGGGCAGTTTGAAGGGAAGCAGTAGCTGTGTTAGGTGGCTCGCTGTATTTAGATGAGTTACGAAGGCACTTATATTACTTATCAAGTTTTGTTATTTTAAAGCTTTCAGGAAAACCTGTAGTTAATATTTTATTCACAAAATCAGAGAACCAGACACATTAAATATAGTTCAGCCAATCTTATATAAGAGAAGTTAATGGAAACCAAAATTCAGAAACAGTTTTTGTTGTACTGTCGTGTGCGTGTTCTCTGTCTATTTTGAATAAAAAGAGTGCTTTCTAGGTAACGGCAGGGAGATTCCCTCTCTGGTTTAGATTTCCAGTAATGATTTGCAAGCTACTCAGGGCCAGGACACTGGCAAAAAAAGAAGTGAATAATGCTAAGCAGGGAAGCAGTTCAACTGATGCTCTACTTTCCTGCGTAAAATTACTCACAGTCAATTTGTGTGGATTCAAGATCTTTGTTCATCAATTTCTGGCTATACCCGAGGTTATTGGATTTTGATATTAATAAAAACGTTAATCTTTTAAGTAGAGCTTCGTTCCATAACGCTGTTTATCTCTATTTTCTTCATATTTTGGGGTAAATTTGGCTTTGCAGTGCTCACTTGGTGTTAGGACTCCATCCCACAGCTTTCCCAGGATTATCTCCTGACAAAGGCGACCACTAAATTGAGCAAGTATGGTGGGATCAGAAATGCCAGAGGGACTGACCCAGCAGCAGGTAAAATGGCAAAGCCTCTTCTGTCTTTGTCTTGTGCCCTGGTACCAAATAGATGCGCAGGGCTGGATCCGGAGCAGTAGGGGTTTGTTGTCTTAAAGTCAACTGAGCAGGCCATGGCAGTGGCTCAGGTCGTGATCTTAGCATCATTACTGGTTGCCTTTCCCAAACCCTGTTGAAAACAGCTCTTGTAAAACGTATTTCTATACTCAGGGATTTCAGAATGCTTAAGAGAAGCACTGACTCATCTTGCTGATAGGCAAACTGAGGCAGTCAGCATGTAAACTGCATGTTTTCAGGGATGTCTGTAAAATCTGAGCGGAGCCAGTAGTTCAGCATGGTCTGTCCCCTCTGTGTGATCCCAGCTAAGCCATCGGAGCCGTGTTGCAGGTGTTGGGAGAGCTTCCCTCGACTTGTGAGACGATACGGCCACCGCTGCTCGCAAAGTGGGTTTTTGTGTGTGGTTTGTTTTTCTATTTTAATCATCTCCTCGAGGGAAAGTATGAGTGTAGCGAACTGTCTTGCTTGGGTAGGTTGGGATTTTTTCCTTGTTTGCTCCACACACACACTTACAGTGTTGATGGTACTTGGTGTTTATCTTAAAGACAGCATGATGGAAGGAATGTGTGTTGCCTACATCAATTCACTCACCCGTATAAACATTTTCAGGAGGAGAGTCTGTATTTGTATTGCTACGTTTTGAGATATTCGGCTTTTAGACTATTAATGAGAAATTTTCACAGGTGGGAACAGCTGTCCCTGCTGCTCATTTTAATTTCTGCGGTACATTATCCAAATTATTGACAGGTAGTAGCATGGCACAAATGTCCAGGACTGAAAGCAGCCCCAGCTCTGCCAGTGGTTGCACTGTGGGCAGCGTGGCAGCCCTGCCCAGCCCTCACTGTGCCGTCCTGGAGCACGTCCTGCCCATCAGCAGCAGAGGCCCAATGCAGAGCGTGCCTTGCAGCGTTGTTTCTCTGGAACCAGCACACGTGGACAAAGTTACCTGCCTCCTGCAGCCCCACTTAGAGGGTTATTGTGTGCGCGATTTATGCAAACATGTCATTTTCAGCAGTTTCCTTAAAAAGTGTATTTTAAGATGGTTCTCTTGCTATCATGAAGACTCGGGGTAGAAATGAAGTCTGCTTGCAAAATACTGCCAAAATACAGATCTGACTGCCAAATACCGGGGAATTTGTAAAATAGATAAATATGAAAAGGGGTTTAAAGGTTCGCATCCGAGATAACCCCTGCAGCAAAGCAAGATAAAAGCCTCCATTGTTGTTAATCTAAGAGCACATCGTATGTCAGAGGTCATGTATTTTACATAAAAGATGTATTGTTTTACATGCTCTCAGGAAGGTGAGGCCTGAGCTATTAGGATGGAGCAGTGCTGTGTCCTTTCGAGTGCAGGATCTGTGTGTGATGTGTGCACCCCAGTGAAGCATGCAGTGTTTCCTATCCATCACACACGTACGTGTTGTGGCCCACATCCCCTGGTATCTCGTCACAAGCACTGGCAAAAGAAATTCTCTCTCATTAAAAGGAGGTGAAATAGCAGCCGATAAAAGCAATACTAATTTCATCTCAAGCTAGCCTTTTTTTTCTGCCTAGAATTCGTAATTGTCAGTGGTAAAGAAAATGCCTTATTCTTACTGGGAAAACAGTTTTTCCTTCCAGAATAAATGGCAAGTGAGTACATCTTCTTCAGAAATAATTTAATGGAGGTTCTCATTTTTCCCAGAGGTTGGTATTCTGCTGCTTCAGTCAAAAGCTTTACCTCCTGATGGAAACGGCATAACTTAGCATTTGGCGAGTTTCAGTAACACCCCCAAAGCTCCACCTCACTGTGTGAATTTCATGAAATGGAGTTTCACGTAGCTCTGTCTTACACATCCACATGTCACTGACTTTCCATTTTGTATGATGTCATCTGTGTCGGCACATTATTGCACGCTTCTTTCTGTCCTCATTAAACTGTGGTAGCCTACACCCCTGCAGCAGGTCAGTGTTTCAGTGACATTGTTCTAATTTTACTCTTCTAAGGTATTTGGTCAATTGATGCTGAATTAATTCTGAGTGCTGTTAGTGGTTTGAGTTAGTAACTCGATCTAAATTAATAAACAAATGTTTTTCTTTTCTCTTGTACCATATGTTGATCCCAATTACATGAACAGAAAGTGGCAGATTGTCATGTTTCTTAAAAGATTACATACTCTTTTGCATAAGAGAGAGTACACAAGATGCAGTAATATACAGGGTAAAAAAAAACCCTGCACGTGCTGTTTTCTCCCTCCTACTTTTTTATAAAGACACTCTTTAATTATTTCTCCCTTTAATACCCACTGTTCTCACCACCTTGGCTTTCTTGGTATGCTTAACCAGAAGAAACCTCGAGACAGTAAACAACTTTTTGAATGGGGCGTGGAGGATGCAGCTAGTTTTAAAATCTTATCTAGGACTGTGTCTCTATGGAAAAGGATGGAAAAGGAAAGGATCCAGAAGCTAAAATAGACGTGGTTACAAACGGTCTTAAAATGCCTTAAGCAAGGAGAACTCATTCAGACAATAGTCAGATTCCTGAAACAAAGGACTGAACTCATATATTATTCAAACTGAAAATAGATTGATAGACATCGAGATTAAGAAAGTTTATGCTGGAGAACAAAGATGTCTCATCTCCACGGTTTTTTGTTGCTTTTTTTTCCTCCCAAAGACCAAGTTGTTCTTGCTGAACTGAAGAGCCGCACACAGGCTGGTACCGATAAGCAGCAGTCCTGTGACTTGATTGTTTTTATTAACTCTCTCTGAAAGTCATTCACCATTAAACACGATTAGATTCGTTTGTTGCTTTATTGATGTTTGTACTTGCAAGGCCGGGGCCAGTGAAACGCTTTGGGTGTTGTTGCCAGCACGGACACGGCGGTCATGTGTGTTCCCTTCTTTTTGCAGGGTAAGAAGAGTGACCTATTTGGGTGGCTGTAACTGAAGATTGCGTTACAGGAGCAACAGCAGAAGGTAAATACAAATACTGTCTTGTGCGTAGTTTCTGGAACATGTTGGAATGGAGGACCTGATCCTACAGACCCCATGAACGTGCTTTAGTGACACAAGTGAAGTTCCTGTGGCAGCACAGGTAGCAGCTGTGAGGTTGGGCTTGGCACGAAGCTTTTGTGGCTCAGACATGAGAAGTCAATGGTTTAGGTGCCCAACAGCATTCCAGGAGAAAGGCCACAAGGATGTCCTTTTTGGCTTCTCACCATGTGCTGTGGGGGCTGTCTGATGGCTGAGAGCAGTTGTGTGTGGATGGGAAGACCCAGCTCTGGTTGATCTTGGTGGCCACGTGGCCAGCATTCATGAGTGCAGGGCTGGGAGCTGCAGCAGCTCTGCCCCACAGCAGGGTTGGTTGTCTTGCTGGGCTGGGTCCCTGCAGAATGGCCCGGTTGGCTTCAGTGCTGTGGCATCCTGAGCTGACACACTGCTGGGTTTGCAGCAGTGCAGCGGAGAGCAGAATTTAGCTGTTGCTCTGTGCAAAATGATTTTTATTTAAAGCAATGTGAAAGTCCCTTCCTTCGGAATTAACTCCTTGCTTCTCTTCTGGCCCAAAGTTTCAAGTTGGAAAGGAATATTAACATCACAAAAGTGGTGATTCATAGAATTAACTTGCAGAAGACAGGAGTGATGCAGATCAGTGTTTGGTACTGAAGGGTGTCATCTGACTGAGGTTCATATGGCTGCTTTATAATCACCTTCTTTCAGAAATTAATAGTCGGTTAAGCACCATAGCAACAAGCAACACTGATGTAAGCGCTGAGCAGTGGCTGCTGCTCGCTGTGATGTCAGTGCTCGTTAGTACTGTTCCCTTGACCTTGTTTGAATATAAAATGGTGATTTCATTTTAAACTTAGAATTTTACAGAATGACTAAATGCATCAGAGTGAATTAGAGCTATTTTTATTTTTAATTCTATTAAAATGTACTTCAAGAGGGAAGAAATGTCCCTGTTCTCTTCTGCTTTAAATTAAAATAGATCTGAGGACGATGTGTTTTTCCTTTTTTTTTTTTTTTTTTTTTAAGTTCTTTGTTGCCAAAAATATATATTTACTGAGGATGAAATGAAATTCATGAAGTTCAAGTGAATATTGCAGTCTTTGGCTGTCCTCGTGGTGTATGGCAGTTGTATGATATATGCCTCTCTTCAATATTTGAATATTACTAGTTGCTTGTTCTTTTTAATGGCAGGAGCCCATGCACCAGACTGGCTGAGAATGTTGGCATTCTTATGGAGCCATGGTTGATGTGTGGCCAGGTGCTATTTGACCTGGGAAAATGAAGAATGTTGGTTGTTATAAATGCAGAACATTACCTCTTCAGCCTGGCTTGAATTTTATAACCTGTTTCTCCAAAAGGAGGCACGTTTTCTGTTCCTGCCGTCAGGACACGACGTATGCCAGGCATTGGGCACCTGGCGTGCATCGTTGTGCAGTCAGCAGTTTGGGTGACATGCAGAATATCTCACTGCAGAGGGCTGTCCCGTCTTCCAGGCTGTGACACAGGTTGAGTCTCACCCAGGAGCTGCTATGCGGGGTTCAGCCAAACTAGAAGATGTGGGAAGTCATCAAGGACTGTAGAGAACACCATGGGCTAACTGTGGTGTACGGATGTGGAACATGCTTTCAAGTATGTTTGTAAACTGCAGAACAAAATTCACAACTTAAAAATAGAGTTTTTCTGTGCATCCTTCAATGGTAGGGCACATTTCTGTGACAAGGTGGGGATTTGCCCTGCTTCCGCTGCGTTGCTGGTGCTATTTACAACAAAATGCTCCAGGATCTGTCCATGATCTTGCAAAACGTTTCGTAAAATAAAGCCATAATGAGTGATGTGTGGTCTAAGAAACTGGATGTCAAATTGAAACTGCCGAGATAATAAACCATGAGAATAGGAGATAGTAATGGAAATAGTGATGGAGTCCTAATTAGAGCCATGCCACTGAAACAGGGGAGGTTAAGGGTTTGGTTGATTGAGTTTGAGCTCAATTGCTCGACAGTTTAATTTCAGGTGAAATCCCATCTTCTGAGTTAGTGGCTCAGCTGCTCGGTGCGCGTGCAGAGCAGGGCTCTGTGCTCCTGGAGGGGCGGCCGCGTGGCCCTGCGTGTCCCAGAGCAGAGTGCAGGCCTGGCCCCGTGTGCAGCAGGATGCTGACAGCGTTACGCTGTGCTTTGGTCCCTGTTTTGTCTTCTGTCGAGTCCACAGAGCTCTGAGCAGAGACTCAAACTGAATAGATGCAGCAAGGGACTGTGATGGTTAAACCTTCGGAATTAGGGGTTTACGTGCTCCTTTATTTAGCACTGCTAGGCATCGTGCCTAATTATCTGCCAGTTGTTCCTCAAAGTAAGAATTTGAATTGAAGTGTTTGATTTGGGGAGAAAGGTGGGGAAATGTATTTTTACGGAATTGTGGACGATGGTGTTGGTTTTCCAGGAGCATTCGTTTGTTTAAAAGTATGTGAAAGCATTTTCAACAATCAAACACCATTCAGCGAGCATTGTAAATCAGGGATAGCTTGTGTGTTGAAAAATTGAAAGGTACAAAACATGCTACTAAAGTTGTACATTATTGATAACAAAAGACACATGCAGACTTTAAGATTGCAAAGATAGAATCCTTTAGAAAACCCTCAACAGGGAAAAAAATCAAGCACAAAGGATTTAGAAAAGTTACACTTAGTTTAAACTTTCAAATCTTAATGCTTGTCAGAGCTAAATGCTAATTGAACATCAGAAATAGTACAGGAGCTGCTTTCTGTAACTCAGTGCCAAATTAGATGGTCAGCAGATAGATCTGTGGGTCTGAGCTCTAACTTTGAATGTATTTACCTATATTCTCCTTCGCTCAGCCTTCAAACCCAGAGGGAAATGGGGATTTGTGAGGCCTGCAGCTGGGGGGATGTCAGTCCTGTAGCTGCAGCCATTGGGGCACCTCTAAAGACCGGCTCCATTGACTTGCTGACGTTGGGAGCAGTTGAAATATCCTGATTGTTAGGGCCTTCGAGTTCCTTCAGCTGAAGAGCACAGCCTGGTGCAAAGCATTTCTGTGAGCTGTGGTAATAGAAATCAGAATGTTACCTGTGTGTTCTGTTCTAAGCCTCCCCAGAAAGGCTGTGTGTACCTTGGGCAGCACAACTGGTTTCAAACCTCACCTTTTGTGAGGAAAAAAAAGAGGTGGGTGAAGCTGTGATTTTTTCTGAAGCAACTGGGTAAAAAAGATTTAGAAAATAGATTAAGACATTTTGGAATAATTTAAAAGTATTTGAGCAAATCTCATTAACATGGACCAGTAGCAAGCTGTATTGAAGACTTCAAAGATCTGTCAGAGGAGTTCTTTCTGTGCTATTGTCTGCCAGCATTAGCAATCTCAAGAGAACATGCTTCTTTTGTTTGCTTTTGGCCCATTTAGCTTTTCTTCTTCTCCTTAATGTTCCTTAATGTATTATAAATCTTCAAGTGGGTTGATAGAAAAATATATTTCTCAACTTTAAGGTAGTCAGTAGCAGGTTTTGATCCTCGTATCTGATACTTCTGGACCAAATCCTTCTGGTCTTCACAAAGAATGTTAAAGTAAGCAAGATTTGGCCAGTATTTTACATAATCCTGCGCTGTTTCTTCCATTTAACTTAGCAGGTGTTCGATATGATCTTCAGCAAAATGCAAGTGCTGGTTTGTATTACTTCATGGAGAGCAGCATCATCTGTTAGAAACCTGTGAAGAACGCAAAGCTCACAGCTGAGCTCTCATGTACAGCAGGCAGGTGTTTGGAATCCTCCCTTCGCCCTTCATGGTTACCAGGAAATCCAGCATGCATCCCAAGTGAGGGACAAGATGTGCCATAAGAGGCACTGAGGCCTGTGAGGGGTTTTGTTCTTTCAGCAATGGCCAGTGCTGTTGAAGATGTTCGGACTTGTTGGCGTGCACCGTTTGGGCAAGGATGTCATAAAAGCTGTATTCAGCAAGGTGGAGCTTGTTCTTGTGCCATCCACGGCCGTGAGCAGCCTCTCCTGTCTTGTATAGAGGGAGGCTTTCCTGTGTGCTCTGTTCAAGAGGTACGCCAGTGTTTTACTCTCTTAACTTGGTACTCCAAGGAAACTACAGGTGCACTGAGCCAAAAGCATAGGAAATGTTAGTGCTGTACGCCACACAATACAGGCTGTGCAATTTCCAGCCTGTTTCTTCAGGACGAAGCTGGCTAATGTGTCAGGGCATGCTGTGTTTTATCGTATCTTGGGTGAGGAAGAATTGCAAATGGCACAGGTAGGAACGGCGTCGGTCTCGTTGTAGATCAGATAGCCTGAGCTCATACTTTGCCACGAGACAACAACGGGAGGGCTGGGAAGATCCAGCCCTGAGGTTTCCTTCTGAGGCAGGCAGGCTGGCGGCGCTGAGGGCACTGCTGCTGTTGCACAGCCCTGTCAGCTTGAAGCCTGCCTTTGGAAGGCACATCGCAAAGACAGCGTCGCTTCTGCGGCACGGAATCGAGGGGTGTGAGCAAATGACACCAGAAATAGACTCTTATTGCATATTCCATATTTTATTTGGTCATCTCTTAGGTCATTGCCTGTTGCCTTCCACCATGTGAGAAGTATATCTTCCGGCGTGCCTCAGTTACTGTCCTACAGCAGGAGCAGCAATATTTTACAGTGGCAGCAGTACAGGACCAGTGATGTCAGTGGGCATTACAGGAGGCCACCCTTTTTATTTGGTAGCTCATGCTAAAGCCAAGACGTTAAAAAAAATGGTTTTGGCCCCAGTTGCCTGCCCATATTTCTCGCTGCAACATATGAAAGCATTTTTCATTGCTGCTAATGGCAGGAACTTCAGACGCCACCTCCAAGATGTTTAATTGCTAAGTGTTTCTCCCAGTGCAATCTGTGAATTTTAATTTGGGGCTCTCCCACCTCTGCTGGCCGTGTACTTCGCAGCGTGCTTTGTGCAGTACAGCTTAATTGCTCAAAAGGGTCATTTCTGACTCTGAGCTCACTGTTTGTTTTTTTAGGAGGGCAGCACAAACATTTGGATATTTGTAACTAAGACTCTGACGTCATTTCCATTGCAAATCATTAATATCAGTAGTTTATAACACGGCTTTTCAGAATGCTTTTTGTTGAAATATGATGATGCCTTGCTTGGTTTTAAGAAAGCAGAATTGTTTTTCTCCCTTTTTTTTAAACAAAGATAAATCGGAATCTTTTGAGTCATAGGTCTGCTTTCCTCTCCTGTCATACGCCTTTAGTTATTTTTAATAGCTCTCGTGTTTGTCCATATTGGTTGTAAGACAAGTGGTTCATTTAATCCTCTGACATGTTAAGGGTCAGTGGATCCCACTGCTGGAAGGAAACGTCTGTGGAAGGGCCCAGCATTTCCTGCTACTGGGGCACTTCCACCAATGGAACAGAGCTACACAGTCCTGGCATTAGTAATTGTTTGTAAAAATCTTAGAAATAGAAAGTGCCGCCTTTAAAAGCCAACGGCAGCATAAATCAATAATATGGGCAGTGGGATCATTTCCTTTGGGGGTCTAGGGGGACTTTTTTAACCCCTTTTTGACTGGAAGAATGTCCTGCAGTTATTTTTACAGCTTTTGTTTGCTCTGGTGCTGTCCTCAGTCATCCTTTAAACTTCATTCTAATAGTGGGACAAGATGATGTTCAGTGGGAAAACTTGGTTTTTAAAAGCCTTGAATGGAGTTTGAACGCTGCTGAAAACGTGTTGGAAAGCAGCTGAGAGATGGTTTCTGAAGAAGCGTGCGTTCTTTTGCTCATCTGCACCTCTGAGAGCTGATGTCCAGTGAGAAATAATGTGTGCTTTCGCTGTTTGTTTCCTTTTGTTTTAAGGAGGGATAGATGATGGCTTTTGGTGCTGCTTTCTTTGAGTGTTCAAAGCTCTGAGCTCCGGTTTGGAGAATGTTAAAATAAACCCACAGGAGGTCTTGTAAAAGTTGTAAGAAATTGTAAGCATGTCTGCTGAGTCAATTATATGAGACAAATTGCCAGGGTAAGGCTGCGTGCTTCCAGACTTGTTATTTACACTCTGCCATCTTTAAAACAATTCATTTCTGCCTCTGATTTCACAGCAGATAAATACATGTTTTGGAGCAAAAAAAAAAAAAAAAAAAAAAGTATTAATTAGAGAAAATATTATTTAAAACTAAAAGAATGATTGGGGTTTGTATTCATGTGGTTAAAAGGAAAATCTGGCCTATCCTCCTGAAAGTTGGATAACTCAAAGAACGTAGTTTGAAAACGGAGGCGTTGGCTTTTTAAAGCTTCTCTGTAACGAGACACGAAAGCACAAGGCAGTTCTTTTTAGATCATTTCAGTGTTAATATTGAAGTTATTCTTTATTAAGAAAAGATCCCTCGGCCTCGACTGTCTGAGAGCATTCACAAAGTTCTGCTGAGTCCATTAACCCTGCAGGGAGTTCAGGAGCACGGCTCACAGAGCGCTGCTCGTCCCACGTGTGCAGTGTGTGCTTGCTGTGTCTCCACAGTCGGTGCTGTGCGCTGGGATGTGCCGCGTTGCTGCCTTAAGCTGCCATGGTTAACGTGGTTTGAAACGCATCCAGATGAACCCGTGTGTTTTCTAGATGCTTGATAAAGTACCGTGAAGTCCCTTTCCTCTTTCCCAGACTCTCCTTTTCCATCACCACCAGTGCAAAAGCTCTGAGAGGAGCTCGTGCAGCACAGCTCCTGCAGTTGGGCATGTTTGTCCAGCACGGACACGATGGGCTGCAGCATGGGAGAGGGCTTTCTGTTGGAAATTGCCGGTCGGTAGGCTTTGTTGAGCTGTTTTCTGTAGGACGTTAGGAAAAGCTTTTTGTCCTTTTAATGCCATCTCTTATTTCCAACCTCCTTTCTTCTGTTTTCTGCCGTCCCCTCCCTCAGACAGCTGTGGTCGACTCAAGGTGCCTGCAGCAGGAGAAGCCTTGAGCACTGCTGCATGCCAGGGAGACAGAGGAAAAGCTATTTCCCATGGGAAGTAATTGATAATTGAAGTGATGAAAGATGAGTGTGATTATGCCTGGCACCTCCTGGTGCAGCTGAACTGGTGGTTGAACTTTTAGTTTCTCTTTCTGTTCCCCAAAGCGATTTCTGGTGACACTGTCATGTGTTTCTGCGCTTGGGGAGAAGAGTTGAAAACCAGCTCCTTCCTTCTTCTTGTCCATGTGTCTTCCATGTGAGCGGTGAGTGTCAAGGACTGCTAAGAGCTGCTCCATGTGCTGGTCTTCCCTCCATTCCCCTCTTTGCTTTTATCTGCTCTCCTGTGTCTCTCTCTTCCCTCCTGGTAGGAGCAGGGCTGCTGCCCGTTGTGCTGGGAAGGTACAGAGGGCAGACTTTAATGTCTCCCCACATGTCCCAGACCTCTGCTTTCAGCGTAGCCAGGCACATGGTGCCCCGGGGACGAGTGAGGCTTTGGTTTTCTACACGGGAGATGGAGCCCCAGAAGGAGCACTGAGTTTGGGGTTCTCACCCTCATGAGCTGCCGTGGGCTGCTGGTAATGCGAAGACCTGGTGTGTGGGACATGGCGTCAACAGGATGACAGATTCACCTCCGAAGAGAGGAGTAGGGCAAAAAAAAGTTGCAGACGAGCTTTGTGGGTGCTTGAGGAGACTTTCTCTTTGAGCTGACCGTGTGCCATTACACCTGCTAATTTTCCCAGATTTTCTCTTCTGTCACTGACATCCTGTCTGGTGGCTGCCCATGCAGAGCAATCTGTGGCATCATCTGGATAAGACCTCAGAACGTCGCTGTGGGAGAACTCGAGTTTATCATAGTTTTATATTGGGTTTCCCTCAGCGTGTAACTGGATGCATTAATAGTGACATGATCCCGGCGTGACCTGGACTTTAATGGGTTTGAACTTGGAACTGCTCAAACATTAAGAAGAAGCCCTCGCTCCCTGCGTGTATTCAGCAGCTGCTTTTTTATATGCAGAACCCTGAGCTGCAAAGGTTCAATGATGGTGTATTTTCAACTTTCAGATGAAAAGGACTTAATAACTGCCAAAAACTGAGCTGTTTCTCTCCTGATGCAGATGTGTGACTGCCAGGACACGCATACATCAAAAAGACAACGTGCCTCTGAGCAGTTGAAAAACCTACTGCTTTGTTTTGTTTTGCTAGAGGCAAACAAAATGTCAGCCCCCTCAGTCCTGGGAGAGGGCTTCTGCTGGCAGCGTGTGCTTCTCCTGGGGCAGGGGCCTGGCAGCCGGGCCCTGGGGCTGGTGCCTCACCTCTGCAGCTGAGTCACTTCGTGGCATGGGGACTGTTTGTTCTGGACAAAGCTTTCTTAGTTTGTCTTGACTTTGGACGTTGCCAGCTGTGCATGATGTACCATCCAGAACAGGCTCTTTATCGTGTGTCAAAACTTAACTGTGGCAGCAAAGCTGACAGTTGCTTTTGCCGTCTGCACCGGGAGCCAGGTAGCAGGTTTGACCCCTCAGAGGGATGTTGCAGGGTAGGTTACCTGTTTGTTGTGTGTTCAAGCACTTCACAAAGGTACTCATTTCTCCTTTTTTAAAAAGAAAACAAAACCTCTGCAAGGCCTTATTTTCTGCTGTTTTGGGAAGCGTCCTCCATTCCTCTCCAAGTTTCCACTTGAGATTCCGTGTACAGTGTTATTGGCTACCTAAAACCAGATGGGCATAAGGGAAGGGCTGACACGAGTCTGGCTGTAGTGAGATGTGCAGAGCCCTGCAGTAATGATGGGGAGGTTCACCGCCAGCCATCAGAGCCATTTCATGGAATGATGGTGGACAGACAAAGATGTCTCTTTGGAGAGCCAGTGACAGATTTACTGACCAGCAGTTCAGGCTAGATTGCCATTTCTTTCGGTGTTGAGTTATTATTATCAACTTATTGCACTGTTAGATGAGCGCCAAACAAGTCACGTTGAGATATATTGATGCTAGAGGGAGGTGAGCCTGCTTCTCCCTTCTCTGTGCTTCTGAAAGCCAAGGTAAGCGTCTGCTTCGGGGTGTCCACTTCTGTCACAGAGTAATAATGGTACAATGGTTCATGTGTAATGCTTCTATTTTACTAGGGATGTAAATCTTTGGTCTATGGACCACTGCTTCAGTTCAGATTTTTCTTTAAAACATTAATGAGCGTTTGGATTTTGGGAGAAAAAAAATTGCAAGTAATGATGACATTGTGTAAAAATGTAGCAGCTAATGCATATGTTCTGTTGGTTTGCCTTGTCTTAGAGGAACATCATTTTTGCACATCACTATTAACAATGCAAACACCCTGAAATGCTAATAGCACTAGTAAGCTTTTAATTCCATGGAATTTATTGCTTGCTGTATTTCCATGAATTTATAACGCTTTGATTCTTAAGAGCCCCATTTAATCAGTTTTGCCTGGCACAGAACATAATAAACAACTTGCTGGTGCTAAAGTGCCACATGGGGGAGGCTGCTAACAAGAAAGTTAAATGCTTCTGCCACTAGCAGTTTCTTCGCTGTATTTTTCATGAGCTGTTACTACCAGTAATGTACTTTGCTAGCTTTAGAGCAGTGGTTAAACACAGTGACAAACCAAACAGCACTCCAGTGCTGTAAACACCCAAAGCAATACCATTTTTGTGCAGAGCTACAGATAAAACCAGACTTGAGGCTCAGCATCGTGTTGGAGTGAGCAGTGATTTTTGTACAAGGCCACGTTTTTCTTGTGGGACTTTTAGGAGTAAGTTGTGGATGGTATTGATCAAAGAAAACAGCGTGGAGAGAGAGAGAAAAAAAGAAAAAGAACTGCAGTGTCTTAAAAACCAGCTCTTGTTTGTTTATGCTGTTTGACCATAAAAGTATAAAAAGACTGTCTTAGAAAAATACCAGGTCATTGAGTGCTTTAAAGCAGAAAATGTCATTCGAGTCTCAAAACTGCACCAACTTTATATAATTACCCTTTTAATTATCCCCAGTGGCCCATGAAATTTGTAAAATAGAGCATTAAGAGTTTGATTTACTTACATGTTGCACTTTAGTGTTATGCTCTTAATGAATAATGTTTAGTACTAATGTCAAGCAGACGTTGCTGAGTGCAGTAGAGAGGTGCGTGGTGCAGAGCTGGGTGTTCGGAGGGGAGCTGGGGAGCCTCCACCTGGAATGGAGATTGCTGTATGTGTGTCAAACAATATGCTGCGATTTCAGTTGCCTGAATCAACTCTATTGATTTTACCCTGAGTGTGCAAAGTAGTTTGGTATATCTTCTTCATTGAACCATGCCAGGGAAACGACTGTTCTGGGGCATTTATTTAGTACTGGAGAGCTTCCACACACGTCCAGGTGCTGTGTCAGCTCCTTCCTTGGCATGGGGGATAGTTGTGGCATTCCTCCAAGGGACCGGGGCATGGAAGCCAGCTCTTAAACTTTCTTTAAGGGCTGAACTGGTTCAGTCTGTGCTAGTGGGAATAACTCTAATCAGTGTTCGGTGCGCAGTTTCTGTGGGGTATCCAAACAACATCTGCTGCCAAGAAATTGCTAGAATAAGCTTTGGGAAAATGTAACGCAAAGCATGGTCTTACAGTGCAGCTAAACTGAACAGGTATCTTCAAAGGTGAATGGCAGCATCAGTGAGCAGCGATGGTAAAAGAAATGAAGCAGAGTCTGAAGGATTGGATGGTAGGATATAATACCTGGTGACTTCTAAGGTATTGGTACAAGTCTGAGTGAGGTGGAGTCTCACAGCAAACGTTTGCATTTGGACGCAGTCACAAAATGCCTCCAGGGATGGTCTGATGCTCAGGATTCACCTGCTGAAAAGCTGGGGACAGCTGAGAGCACGGGTGTGCGATGCTCAGAAGGATGAGGTGATCTCTGACCTCATGTGCCACTTCCTCCTTCCACTGCTGGAGGCAGCACATGGTCTGCTAGGTAAGGGCAACATGCAAATGCTGGCATGGTGCTTTGGCATCCCCATGATTGTACGTGATCAGATGCACTCAAACAAAGCCTGAGGATTTACTTTCCTCCCCCAAAGTTGTTCCAGTTCTCCTGTATTGACTGTCACAACGTTCTTGGTATTGCTCTTACCTGGACGTGCGGTGCTTTCGTTGTCGTGCCAAACTCCAGAGCTCTCATGACCAGTTCATGTAGAGTTATCTTTGTTTGTTTTTCCAGTTTGTGAATATCCCTGTGCATTTAGGATATTTGTCGTTGGTAGTCAGTGGTGCAGTTGGAGGGGAGAGACAACAGAAAGCGTGTCGTTACTCAACTTTCATGTCGTTAAGAAGAAAAGCTTAGTTCAAATCCTGACTTAAATAAATGGCAGAAGCCTATTTGCATCCCTAAGATGAAGATTTTATACTGTGATTTTTTTCTTAAAGTAAACAAGGGTTATATGTTTGCCGTACAGCTAAAAATTGGAAAGGCAAAGTTGTGTTGGTTGTTTACGGGAACACGTTTCAGGAAACGGATCTCAGGAATTCTGAAATTTGAATTTATTTATGTTTGAAAAGATCTTGTTTAAAAAAAGCTCAAGGGAGCAACCTACGAAGAGGCTAATTAAGCTTTTTTGTACAGCGCTGAGCACAACGGGGCTCCTTTTTTGTTTGTCCCGAGGCCCTGCAATAATAAACAGAATTACTGCTAATAATTGGGAGGCTTTATTTGAAGTTGTGCTGACTGCGGGACGCGGGCAGTGTCAGTTTTCAGTAAGTGCATCAAGGCTGACCTTGAACTCGTGTCTGCTGATAAGGGCAGTGCAACAGCCTGCTGGTATCTGGGAGTGCGTCGCAGCGCTCAGCATTGCTGTCGTCTCTGCCAGCCTTTCTCCTCTCCTTGTCTCGTGCCCTTTCTGCGGCCACGGCCTGCAGGAGCCAGCCCTGGTGCAAAGGGAGGGCTGGCAGCTGGCAGAATGCTGTGGTAGCCCAGGTGCTCTGCCGTGTGCCGAGCCAGGCCAGCCGTGCCGAATTCAGGAGGGGAACATGGAAAGATGAATTTGTCGCAGCAGAAGCGGTTATTTTGGCTCTGTTTTATTTCACGTGCTGCGCGTTCTGTCTCCTCCAGCACCAGGCATGGACGTGTCACTCCCTTCCGCTCGTGCAGCTTTTCAACGCGTGTGGCATCGTATCGCGCCCCGCTCTGCACCACGAGATGGTGGAAGTCGGTGAATTTGTCTTTTTTTTTTTTCTTTTGCTACTGAAAGGGCTGGAAGTTTGCCTGAAAACCAAATTGCGTGGCAGGAGATTACAAAATGGTTAGTTTCCAAATCTGATTTTTCCCTTGTGAATTTTTCTTGCTCGCTCAAAGACAAGATCCATCTTGAACAGCTCTGACTGAGGTGGTGCTAATAACCATGCTGGAAAACATCCTGTGGCTTGTAATAACAGCGGGCTGGGAGGAGGACTCAGGGCCGTAACAGGGAGACCCTGGGGGCAGGTTTTCAGGAGAAGTTTGTGCTCTTTCAGTCCTCACCTCAGCTGCCTTCATATTGACACACGAGTGTTGGTGGGCCGTGGGGACAACCCGGGTGGTGGCACTGGGGCAGTCGGGCCCAGCTTTGGACTGCCCCAGCACCAAGCGTGGCCGCGGGTTGCCGTCAGCAGGCTGAGTGTAAGGGATCATCTCCTTATTTTGTGTCTGTGCCTCAAAACCTGGGCGAGAGTTCACAGCCTTTTGGAGCCACCCAGCTGCTCTTGCATGGTTCTGAAAAAAACAAACAAACAAATAAGAAACAGTCCAAAGGAAGCAGAGAACTGCCAAACCCCAATCTATTAACTCTGTATTGTGTAACCTATTAATTGTGTACTGTCCCACCTATTAACTTGGTGGTGTCCCTTCATGGTAGCCTCACGTCACAGCTGTGGACATGAACGTGAACTCTCACCTCGGAAGTAACTGAGAGTAAGTGACGTTTTTGCAAGGCTGCTATATTCCTCTCTAAAATTGGAAACGTGAAGTGGAAGGTTAATAAGAAGAGAACCCTCTGAACCTCGTGGTTAGACTAACATTTAGCCACCCAGCTGAGGAGGGATGAGGGAGCCGAGCCAAAGCAATCACAGGGAGTCCAATCAGATCACTGTAGACATTCTTGTTTTCAAAGTTGGTAGGAAATGGTTTTCTTAGAAAAAATGGAATTGATGTTCTTTTTCACTGGAGGAGCCAGTTTTCTGATCTCCAGTCAAGATGAGGAGCTTGTACTGGCCTTGAATTTCAGGGCTCTATTTCACTCTTCTTCATGAATTGTAGTTTTTACGCGTGTTGGCAAATCATATATATTTACAGTAGTGCACGCCATTTGCTTTTGAGGAAAGAAAGGAAGAAAGAAAGAAGCTGTGTTTCATTTAAATGCTCTTTAGATGCCTTTGCATATGCTTTTGCATACTCTTGATCAATCTTGCATTGTTTTATGTGTTTGTAGCATTTTTCTTACACTTTGTGCAATCATT
The DNA here is from genome assembly GCF_019238085.1 of Lagopus leucura. Taxonomy (NCBI): domain Eukaryota; kingdom Metazoa; phylum Chordata; class Aves; order Galliformes; family Phasianidae; genus Lagopus; species Lagopus leucura. The sequence continues at coordinate 4,420,647 of NW_024962279.1, read as the reverse complement.
AGCATTAATGGGGATTTGCGAGTGTAACAAGAGGAGAATATACCCCAGAGTGTGTTACTTAATTTCCCTTTGAAGTGGAATGAAGTTGTCCAATTGGCCATATGCTGTGGTTTGCCATAGTTCCGAGTAGTTTCTGACTCCTTGTAGAGCAGGTTAATCTCTCTTAGTGAGCCTACGATTAATCGTGTTTGATCCTATATGGCTCAGATATGCACCTTTAAAAGTACCATTAAACTTCTGAGGCATCTTGTTTTAAGCCAGGAACAATAGTTGCACAATAGAGATGCACAACAACCATTTGGCCCTGCAAAAATTGTGCACTCACATGATTAGTGAGGCGTGGTATTAAATTATTTGAGCTTCCTGCATAAATATATACCAAGAGGAGCCTTGTAACTGGAGATTTCGAATATAGTTTTCCTCTTCATGGGAGGAAGCTGCTGTACATCAGGCCTGGAGCATTCCTGTGGATCTCTGCCCAGCTGAAGGTCTGTGCTCCTCGCCTGTACTGCGCTGTCCCTCACCCAAAGAAATGCCTCCTCCTGTTTTATGGGTGGACTTTGCAGCTCGGTTGGAAATAGAAACGCAGTAAACAGCAAGTGTGCCTCAGAAATAACCCCAGCAACAGAAACTGTCACTATTTCAGCTTCTTTCCAAGGCCCCTTCTTGGGGGCCTGATGTGCAGCTGCATTACAAGCGCAGTAACACAGGCAGCAGTGCTGGCCCTGGAAAATATTGTGGTACAGCGCGCAAATATCTGTAGAACCTTGTTTGTGTGTATGTGTGCTTATGTTTAAGATGCAAACTTGCATTTAAGTGTGCTTGGCTCCCTGCAGTATATAGCTGCAGAGCTATTTCTGAGATCTTGGAAGAGATGGGTTTGTAGTCTGATGTTTTTTACTGTGTTTTTCTTGCCCTGGTGTTTATTAACATCTTCCCTGATGCCCAGTTAAAAGGGATGGCAGCATAAAAGTTTACGTGAAAATACATTTCTCTGTAAGTGCTCTATTCCTGTGATTCCTCTGCAGCTTTAAACCAAAACCAGTTCCATCCTGTTTCATCTTTTACCCCTCAGACCCGATAGGCAGAGAGGAGAGAGATTTTGCTTCCCTCTAAGATCTGCCTCATCCTTTCCATTTCCAGCCCTGGGTTGCTGGCTGGAAACAGCACTGCTTGCAGTGGCACAGCCCTGACTCTGCCTTCTTCCCTCTGAACCCATCTGCACATCTGAAAGTCTCCTCGGTGACCACTGGTGACTCGAAGCACTGAAACAGGAGGTTAGAGTCAGGGCCAACGACCGTCTTTTCTGCTTGGCTCTGCCTGTGCTGGGTCCGGTAGCAAGGCTCTGGCCACGGTTCAGTGCATTCAGGGACATGCTGGACATGAAGGATTTGCCTATCACTAAAAGAGCTGCCAGCATCAGTGGCAGCCAGCAGTGCTTTGGGCCAATTGCATTTTGCTGGGCAGAGAGCAAAAAGAGGGCAGATGGGAATATGGAAAGCTTGCTAGGCTGAGCCAGGAAGGATGGGAACACTGGGCTGCTGAGAGATGGGTCTGTGGCAGAGGGATGCTCCATCTTCTGGCTCCTGCTCCTTTTCTTAAGGGTTTGGTGTAGCTCTGTGAGCTTGGAGCCACTCCTGCAAAACAGCCATATGGCAAGGGCTTTGTCAGGGGTGTGCACCCTTTCTTGTCTAAGTTATTAATGAGGAGGTTTAGTAATTGCTTCAGAACAGGTTTGGAAGGTTCTGTTGTAATGGCTTTAGTTAGCTGCATGGCCATCCACTGACTTCCCTTTGTCCCCTTTCACAGCTGAGTGTGTGGGATGCACCCAAATGCTGCCATGAAAGCTGTCTCTGTCCAAAAGTCTGCTTCCTTTCCCTTGTAGAGCTTTTTCCCTCTGCAGTGCAAGCAGTACATTTACCACATTGAATTTCTTAGCTTGAATTGTTTTCACAACTGGGCTGATGCCTTTGGTTAGCCAAATAACCTGAAAAGCCAGATTTCATATAGCAGTGCCTAAGCAGAGCTGAAGAACTGGTTGTGGTTTCTTTTCCTATGCCAGCCCAACAGGGCCCCTATGCCCTTGCATTGCCAGAGCTCCAGCAGGTCCTGGGATGTCTGGAGAAGCAAATGTGGGAGCTGCATGCACCTGAGGGGGGATTCCTGCCAGCATGCCCACAGTCATGCTTAGCCTCTGGTATGTTGCTGTGACACACAGCATTTTAGGAGTGCTAATTATGGTACCCTAAGCACTGAATATATGCTGTCTGCCACTGTGAAGACAAAAAAATACAGTCCTTTTCCTAACCACTTCAAAAGGCAATCTGCTTTCTGCTTAATTTCTGCTTAAAAGGGAGCTGTTGTGAAGAACACAGTTGTCTTTTTTATTTTTAATTGTTGCTTTGTTGTTGACTTTCATCTTCTTTACTGAGAGGGAAGTGCATCTACGAGCATTGAAATGATGGTAGCTGGGAAGGAAAGGGTAAAGCCAGGAGTAGGTGCAAAGAGTGTGTTTACAGCTGCCCCGTGTCCTGTTTTCCTCTGCTCTGGGTCTGCTTTCCATGAATTAAACCTTTTGTAGGTGAAGCAACCTCTGGAAATGTTCAGGGTTGAGGGTTTGTGTAAGTATGGGTGCATGCCTGTGCACATCTGTTGACCTGTGATGTTTTGTGATTGTTAGGAACCTTTTGGCTTTTGTGAGCACTTGATACCACTTCTCTCCAGGTATTTCTTTCTAACAGGCTCCTGCTGTGAGCCACTGATGTTGGTGGCTTGGTCACAGCGGGAGCAAAAACTGCTTCTGCGTGGTGCAGCGCAGTGGGAGGGGATGTGGCCTTGCAGAAACGTGGGGCTCCTTCTAGTCAAAAAACCAGCCTGTAAAAATGATGAACTTCTCTTCTGCCGTCCCAAGGTCTGACAGTTTTGTATAACTTATGAATTAAGCATCTGGGAGGTATAATATGTATTTTTTTCTGCTAACAGTCACCAAACCTAAGGCAGATAAGCTGTTGAATAATTTTCAGTCATCCATTGACACTGAAGGAAGTCGGAGCAGATCCCTGGAATGTCTGTCTTAACAGAAATGGCTGAATTGCCATTAGTGTTAGCGAGATCAAGGTGCCACCCTTGGCTGTGCCTTAGCCACGAGACTTTAACCTTAAACTCCATGCAAAACAGACAGGACCTTTAGTGCAGAGGTCTCACTGGAAAGATCCCGGCAAAGTAAACAGCGTGACACTTAATTTATCTACCCCAGGAACATGAAGGGCTCAGTCGACCTGATGGGATCTGTGGTTCCAGGGAGTCTAGGTATTTAAAACCTGATGCTCAGCCTGCTAAGCCATCCCCTGCAGCTTTCCTTAGTGCATAAGATATGAAAAAATCTCCTGTCCTGCAAAACAGATATTAAATTGGATACTCTTTCCCCCTGCCATGATAAGAAACGTGGCAGAGAGATGCGGGAAAATGGAATGCTGCTTAGAAAGAAAATATATTTGAATCAAACATAAAAATTGGCGAGATAGGAGGATTTTCAATGCTGGTAGCAATACCCTCCCCAATGACTTCCTGAAAATTCAACTCTCCCTGTAGTTTTTGCACTGGATTGTGAATAAAAATGGTTGTGATTGATGAAGCGTTTGGTGTCTCACTGTAAGTTGGTCAAGAGGGACTTCTAAATCACCCAAATGAAATATTGCATTATCATGAACAGTAATATGTAACTGTTAAGTATGCCATTGCTTATCATAAGCTCAAGCTCCTTCGGAGCTCTACCCAGCAAGCAATCCGCGAGCGCTGGAGCAGAGCTGCCATGCCTGGCCCCTCCCTGTGGGACGTGTGAGATGGGGCAGGAGCGTCCTGCTGCACCTGGGGGCTCCTTGAGGGCAGTGGGAGGAGGAGGGGTCTCTGCGTTTTGGTTGTTGAAGAGGCTGGATGGAGGAAAGGGCAGCGCGCCTTTGTGTGCTGGAGGGCACGGGCTGTGAGTTGGATGGGGAAGCCTTGGCCGTGGGCTCCTCGCTTCTCTATTCGGCCTGTTCTGTTGTTTCACTACATGTTGGGTTGACGGTTGTCAGGTTTTTTGTGCAAAGCTTTTCACTAGTTCTGTGCATAGGATAGACTACGAGAAAACACTGCTAGCGTTTCATGGAGAAACCAGCATCATAGCATCAAAAAAGCCCACGTTTTTTTCTAATTTCTTTGCTTACACCAAGAAATAGATCAGTGTTGTTTCTATTTAAAAATAGTTTTGTTTTCTTTTAATAGGTTTTTCTTGGTGAAAAGCCCTGTTGTTCCTCAAGTGAGAAAATGCCAAGCTGGTCGGGCTGAACTTATCTCTGTCTAGAAGACATAAAGATCATAAAGACCAGGCAGCCATTTCTCAGAAAAGGATTAGAGAAATAAATGCTTCCTGACTGTGTGGAAACACATTTAGAGCCAGGTGGTTGGGAAACCTGAGGATTTTCCATGTTTTGGGGCTAAAATGTGGAAATGTGTAAAGTGATGTGGTAGTAAGAAATGTGGTTTAATGGGCAGCATTGTTGGTAGGTGGATGGTTGGACTGTATGTGGTCTTCTCCATCTTTATGACTCTGAGATTGCAATGAAAGCATGGACTTTGCTTTGGGCATAACTTCCCTATTTGATCTCAGGTTGGTCAAGCTGCAGATCTACAAAACATTCCTACACCTGAACTGGATGAGAGCCTCAGGCTCCTCTCTGGTGGACAGAGCCCTCCCCTGGAACAGGCTCCGTGCTCAAGCAGTGGCAGTACCTCTCCTCCCTGCCTCCTTGTCCTCCATCCTGAACCCAGCTTTGGGATAACGAGTGGGGCCACACAACAGCTCCCACTTAGGGCGTTCTCACCCTTCTTTCCATGTCTGTTCAGTAGCATGGGGGAGCTCGGTGGCTTCTTGAAGAATGGATGTTTGCCATGGGTAGCTCTGTGGTTTCCCTGTCTCTTGTCTCAGGAGCATCTCAACGTTTTGGGCTGAAATGTTTTACAAGAATTCGGCCTGTGGCAGAATGCCCAGTAAGGAAAAGTTCAGTGCAAATGATTAACATTTGGCAAATTCAGTAATAGCTGAAAATAAGGTCGTTAAGATGGGACGTGTTGCATTTGGTGGTTAGTGGTCACAGCTATGGGATACGTATCTGGAAATGAAGGGAGGCACTGCACAAGTGTGCATGTGCCATACTGTGAAATACTAACACACGAGCAGTGTAAAGCTCAAGAAAAGCCTTGCCCTGCCTTGGACCCTGCTGGTACCATCTGCTCTGTAAGCAGTTGTTGCACTTGGGACAGAAGAAAAAGAAGTTCTTCTCTTGCACGTGGGATGCACGTCACTGCTTGCTTCTCAGTGGGCACGAAGTCCTCGGGGTTCTCTCCACATCTCCAAGGTATGGAAGACAATTTTTCTTGCACCGATTTTATCATGCATTTGGATACAGACTGCACTTGGCTGGGTTGGGGCTTGCTGCGCAGAGCAGCCAGCCTGGCCAAAGGTCCCCCATCTCAACTCTTGCACTGAAGCTGAAACATTCATTAAACTTCTGTTTGAATAGGAAAGTTTCACATTTTCTTGACAGAACAGATTCTGTGGCTACTAATTTATTACTGCAATTTAAGAAACAGACGTCTGTCTGACATGTGCCACGTAGTTCGATAGGTCACCAGTGACATCATACTTAAAATCGTTATCTTTGCAAACTGTGCATTTTGGGTAAAAGCTTTTATTTATAGTCAGTCATTAAAATTGAGACCTGATATTTACTTTTCCTCTGATTAGGTTAAAGAGTGAATATGAACAGAAAGTACCCTTCTGTTACCACCAGGCAGTTTACAAACTGCTATTCACATGCAGCCTTTTCAAAGGAATCATGTTAAATCATTATGGGCTTAGATGGTATGTTTCAGTTCGTACTTTTTTTCATTGCTAAGGCTGATCTGTGCCATAAGGGATATATTTTATTTCCTCCTGGTCCTGTGTTGATTCTTGTCCTTGTCACAGAGCAGCTGGAGGCTGAGGTGGAAGTGTCAGATTGGAGCCCTGTGCTGTTTCCAGCATTAAGACACTTTGGGGGTCACCTCCTTCAGCCGAGCCCCCAGAGCCGAGTGGCTCTTTGATGGCTGCAGTGGAAATGATTTCTGATGAAAAATCATACGTTGCAAGTTGGCAGCGCTGCCCAGTATACTTCCTTAATATTAATGATTTCCCCCGCGCCCCCCAGATCCTACAGCTAAGATCGGTGGCCCATTTCAATTTTTATTGAAACAAATAAACCCAATAAAAACACGCAGAGAGCTGAAGCTCCTCGATAAAAAAAAAAAAAAAAAAAGTATATGTATAAAAATTACTCTGCATTGAATTTATTGATTTATTTATTTACTCCAACTAGAAAATTGAGTATTGTGTTAATGTATTTTATAAGACTCACGGTGCTCGATGAAATGGCTAATTTATTTTAGCGTATACATAAATAGCTGGCAATTTTCAGTGAGACAGCCTAATGAAAATGATGCTATGAAATTGTCTATACTATGAGGAGTGATGGAGTCAAGTTATTATTGGGTGAGTGCTGCGTGGCAGCGAGCTGGCCATCATGTCTTTGAACTTTTGAACTGCTACTTGGTCGTGTGATTGATTGGTTTTGGGATCGGCGCGCCGAGTTAACTTCGTATTTTGGTTGGGGGAGCAGATAAGCAGCGCGCCGCGTGATTTTATGGATGTTTAGTTTAAACAAGATGGTTGGAAAATTTAAAGTGTGTTAGCAGAACAGGCTCGCGCTATAGGGGAAGGCAGAGAGATGCTCGTAGGTACCATTAGATGTCAACACTGATGTTGCGATTGCTGCAGATGAGCTGAGTACGAGCGAATTTGGCAGGGGCAGCATGCATCATATTTGTAAGAGGAATGTTGCCTTTGTTCTGCACTGAGTGTGCGATCCCGCAGCGATTTCGCCCGCCTTCAGCCTCCCGTGGCCGTGCCCACGCTCTGAGCGCTGCGCCCTCGGCTCCCGCCCGGCGCTCCGGAGCTGTTTGCTGCCCGTGGGCCGCGGCTCCGGCGGCCGCCTCGTCCCCGCTGCGCGATGCTGCACTTGTTCCCGGGCTTGGGCCGTGATAGGGCCGTTCGGGCAGCGCTGCTCGGCTCCCAGCCTTCGCCGGCTGCAGAACTTCTGCGGGAACCTCTGCGCGGCGAGTGCGCCGAGCTCTGCTTCTGATTAAACCGAATAACTCGACACCTGCATTTTACCATTTGCTTCAAGTGCTTTATCCCGTAAACCCGGCGATTTCCGAGCTTCGCAGCCCTCGCTGCGCACAGCCCGTACCGCTGCGCTCCGCGCCCGCGGGCGGACCGCCGTGCCCTGCCGGCCCGCTGCAGCCCCCGGCCGGGCTGAGGAACGCGTGCGGGCACCCTTTTGTTTTTTGCAGGGATGAAAGTGACATGGCTTTATTTGGCTCTTCAACGCTCTTCCCGTGCCCGAGCCGTTTGCAGCAGGCTCGCAGCGAGGCATTTGGAAGCTGCTAGCACTTGCCTCTGCCCCCCCAACCCCCCCCCCCCCCCCCCAATATATATATATATATGTTTTTTTAAAATATATATATTTAATTTAAAAAAAACCCAAAGCCCTAGAAACAAAAAAAACACGGCCTGTTCAAACCAGAAACCAAAACTACTGGAACAGGCTAAAAACGGGGCTGACACCAACACTATTAGCTGAAAAAAAATTTCCATTTCATTGCAACTATGTTATTGTTTACTTTGCCATACACATCCTAATATGGTTACCTCCCTGTCAAAGCGGCCGAGCCGGGCTGAGGGGCCCCCTCGGGGAGACGCTTCCAACTGCTGCTCAGACAATAAGAAACAAACGGCGCAACTCCACAAAAGGCTGCCCGGAAAAGAAGTGTCAAATCCATCCCGCGGAACTCTTCCCGCCGCCTCCCGGCCCCGCGTGTACGTAAAGCTGCGCCGGGGCGGCCGGGCCGCGGGCTTCGCTGCTGGGAGGGGTGTGTGGGGGCTGGGGGGCGGCGGGGCGCGCTTTTCTCCTCGCTCCGCTCCGCGCTCCGGCCGCGCGGAGCCGAGTGGCGGCGGGCCGTGCTGAGGCGGGCCGGCTTGTGGCGCCCCGCGGCGGAGCGGCCCCCCGCCCGCAGCGCCCCGACACACAACCTCCCTGTCAAAGCGGCCGAGCCGGGCTGAGGGGCC
>NW_024962279.1:4403421-4412002 GCF_019238085.1 Lagopus leucura | reverse complement strand
TTTTTGCATTTACGATCTGATGGGCACGTATTCCTCTTAGCGGCTCTGAATTTCTGTGAATTCTAAATGAACCGTTCCAGGGCTGTGGAACGTGAGGGATATTTTTACAGGAGTACTCCCAACTTTTCGGGTGCTGTAACATGAAGGCTGCTGTGGTTGCCCACGTGCCCCCCAGGACTCACCCTGTTTCCCAGGCCACCCCGCCGTGCCTTCTCGGCTCTCTTTCCTTGAAGGCTCTCTGTGATTTGGCTCCGGAGGACGGTTTCTCTTCCTGCAAACGGAAAGGCTGTGAGGCTTTGCCGTGCCTCTGGGTTGGGTTTGGAGATGTAGGGAAACGCTTGCACAGAGCAGTGACACAGAAGCACGGCGTGCCGAGGGGAATCAGTCGGCAACCTGTCCGCTCCTCTGCCAGAAGTGCAGCGAATTCATAATGCAGTGTGAGAGCGAATGGCTGCATGGGGACGGATGCACCCGGCATTATGTAACTCAATGAGAAATGCATTGCTGTTGTAGGAGCGGGCATAAATAGCACAGCTAGATAAGTGAGGAAGGGCGCCCTTCATCAAACCTGTGTTACGCAGCTCTGCCTTCAGTCCCCGCTTCTCACAGGGCTGAAGGAAGGAAGCAGCTTCTGCCTAAACTGAGCATTGATCCCAAACCTTCTCAGTACCTGTTGTGAACTTGGCAGCAGAGTTGGCTCTCCCTCTTCCTGCCTCTGCTGCCAGCCTCCCCCAATTGATTTTGGGATCTCTGTGCTTTTTTTAAGGAAGTCACAGTTCCAGAGCAGAACCGGGCAGCTCAGCTTTTCCTCCTCTTTTTTTTTTGCCCTGCTTTAAATGTTATTCCTTAGGTACTCGCACATTTCTGCTCTTTGCCTGTTTATTTGTGTTTCTGCTGAGCTGTTCAGCCTGACCTTTGCTGGGCAGAAGCCTTCTGAAAATGTGAGGCCGGGTCAGGCAATGTCAGTAAACTTCTGCATTCCCAAACTTTTATCCTGTAAAACTGGGAATGTTTTTTGGTGTTTTTTTTTTTAATTGCATCTCATTGTGGTAAACACAAATAAATGTGTATTTTAAAAATCAAAGGATGTGTTTTAAAGCACATTTGTAGCTTTTGCTTTTTGGGCCGTGTAGGGGATGGTAGGAATTAGTGGCCCTTAATTAGACGTGGAGATATTCACATTTTGCAGGGATTTATGTTGGAACGTGGAATGGCGGGTGGCTTGTTTCCTCATTATGAATACTCCCTGCACATAATGAGGTTCATCATTAGTTGATGGAGTGAATTTGCCCTAGCTCTACCTTGAAAGGCACATAATTTACATACTACTTCAGAGCTTAGGCTTTAATGGATTCCTCGATGAATAAAATGAAAAGCTACTTTCTTTAAATTTTTGAACAGTGTTTTGATAATACGGATTTAATAAGACATTCAATTTCCTTGTTAAGTATATTTGAAAGTGCATTCCCAATTTTAGCACCAAATATATTTCCCGGTGTCGCCTGCCATAACTCCGGGCAGCAGCACCGGGCCCAGCGGAGCACTGCTGGCATTTTGGGGACGGAGCGGTGCAGCTCCGGGTGCTCGGGAGCCCCTGCCCTCTCTGTGTGGTGTTAGCACTGTTCTGCTCCTCTTCTGCACTTGCTGTGTGCAGCTGTGCTGATTGATCGACACAAATGCGTCGGCGACTGTCAGCCTGACAGTGACAAACCCGCCGGTCCCACCTCCCTATTTATTTTAATGAGAGAACAGCAAAAACTTTGCCGGTGCAGTTCTGCCTTGGAAAGTGCTGTGGAGATGTGGTCAGAGCAGGTGGAGCTGCGTGCTGCCTGGCGTGCTGCGGTGTCACACGGTGTGGGCTGCTGGGGATGGAGTGACACGGCCCTGCTGCAGGGCAGGAGGCACGGATGGGATGCTTTATTACCTGGGAGCGATGAGCATACATTACCATTAATAGAATAGTCGGTGTCATTCCTTTTTAGGCAATTTACCTCCGCTGCAGACCTGTCTGCTTCAAAATCTTTCTCTGTTCTAAAACATATATTTGTTTAGGGAGTTTTCATTGAAGTGTACATGACAATTACAGCTGTTCATTAACAAAATTGGGTATTTGTTTTAAACTTTAACCAATCACTTTGATATGCTAATTATGGTGTAATTTAATTTGAGCCCTGTAATGATGATGCCGTTATTATGGACATAAATGATGCAGTTAAGCTGAGAGTAATCTCATTTGCATACTGTACATGCCAGTAAATTAAGCCCTTTCTTCGACTGCTTCAGCTTTAATTTTCCACTTCTTTTCACACAGCGCCTTTCAGCCGGTCTCTCATAAGCCCACTTTGTAAGAGCGCTGATGACTGTTTGATGTGGAGAGTTGCTGCACCACAATAATGCACGACACAAGATGTAACATTTAAAGGATTCATTATCTTACTGAGAGTTGCTTTAAGGAGCTGGGATTAGCAGGGGTGGAAGTGTCCTCTGTGGAGTGGCGCAGGTCTCCCAGTAAACCGTTGCCATCTTCCTTCTCCCCCCCTTTTTGCTGTACCCCGGTTCTGGAAGCGCGAGGTGAGGCCTTGCGTGCTCTGCAGGTGTGAGCTGTGGCTGCCTGCCGTGCAGCACGCAGGGCTCTGCGCTGCTCCACCACTGCAGAAAAGCTACTGGATGCGATCTGCAGTGTGCAGATGGGAGACGCCGGGGTCCTGCTGAGGTAGGCAGGTTTGTGGCCCGCTACCCAACGTACGCCACGTGGAATTAAAACTTGTGGCGTTGCTTTGTTTCATTCATTGCTGCTTTCTCCTTTCAAGGTGTCTGCTTGGGCTGAGCTTAACATCAGGTTAGTTTTGAATTTAATTTTTAAGAACTGGAATTTCTGTGTTGTTCCGCCTCCTCATCCTAAAGAAATCTGTGGTTTCAGAAGACTAAAAGTCACTGAAACCAAACAGAGATGAACTGATGAGCAAGTGCTGACTTAAACAGTTAATCTTTCCCCATTTGCCATGTTGTCATTGAGCTGAAGTATTCTCATTGCGCTGTGGCATACGAAGAAATCATGTGAAATAAACAGGGCTCTTTTTATAGCTGCTTACTGTTATGGTTAGATATTTTCATAGTTTAATACCTCTGGAAGTGAAGCCCGTCCCCAGTTTTTAGCAGCAGTTGGCCTCTCAGAAAGCCATTGTTGTGTGGGTAACCAAGTTAACTGAAGAGCGTTATGAAAACCTTGCAATCCTTTCCTTACACAGGGTCCCATGACCACAAATAGTTTGTGCCGTTGCCCATAAACACGCAAGTTAATAACTTCCTGGGTGAGCAGCGTGAAACTGCCGATCCCCAGCGCACGCTCTCCACTCCCACCCCCACCCCTTTACGGTGCATAGCAAGTAAATGGGAGGTCCTGGGCTTACCAACTGCCCAGTGCTGGGTTTTTATGGTCCTCACCTGCACTTTGTCTCTTTGTGTATTTCTCACGTGCTGTTTTGTTTTCCAGCAGGCATCCCATGATAGCCAAGCCTGCCCCGCTGAATTTGTACCTTCATTTCTGTGTCAGGAGCGCAGCAACCATTCCCACAAAGCCCCCGCTCTTCCCACCAGTAGGATTTTAGTTCTCCTGGCATCCCTTCCTAATGGAGAGCGTCCATGGAGACAAGTAAAAGCATGACTCTCTCGTTTTACAAGCCCCTTGTGTTCTCCTTGATAGGACAGCCCGGATAATGACATGCCAGCCAGGGTGGACAACAGAAGTATGTAGTATCAGATCTCAGGGCTCGCTTCCAGCACGACACGTGCCCAGAAGAGGAAAGGTTCTCCATGTCCGTTCTAGGAGCCTGTGTGCTTAAGCATGGCTTTGTGTGCAAGTGCACAAGAGACAAATGCAGCAGCATTTCCCTTGCTCCCTGTATTCAGAGCCCAACCAGGAGCACGGGCAGAGAGAGAGCTCTTCAAAAAATGGGGCAGTGTGGGGCGGGCTCTCCCCAGCTGCTCCAGGAGGTCAGAGGAAGCCTAGTGTAATGCTGGAAAGCTGTGTTCTCTAAAGCTTGTGAAAAGAGTTCTTGACTTGATCCATTTTAGCAGTAGCATTACAGTTCAAGCCTTCCTTTCACAGACAATGTACATATTGTATAACGTATACATATGTCATGGGTGTTGTGTCTTCAGCTTCCGTAGAAAGGAATATATTGAGCGTGACTCTCTTGGGTTCTGGAGAGGTATCAGGGCCGGCCAGCCAGCCACGTGAAGGTAGGATGAACTGAGAGGTGGGGCAGGATGGTTGCTTCTGGTGTTTTTAGTGTTTCATGGATATGACGACGTAGCGCCCTGTCCAGGAGCTTCAGTGTTAGGAGATAATATTTCTTTCAAAGTGATTTCAGTATCTCACCCATAAAGGAGCTGTGTTGTAAGAACTGCCTTCAGAAGTGGTTTCAGGCATAGTTTTTCCTACCATCTTCTGTCTTAACAAAGCACATATCCTTCCTCCCCTCACAGGACCTTGTCAGTTCATTCTGGATAAAGAAATCCGTTTATGAAGAAGATTTTCCCTGTATCATCTCCCTCTTTAATCTGATCCCAGATTGCAATTTTCAGTAAGTTTCTCCTTCCGCACTTTCCAACCCACAAACCTTTTCAACCCAATCAGGTGGGAAATTAAAAGATACCAGTTCAAACGATGTACTGTGCAGCCCTGTTTGAGCATTTCTGTGTAATTCAGGATTGCTGGTTTCAAAGAAATTTTTCACATCAGGTAATGGTAGCTTTCTGCAGAAAGTTATTTCAGGGAGTGTTGAGCTTCATGGGAGACAGACTTCTCCTTTTACAGCTTTGTTTACAAACAGCTTTGTTCTTACCCTTTCCCAGCAAAACAAGTGTTTCTTCACAGAAATACTTTTGGTTGAGAGCAAAGCCACTGAACCTCTCTCTAGAATTATAACTACACCAGATTAAAGAGCAATTTATCATATGCTAATAAACTTACCCCATCAAAGTCTCGGGTATCAAGACGTAGAAACAAAAATAGGCCTCTGATCTCTATCTCTGTACTGCTTTTCAGCATAGTCTTTTAATGGTAACCAGTGAAAAAGCTGTAGGAATTTGTCTTTGTATTTACCAATAGCTAAGGCAAACTGTTATTTGTCACTGTGCCATTACCTGAGTACTGTGCTGTTGGCCTTCCACATCTGTCTGAACTGAGCTGACTGCAGGTTTTGGAGCGTGACGATTCTCTGTCCCCGTTCTTGTGGATTTGTTCATATTTGTGAGCACCTCTTTTCATGGCTGTGGAAATGGACAGGTATTTTTGATCAGGAACCCTGGTAAAACTGTGCCCAACTCCTTTGCTTTCCCAGCCTCAGGAGCCCAAGCAGCTCCCAGCCGGGCTCACCTGCAGCAGCCGGCGATGTTTTGGGAAGCCGAGGAAGTCTGCCTGTTGCTACTGGTCTGAGGTGTCCGCAAAATATAGTGGTAGCTGCTAGAGCTTTTTAATCTATGTCTTGTAGTTCTTTTGGCTGCACCTACCTCTTTCCAGCAGCAGATTTTCCTGTGAGTGAGTCGTGAATGTCTGGCTCACCTGGCTGGGCAGACAGAGCAGTGCAGTGAGATTGCGTTGACTGGTTGTGCCCTGAGCTGAGACTGAAGTCTGTCAGGCAAAGCTGTTAGCAAAAGGACTTGGGGACAAACCGCTCTCCTTTGCTCCCACACCATGTGGGACTGAGCTGACTGGAGCCTCCCAGCCGCTGGCTCTGCCTGTGCCGCGTGCTGGCTTTGGGTGGGAATCCAGCACCAGTTGTGTTGAATTTGGCTTCGCCTAGGCTTCTCCAAATAAAACACTTACCCTAAGGATGGCCTTTCAGAGGTCCATGTTCTTTTTCCAAAGAACTGCAAATTCTTGAGCTGGGCCGCTTGTGTCGTTTCCTGAGACCATTGCTTTTAGGAAGTTGACTGAAACAAATGCTGCTTTCAGGTGCGTTGCCTAAGTCAAAAGCAGCTCTGTTTGAGTTCTGTGAAGTTCATCAGGGTTTTACCATCATTAGCAACCCTATGGACCCAGGCAGTGCTCTCCTGTTTACACGGGTCCCGTTGCATGGCCACCTGTGCCAGGTGGACAGGACTGGGCACTGCCAAGTGGGGCCTTGCCTCTTTGCAAACTGGGCTTGCCCTGGGCCTGAGGAGGAACAAGAAGGCTATGTAAGAAAAGTTTCCTAGGCTTCATGCTGATACAAGGCTTGCAGACTATGTTCGTCATAGCTTGGAGACCCATGGTTTACCTGTGGGATGTTTCTTGTGCTCACTGGTGATGTCTTTTGGGAAGAGTGGGTTGGATCTGGGCGGACGTGCTGTGGGAGGGATGAAGGAAGGCAGTAAGAAGCAAGGAGAGCCTTTCCCAGAGGATGGGGAGTTTTATGTTGCTTTTTGAATGAAACAAATATAAAAAGGAAGAATGAGATGATCGTAAGCAAAATTGGTGCCAAATGTATGGGAATCCATGTGTGTGCTGTAAAGGGAAACCCAGCTCCTGTAGTTTTTCCTTGGAAAATGGCTCTGTTTAGAAGTTGTGTGCAGGATGACCATATAAATGCGGTTAAAGGGCATAGAGTTCTGATCAAAGGGGGAAATTATGAGTAATAAAATAGGAAATATAATTATTGCTACCATTTCAGATCTTATAGCCATAGAGAATCTTAACAGCTAGACAGAAAAAAAAGCCTTGACATTTAAGAAAAGGAGAGAAAAAATCCCCAGATTACAGCTTCTTGAGCTGAAAAAGAGTTGAAAAGTAAAGATATGTTTCCTAGAATCTCTGAATTCCTGAATAAATATTAGTTAGGAGGATTGTGAACACCCTAATTGCTGGCTGAGCTGAATCGCAGCAGAAACTGAGTTACCAAGTTCTGCGCAGGGAAATTTGCAGAAGTCGAGATTGTAGCTGGGTTATTTTCACAAAATGTCCAGCACATATGCTGCACTTGCTTTTATTGTTCACCGTTCTGGTGTCATGTCTCGCTAGATTGAGCTTTGCTACACACCTCCGCCCCCTAACAAACTGGCCCTATATATGCATATAGACAGAATATAAGGAATTAAGCTGTGTGACAGGGAACTTCTGGGTTTTCGATATGCTTGACAAATGTTTTTGAAACACGGTATAAATATACTCTACAATCACAGTGTTGGAGGGGCACATTTTACTCCCTAAAGAAACGTGTGTCTTGGCTTCGTATTCTTCTGTATTTTTTTCTTCTCCAAAGAAATATTTAATATTTTCATGGCACCTATGTTAAGATACTACAGGTTTGGACAGTATGTATTCTCAGCATTGCAGAGTTCCTACTGACACACCTGGACAGACCTCACCACCTAAACCCCTCAGGCCAGAGGCTAGCATTCCATGTCCTCTGAGAAGAGGACTGTAGCCCTTAATAGGCAGATTCCTCAAGGTAGCATCTCCTGTCCCCCCACAGGTTGGGTTCTAGGCTTTGTCTGACATCAGGCATTTCTCCTCAAAGACCCTTCTGCAGGCTTTACTCATCCTTGCTTTCTCTTGCTTGGCCTTGCCCAGCCTTTTTGTTCTTCCTTGGCCTTTTCACCATGCTGTTTTTTTCCTTTCTGACTTTTGGAGAGCATATTGAATTTCTGAAGGTCTGTCCCTCCTGAACCCAATCCCTGTGACCTGCCTGCATCGCTGGAAATGCCTGGAAAGGAGGAAGAGCGAGCGCAGCCAGGATGCTGCCGTCACCCTTCAGGATTGCAGTCGTGTGCCCAATTCCCTGGCAGAAATGCCAGAGCCTATTTAGAGTCAGACATGTAAATATTCTGCTCAAAAATAACAACATTTTTGAAGAAAAACAATCTCATGGCTGAGTGACCCGGAGGAAAGGGAGCATTGGCTTGCGTTGGGTCTCACCTGCTTTGGTGAGGCACTGCGTTCTCATTGTCCCTTTATAAGCTCCAGATGTTTGGACCAGAGATAATCTGGAGAGCATCTCAGAGGCGTGACAAGGGGGATGGGGGCTTTACACCTGCTCTGCCACTGTCTTTTACAGCCACCTTAACTGGTAAATGCTTCTGTGTGCATTTGGCTTCTTCAGACCTGTGTACGTGTCCCAGCTCCCCAGTGAGCATCCTCTGCATTCTGCGAGCTCCAGTTGTAGCAGCACCCGCCTGTGCTGTAGAGCTGTTGCCAAGCCCTGATTAACTCTGGTTGAGATACACTTGGATCCCTGTGCTTCGTGGGGCACGTGGGGTGGAAACATGCTGTATGTTCATCCTCTTTGGAAAGAGATTAAGAAATGTTCTCTCCTCCTCCCTCCTCATGTAAGAGTGGGTAATGTTTATTCTTTCTTTATTAACTGCAGACGTCAAAGAAAAAAGACTGTTGCCCTTTGATTTTATTTACAAGGCAAAAGTGAAAACCCGTTTGATCATATCATGACTGCTTAGCTTCAGCTTAAGAGTGGAAGAGAACCTGTTTCCAGGTCCTATCATGTCTAAATATGATTTTGCTTCTATTTAGTTATCTCTGAATTTCAAATGCAGCATCCTTGCCCTTACTTATTTGTCAGTCTGAGTGAAATTGCTTCATGCT
>NW_024962279.1:4275921-4398421 GCF_019238085.1 Lagopus leucura | reverse complement strand
CTTCGTAGCATCAGCGGGTCCCGAATCGGCCTCCTCTATGAAGCGGGTGACCAGAGAGCAGCTCTGCTCTGCCCCAGGCTCAGCATCCGTCTGTCCGTGCAGTCAGTAAGTCCTCCCACAGCTGCCCATGCTCCCTGCTCCGTCCTGTGAAATAAGTTTTGCACATCTGAATTTTGTGTGCTTAGCAGTATTTTAGGCTCTAGCTTTTTTATTTTTTTTCAAGTCTTCAACGGTTGCATGTTTGACACGGTTTTGTTATCCTAGATGCTGTGTTTTGATCTGGCACACAGAGCATTAATTCCTTTATCAGCTCTATTTCCTTTACAGTTGTTCACTTAATTGAGCTCCTCTGTGTATTTTACAAACAAGATGCATTCATTACAGCTTGCAGACCTCAGGTTGTATTGTAACGTGTTTCAGAAAAATGGCATTTTGTAGATAGTTGTGGAAGTTGGGTGTTTGGTTTATTTTTCGGATGATGGGAGGAAGCAGTAGCAGAATTCTTGCATGCATAATCAGGAGGAACTTTCCAGAAACTCTTTATTCTAGCTATTTTCTTTTAAAGCTGTGTTTACTCTGAGGTTTCGGCTGAGGCAGTTGAAATATGTGGCTGCAGCATAGAACAAAATACACTGTATGTTTTGTTCCTCTTCTTGTTCTGCTTTGACTTGTGCAAATAGCCTTAATCCAAAGGAGGGGATCACACAGTCTGTGACTGCAGTATCGTACGATGAAGCTCAGGGTGCAGATTACCCTCTTGCTGCACATCCTGACATCGGATAGCCTTGCCTCGAATGGGATGTGAACAGAGGGAATCCTTCTCTTTCACAAGCCCTGGGAGCAGGAAGCTGTTTGTATAAGCTGTGCAGTTGGCAGCACATCAGTGTGGCCGTGCACCTGTGTGTCGTGGAGATGCTCAGAGGCTGTGCTGGGTGCAGGAGGGACTGCTTAGCCCCTAACCTGAACCACCTGCATCGGAGCAGCGCTGCTGCCAGGGACACAGCACCCAAAACGCTCCAGCCTCTGCCAAGCCCCTTCCAGCGTTGTTTCGGGGGCTGCTTGCTGGCAGCTGGTGCGACTTGTGGGGAGGTTTGGGCTGCTGCAGAAGCAGGAAGGGGGGGCTCAATGGTGGCCGGTCCCCAGCTGCCTCTGAGCTGGGCCCCACCATGCAGAAGAGGGATGAAGAGTCTGGCTTCCTGCATCCAGACTCAAAAGTAGGCATATGTGCTTTTTTTTTTTTTGGTGAGTGGAAACAAATCGGTTTCGACAGAGCTTTTTTAGGGAGTTTTCTCAGGCACAGGCTGAAATTTTGAGGTGGAAAAAATTCACACTTCTTTCTCTGCTGGGCCAGCGTGATGAGGACCAACTGTATTTTTGGGTGCTCGGGATCCGCGTGTCACTGCTGAGCATGTTGAGGACCGTCTGTGTGCGTTTCCCACTCAGCAGCCCAGTGGGGTGGAATGGGATCCCCGTGCTGGAGCTGGAGCTGCTCCTGGGAATGAAGCAGCATGGTCAGAGCAGGTGGGAGGGAGAGCAGCTCCTGCCCTCGTTGCTCCATGCGGGTGATGCTGTCCCTTTCTGCACCACGTCCCAGCTGTGCTCTGAGAGCCATTGCTCTTGGATGGGGCAAGGCCAGCAGGCTGGGGATGTTCCACCCCAGGAAATGGGAAAAAGCATTTTGCCATTTGCTTTTCCATAGGGTGAAACCACAGAAGAGCTTTTGCTTGGTTTTCCATACGCAGGCACCAGCTGTTGGGTGCATGGGAGGGACTGCAAGTCTTAGGAGGCTTTGAGTGTGTGAAAACAAGAAGCCCTCATGAAAATAATTCCGCAGCTTAATTGCAGTGGGTGTGCCCTTGTTTGCAAGAAGAAACGAAAGTGCTGGAGGCCGAAGTGTTCTCTGCATGCTCAGTGGCACAGCAGTGCAAACTCCCCCAGCCAGTTCTGCCCAGGTGCTCAGACCTGCACGTTCTGCTGTCTCTAGCCCTGCTTTCTGGGTGCTGCATTGATGTGCTGCATCTGAGCAAGCCGGCGTGTTCTTTCCAGAGGTTTGGGAGCCATGCATGGCCCTCTGGATGGGAATGTAGACCTCGTGGAAACGCCGTCCGTGGGGAATAGCTGCTGCTTGCAGCATCTCGGCCTTGTTCTGTGAGCATGAGAAATGTTAGCATAAATTCTTTAAATAACATCTAGTAGTGTTGAATGCACAGAATTATAAAGCATTTTTATATTCTGAGACTCATTTGCATCTTCACATTAAAAACCGTGGTTTTCTTTTCAGGGAATGGTTGCAAGATCTGATTTGTTTTGAAATCAAGGCTAAATCTTCGCCCTTCATTTGACAAATTTTTCTTGTTCTATAAATACAGAATTGTAAACAAGGGCTAATCCTTAGCAACAACCTGGGAAGTTCACATTTCTCTCCAGCTCCTATTATAATGAATTCAGAGGCTCTGAATGTGATGCGATTTACACGTAGTGTTCCTAAGGCCAGTAGGCACTAATATCTTGTTAGAGAGCTGAGGAAAGAGCATTGCTTTGTGTTCACCATATAACATAATTGCCCTGCATCTTCTTTCATAAGGAGATATTTAAAGATGCTTTTTGCTTTACGTTTGAAAAATTGAAGGCTTCTGCTTTTGCATTTGGCTGAAATTGTTTTAAATGTGTTTTCCTTCCTGCAGCAGTCAACAGTGTCAAAACATTGAGCAAAGTACATTCTAATAATACGGGTTAAGACAGTCATTATATTAATTTAATTCTCAGCATAGGTAAATTCTTAAGATGCTTCCACTTTGTCGTGAAAGTTTTTCACAGTAAACATCATCTGTTTTCCCTGCGCAGAAGGGAGAGTGAGAATACAGTCAATGGACGAGTAAATCCCTTGTGTTAAATCATTTGAGTGCAGCTCGAAGAAGACTTCCTCTCCTGGTCCGTCCTTGTCTTTTATTTAATTTTCATTTAATTTTGTTTTGTTCTGCTTGTATTTATTCAGGGAGTGTTTCTGTAGCATTAATCTATGTCAGCCACATGCAGTTGAATATTGCAGCTCCCAAAAGGCTGTGATTAAAGCGTCACGGATGTGGCAAACCACAAACACAAAAGTAAGTTTAGGTGCAGATTCTCTTCATAAAATATTTTATTCGAGTTTTGTAATACCTTGGTATGGTGGTCAGCATTGCCATAAAAATCCTGTGTTATATGAAATGATACAATCTGTGAAGCATTTCCCATTATGTAGACACCATGTCTTTAAATTATAGCAATTTCTTAAGATTTTAAAGCAAAATGAGCTCTTAGAGGTGTGATTAATAGCAGGGAATGAGGCTAACACCGGGTCATCAGTGGCACTCCATTACAAAAAAGGTTGGGCTAATAAAAGCATCCATCTCTTTGACCAATAAAGCATTTGAATGATATGCTTATAGTTTTTATCATGCCGTAGTTACTTTGTACTGAATAAACTGTGATTTTACGTGCAGGAAAAGGAGCGCGGAGCCGGCGGCGCGGCCGAGGTGAGGGAAATGTCCCGACTTTCATGCAGGGCTTGATGTTTTCCGAAGCCTTCAGGTTGCGGTGTCTGAATTTCTGAAGCTGCTGTGAAACATCTAAATCCCCTGTGACCCGTGCCCGGCCGCCCGCAGCCCTTCGGTGGGGCTGGCGCTCGCTGTCCTGCAGGGAGGGGAGAAAGGAGGGCATTGTGTGCAATCATTAATTCAGAGTTAAGTCCCCGGCAGCCCCAGACATCAGAAATATTCTGCTGGAGCACAGGAAATGGGGCAGCACTTGTGTTTTCCTGGTGTGCGGACGCCAACTCCATGCTCGAGTCCCACCTTTCATCCTGCCTGCTATTATGCTGTCAGCCTGACGGATGAAAAAACAGGAGGTTGCCTCAACAATGCTACATTTGGGCTGCATTTAAATACCTGCCTTATTAGGAGGTTGTACTGATTTCATACTTTTGAGCTTTTTTTTTTTTTTTTTTTTTTTTTGAGTACAACAAAAGGCTAAATATTTGCTGAAAAGGGAAACTTGAGTTTCTTGGGCAACCACGGATGTCCAAGATTGTGCTGGGAAGAAAAGTACGGAGTTTTCTAAAACTTGTGAAAAAATGATGAGGGAGGAGGCTTCCCGCCCCGTGCTGTTTGCATGTGAAGTGACAAGGGAGAGCAGATTAGTGCCCGGGCCAGCTGTGACCTTGGATGCTTCACACGTTCAAACCTAGGATGATGCTGGTCTCTGTTGGTGGCAGCAGTGGCGCTCACGGGCTGCAGGGACACAGCTTGGTCTCCTGGGGGACAACAGGGCCTGCAGCGCAGACCCCAACCTTTGTCCCTGTCTTAGAGAGCTTCTTTACACGTGGGAGGGCTGCGGGGACTCGTGGAGGTGACACTGGGGATGTGTCAGGCAGGAATGTCACCCAGAGCCCAGGGTTAACTCCCATCCATCTTCTCCCTGTGTGCTTCAGGTCTTTCCCCACATCGGCAGTCGTGATAGAGGAGCTGCAGAAACCTCCCTGGAGGAGTTGTGTGACAGGCCGTATCTTGAGTGCCACAGGGCTGAGAAATGGGTGAGGAAATGCTTTCTGTAGGGTGGGGAATGCCAGGAACTTGAGCCCTGGAGCTGCACGAGGGCTGATGCTGTTGGCTGTGGGTGCTGAGGTGGACAGGAGTTTCAGCTGGGAGAAGCCTTCACAGGAGACAAAGCGGCTTTGGAGGGGCTTCTGGCCCCTCTTATGTTCGTAGAAAGGAACAGGGGAAACCTCCAGAAGCAGAGTGCTGAGAGTGGGCGAGAGAAAGGAGAAGAGTGCAGGCTGAGCCGTGCATGGGTGTGTGTGAAAGCACACGTGCATGCTGGAAGGGATGGAGTTGTGTAGAAAGGCAACGTTTTGCTTGTTTGTTTAAGAGGAGTTAACATTTTGCATCCCACCTTTTGCAGTTGCTGATTTTTTTTAATGTAAATAGATCTCCTACATCAGTGGTTTGGCCGGTAAATCTTGTTCCCTAGAACACTTTCATGTGATTTCAGCTCCTTTCTTCAGCTTTTATCTGACAGATGCACGGCTGCACGTTTTCCTCTGTTGTCTGTTGTCCTGAGGATGCAAAGAAAGACTGCAAAGGCTTTATGTTTGTTATTGTTTAAGGGGAAAAAAGTCCTCGATGCACAGAAGAGTTAACAGGATTTCACTTGATCTGCTCGTTTATGCAATGAGTAATGCGAGGTTGGTAACAGCAAATTGTTGTTTATAAGCAAACATGGCACTGTGTAAACAAGAAATGCTGGTCCGCAACTGGTTGGATTTCATGGTGGTCAGCAGCTGATGTATGTAACGTACAACCTTTCTGCTTCTCGAAATGTCAGAAGAATGACTATTTGTTTGTCTTGAGTTCTTCCCAGCTGTTTACTCTGTAATGCATTTGCCTCAACCTTGATTCCCTAAGAGTGGCCCCTTTCTCCTCCCTGCTCTGTTTACATTAGTCCTGCCCCGAGTGTCACCTATGAAATCTGTTGATTATTCCACCTGGTTAATGTTAAATTGCTCTTGCAAGATGATGTGTTTGTTCATAAACACAAATGCTGGGCCCCTTGTTTACTGTACCCATGGCAGCAATCAGTTATTAAACAAATATTGCTTTGTTTGCGGGTGTGAGCAGCAGTTTATCCTGCAAGGTCTGGAAAAAAAACCTTTAAATGCTGGGATTTTGATAAAGGAGAAAAAGGGGAGCTTGTCCCTGGAATGTGCCTGAAACTCACTTTGGTTTGCTTTGCTTATCTTTAACTTGGGTGAAGGGGCTAGAAAGATTAGCAAGTTGTTTGGTTTTTCCAAGAGATTTCCTTAGTGTAATGATATCTATCCAGTTGTTTGCTTTTTTCAGAAGGGAGAGAGCACTCCTGCAAGACGACTAGCACAGCGATAGCCGGCTGGTGGCTAGAAAATCCTGCATGGAGCAAACAAGGAGTTAGAAGGTCTGGGACAAAGGTATAGGGCTAATCACCCAGGTAATCCCCTAAAAGAACAGCCTTTGCGTTGTGTGTGGTGTTGGGTCGGGACTGTGTTGCCTTCCCCCTTCCCTGGTGTCTGGCTGGGAGCCATGCGTGTGCCCTCTGCGGGGTTTGAAGAGGCGAAGCTTTCGCTTTTAGCTTGGAGGTGGTCTGGGGAGAAGCTCTGGTGCGAGAGCAGAGCCATCTGAATGAGGAGAAAATACCAAATCTAAAAATGCTCTCTGCCATTCCTGCAAGTGAGCTCTCATGCTTTTTATAACTGGAAAACAGCATTTACATCTGCAAATTTCTGTTTGCTGACTGTTTGCTCTTCGGTTTCTGAGAGTCTTAATTAGAGAGCACCGTCCTGGTCGTTGTTGCTTTTGGGTTGTTTTGCAAATGAGCAAGAAAACACACTCACACCATCTTTGTTTTTCGGAATGATTGTTTATTATTGTTTCTGGCTGTGGCCTGGATGAGGAATGCTGGGCAGGACCTGTTCACACCAACAGTGTGTTGTTGGGGCTTCACACACGCAGGGAATAACCCTCCTGGTGTGACCTTGAGGAAGAAAAGTGAAGTCTTTTTGCATGAAGGTGGTGGCTGCTCCTTTCTGTGTGAAGTATCGAGAAAAATACCTTGAATATACTTTTCTAAAGTGGGAGCGCTGAGCTGGACCCTGCCCTTGGCTGTGTTGAAGCAGTGAAGCGAGGGCTGTGTCGTGCAGTAGTGCCTGGCTTCAGGGTGGCTTTGGCTTCCAGAAACCGGTGGGGTTAGAGATGCTTTGGTGGAGATATGCTGGGGGTGGGATTGAAACTGCTCAGCAGTCAGCACTGAGTCGTGTGAGGTTAGGAGTCATCTTACTGTCTCACAGTCCATGCTGCCTCATAAACTGACCACATTTACGTATTTATTACATGCAACTTTGCCCTTTTGTTGAGTGTTTTGTTCACATTCTTTTTTGGGACACAGCCTGAGAGAGCTCACGTTGCACACGGTGTGCACAAACCAACCCTGAGCCGTCTTCCCACCCCAGAGCTGCTGTGTGCCTCAGGGACCCTGCAGTGGGGCCGTTCTCTTGTGAGGCCAATTCCTAAACAACAGTGCTGCTTTCCCAGGTCACTTGGCAGCACTTGTGGAGGAGCATGGTACTGTGAAACCTGAGTTCTGTTTTGATTTGGGGTTCTTTTTTGGGCTTCCCATTCCTTTCCTTCCAAACAGGTGATGATCCCCAGGATATTAAGGATGACTTTTGTTGAGCTTGTGGCAGAAGGATGGCTCTGCCTACGAGGGGGTAGGAGCTCACTCTGCTTGTGCTGCCACGTCAGTGGTGCAGCCCATCCACCTGTCCTGCAGGCAGCCCAGCTCCGAGCCTTCTTGCTGAGGGTGGGTTTCCAGAGCTGTCCTTCTGGATGGAGCTGGTGGTGCAAAGGGGGTTTATTTAACCATGATCAGACTAGAAGTAATTTCTGCATGAAAGTGTTAAAAGAAAGGAGGATGCACAAAGATTGTTTGGGGAAGGTTAGGCTGTCCGTCTTCTCTGCTGTACGCTCAGGTCTTCAGCCAGTGTTGGGTTGTGTGATGGCTGGAGCAAGCCAGGCAGTCACTGTGGGCCACATCAGCCAAGTGCAAGATGGTCTCTTGTGGCTTTTGTATCCAGTCCCAACTCACAAGTTAGGGACTGGGAACTGACATGGATTCCTCTAGGAGATATCTGAAGCAAAGAAGTGAGGCTGTTACATGCATTGTAACTGGATGCACGAACTTGTCATGTGGATCAGCTCCGGCTTTTCTGAAATGAGCAACTGCCAAGCTTTTAATGCCTGTTTCAGCGAGTTTTCTTTGGATTTGCTTGTTCTCCATTCTCACTGTTCGTGGTCAGCAGCATCCTCAGCAGAACTGATTTCCTTAGGAGTCCCTGCAGTGACGGCTTCTTGATGGTTGCTTGACCGTGATTTCACAGTAAGGCAGTGTGGTACAACTGGGTTTAGGCTCCTGATGCTTCTTGCATTTGCCCAGCCACAGCTGCCTTAGATGTCAACTCTTGCAGAGCACCAGGGACATCAGTCAGCCTGTTCCTGAGCTGCCTGCAAAGGATTTCGGGTTCCTGTGGCCCTAAAACAACCCAGTCTGTGCACCCTACACACCAACGGTGTGAAGAGGTGTTGTGCACAGTTAACAGCCCCAAAGTTGTGGCTGCCTGCAGGTGGGCAGATGGAGGTGGCTGCTGGAGGTGGGCATCAGCCCTGCTTGGTGCTGAGCTCGTTGGAAATGCAGCTTCCCTCTGACCCAGGAGGGAGACAGCCGTGTCCTCCCAGTGCCCAGGGTGTGAGTTGTGTCCCTTCCCGGGGCGCAGATGGACGCAAAGCTGAGGATGCGCTGTGGACAACCTCGTTTGTTCTGCACCCTTTTCCAAAGTGCTAAATGGAATTCCAGGTTTTAGATATGTCTAGACATACACAGTGCACGATAAAGTTGATAATACATTAATCATTTTTAACAACAGGTAATATGCATAATTTATGGTGTTACAGTGCTATCTTTTTTGATATTTATGATGGATAATGCTCAGTTTTTGCCCTCATATTACTGCTTTAAATTATACCACAAGAAAATTAATGAGAAAGTAGATTTATGGGTTTCATTTGTTTGTCAATTCGGAAATTAATTGGGTGTTAATTTTAGCCGTCCCTCATCAGACCAGGTCTTTAGTATGTGTGCATTACTTTGCATTCATTGAAGCCTACCTCCCATTTACTGTGGGTCACTAGCTTTGCATACATTAAAATAGCCCTCAGGCTCATTCTCTTGATTACTTTTTGAACTGCCATGCATTAGAAAATTTACGCCTTTCTGTTATAATTATGAAAATTCTGTATCGGAAGACGATGCTTGCATAACAGCAAGTACACAGTCCTGCTCAGCCATGTAAGATCATATAGCAAATCCCAATACATTTTTGTTCTAATCCTAGAAAATAGCACTCTTGACAATCTTTGTTGTGTGAGTTTTATCCTTTGAAATTTCAAGGATCCATTTTAATGCACTGAATTACCTCTTTAAGCTGAGGAAATATCAAAGGATTTCCCCTTGTCTCCATCTCTTTGTTCCCTCCTTCCTTACTTCCCGGATGCCTGCGCTCTTCCCTCGCTCCTGATTTGCCTCTCTGAGGAGCACCGTGGTTGGCCGTGACTCAGCATGGCTTTGCAGGACAGCAGCCTGACTCGCTTCATGCTTCATTATTTTGCTTCTTACAACCACCCCTGCTTGCCCTTTGCAGCCAGGTCTCCTTTCTTGTGCCCCTGTTCAGCTCAGCAGGCACCAGTAGCGCATAGGTGAGCGGCCTTCAATGGAGTTTCGTCCAGAGGTACCCTATAAAAGTATCTGTAGTTACTTAGTACATAATTATACCTAAAAACATACGCCCTGTCAGCAGGAGAAATGATGGCTACTGAAAACTCCTAAGCACGATGGCTGTTCACCCAGCTGCAGTGAGGAGCTCTGGGGTTTGTGAGCTGAGGAGCTGGTGAGCTTGAGGTGAGCACTGGAGTGAAGTCATGCCACGAGTCGGGGTGCCAGCTTCAAACACGGCCCCGGAGGTGTCACCAGGAACCAGTATTGCCCACTGAACCAGGGCCCACCTGGGCAGCTCGAGCTCCCTATCCTGCTCCTGCGCTCATTGTGGTGGCAGCCCTTGAGTGGTTCGTGTGAAGCTGGCTGATTCACAGCTAATTGTGACATGCTTTAATTTAGTAAATGAGCAGCCGAACATCTGTACGCCTTTCCCCACGGAAGATCAAAGCCATATCTTACACAAGGCTTTTAGTGTCCACACGTGAATGCTGTTTTACTGAGCCCATGGCTGGTGGGATGGTGCTGCTGGCTGCTTTGCTGACCTAGCAGCCATCGGGGCACCAGTGTGGGGGGTTCAGCTTCACCACGGAAAGCACGTTCCTGGAGAAGCTCAGCAGTGCTGCTGGTGGGACCTGGAGCCTGTGGTGCTTGCCCCAGGGATACCGGGCCTGAAAGGGTCCGTCAGCGATGTCCCAGAAAGCCGTCGTAATCCCCATTGCTGATGGTGCTGTGGGGAGCACCAGGCTGCCTTTGTGCTTCTTCTGTACTGGTGCAATTGGTAAGAAGCAGCTTTGCTCCTGCTCTCGTATTGCCTTGCTGTTTGTGCTCTGGAGCACGTTAGTTTTCAAGAGGCGAAATCCTGCCTTTGTAGCGTTGCATTGCTGTGAAGTGCTTCCAAGCACTGTTCTGTTTTTGTAGTTTGACAGAGGAGCGCTCAGAAGTTAGTCCTAAGCTTGCTTGGGGCAACTGCTTGCAACAAATAGCTAAAATTTTCCCTTATTAATGATGCCTGTATGGTAGTGAGCCTGCTAGAGATTTAGGACTAGATCTTGTCATTTGATCACTTACTTAAAGCTGATTTTACCACTAACTATTCCATACAAGTAGAAATATGTTTTATAAATCTCTGTTTAGCTTAATTTACACATGCTTTTATGGCTGGGCCAAGTTCTTTAAGGGCATTTATTCTGCTTCATATAAATAATTGATCAGCCAAGTTAATTTACTTCTGCCTGACTTGGTCAACCTTAATTAACTGCCCTGGAATAAAGACTGAACTTTTTGTTAGCATAAAATCTTTCACAAATGTGACAAAGAGGGGATGTGTTATGACAACGTTTTTGTTCTAGCATCGTTCCCAGGGGACAGAAATGCTGGATGAACTCTGTGTGCAGATAGGAGGTTGATGAGATGGGGGCCAGCCTCTTCACCCAGGTAACTAGCTATAGGACCAGAGGGAACGGCCTCAAGTTGTGCTAGAGGAGATTCAGGTTGGATATTAGGAAGAATTTCTTCTCCAAAGCAGTCAGATACTGGAACTGACTGCCCAGCGGTGGCAGAGTCACTGTCCCTGGAGGTGTTTAAGGAAAGTGTAGGTGCAGTACTTACGGCAGTTGAACTGGATGACCTTAGCAGTCGTTGCCAGCCTTAATGTTTCTGAGATTCTGTGTGTATTTAGATGAACCTCGAAATGCTAATAGCCGAAACAAAATCATCATCTGAACGTAGCCCAGGCTGGGTCTGGAAGCGTATTTAAAGCAGGATGTCCCCGGTCCCAAGGGGTAGCGTTTTAATGCTGATGAGATTCTTTAAGGTGTCCATTGGTGCTTTTTGCTTATTGAGGAGTCTTGAAAGTATCTCACCAGATGCCTCATAGTATGGGATGGCATCCAAACACAGCTGAGTTTCTGTCCTTCAGCCTTTCAGACTTGTAGGGGCTCTGACGGGTGCGTCACTCGATAAATCCTCCCTCCTGCTGACGTTAAACAATGCTGCCTGGTCTTTAGAAAGTGTGCTGGTAGCAGAATTGCAGAAATTGCACACTTCATTGCCCTGCCTGCTGATCTCCGTGCTTAACCTTGCTCGTCTGAACAGCCCAGTGGTGCTAAGGGATGTGTATCTGCAGCATCTGGTCTTCGTGATGTTAAAGACTTTTTAAAAAATGGATTATTAGCGTTAGCACAGAGCATTTTTAAAATCAGGACTCCTTCAGGTTCTGTCTTTTGACCCCAAACACTGACACCGGAATCCTCAGGAAGATCATTTTCAGTCAGCCAAAGTTCACATCTGACCTGTGCTCTTCTCAGTTGTGACTGTGCCCTCAGAAAAATCAGCTGTCTCCAAATCATCTGGGAGATGGCTGCTGTTGTCCTGCTGTTGATAGCGTGCCACGCTTTGGTTCCTCTCCACCAAAGTTTTGCCCCATTGCCTTGAACATAAGGTATTAAACAGAGACAGTCCAAACCCCTGTGGCTTTGGCTTTGGCTCTGCATCAATACTGGAAAAGGTTTTGTGCAGCTTAAGACCAGAATCTTGAAAAAATCGATCTCTGTTGTGATATTTTTAAATGAAGCTGACATTAAGTGATAGAAGAGCAGTTTGTTTGATACCAGCCCTTGGATTCCAGGATTAAATTTTACAAGAAGTTTGTTGTTGTTTATACTGCAGCTTAGCTTTGGACCCTGAGCAGGGGAGAAACATCTTGTGTCACCTTTGCGATGTGAAGAGTCATTCCACCCCTGGTGTGAAATAGTGTAGCTTTCTATTGAAAAAAGAGATACTCATGTTGATAAGAGCCCATCTATTTTTAGCTGTTAAAATGCATTTATCTTTGCAGAATTGATACGAGAGTCATTCTGCTTTGTGGAATGCACCAGACAGATGTGTTCCTTTGCTGTTCAGTTTCGTAAGTCGGAATATCTTGTGTGTCGTGGAAGCTTTTGTGCAGTACAGTATTTCCTATAGGAAATCATTATGCATAACGGCTTCTTTGGTACCATTCTGCTCACTTTGGGCTGTGCTCAGGCCAGAGTCACAGTGGCACTAGGGACAGAGCTTCCCCTCAGTTGCCGCAGAGCGTAATCGTGTCGCATGAAGTCAACCTTGATTTGCTTTTCTCTTTGGCGATTTTGAATGACAGACCTCACTAATAGGCTTCTGCAAGGCCTGCTCCTCTGTGCTGCAGTGAGACAATTATCTCAGCCATCCTCGGCGCACCGTCACCTCCGCTCATTTAGGTGTGCTCAAACACACAAGTAATAATCATTCTTGCAGAAAGCTCTCGCAGGTTGATTTTCATGACATGACGCGTAATGATCAAACCAAACCGTGATTATTTATGTCAGCTCGCATTTGACTACGGTGAAGAAATAAACAGCTTTATCTTTACACCCTTGAAAACCCTGTTTTCCATGGAGGGCATTTCAGCAGAGTAGAGAGTAGATTTGGTTTGTATTGTGTCCAGTTGAAGGCATACTGAAGACAACTGACCGTAAATGGGCATCCTTAAGTAAAAATTTGCTCAGAGATGTTCACTTCTGCTTTCAAACTAGCTTCTTTGAGTGAAAAGAGCCTGAGAGTGCAAGTCACCCCAGTTTTCTTTTTAATGTCCTTGAGCTTGCTTTGCACCCTCCGTTCCTAGCAGTGCTGGCAGTGCTGCTGGAAATGCTGGGTGGCACGGCTGCTCAGGTGGGCACTGCCTGTGGGACTCGGGGTGCAGGAGGGAGCCTGAAGTCTGTCCTGGAGGAAGCTTTCAGGAGCTCAGTGATCTTGTTGCCATATCCTAGAAATAATCCATCCTTTTCTCAGTCCCGTAGGGTGGAAAAATTGTAGCAACTGCTACTGTTGTTTCTTTCCAGGAGCATTCTGCAGTCCTCAAGGCAATAAATAATTTTTTGATCAGTTTCTTTGTGAATTATTTTCTGTGACCTGGGGATATTTTGCTCAGAAGAGCAAGCCAACAAATAGTGGTTGGGCAATGATGGATCTGCTCCATGGTGCAGTGCATTGCTCTTCTGCTGTCAAAGCATCTCCAAGCTTTGGTCGGCACTTTCCCCTCCCCTCCGTAGTAGTTTGTCCAGGTTCTTGCCTCCAGTCAATCTGTTGCATCAGAAGAGTTTGGGAATGAAAAGTCCTTTTTTTTTACTGTTTGAACGTACTGCTTTTAACATCTCTTTCCATGGTGGTATCTGCTGGAGGCCCTGCAGCCCTTTCTTTATGTGTTCGTGCTCAGCCAGGTGCTCTGCCTCGGAGCAATGCATGGTGGTGCCATCCCCATGAAAATGAGCCTCTGGGTTTCACCTAATGCAGTCTTACTGGTCCTTCTCATGCTGGGGTAAGGGAGTGAAATACTCCACTTTGTGTCTTGAGCCTTGACCCCAAATTCAGATGGAAGGAAAGGAGTTGCGTGAATTCCTTCTTGATTCATCTCTGGTTGATGGTCATGACTGCTGAGGGGGTGATGATGGAAGGAGTCCTTGTCCCCCGCCAGTGCTCCTGTGAACTTCCTGGGAAAGTGATTTCTCCTGGTACTTTTCCATTAGAAATGCATTGTTTTCTCTCTCCCTTCTGGATTTTTATTTTCCCTTGTGTGTCAGAAGGGATATTTGTTCTTCCTCTTGAAGAGGCAGAGCATGGACAGAGGGAGGGATGGGCTGGAGGAAGCATGCCGATTACATGCAAATCCTGTAACGTAGGGCCCAGCAGGTGGAAATGCCCTTAAAACAACTCATCAGACTTCTCAAAGGTAGCAGTTTACAGCTGGAAATTGGCATACATGCTTTACTTGGGGTCTTGTTGTGCTCGAGTCCTGCCAGTTAATTCACAGAAACATGCGCGAATCCCGAGAGACCCAGGGTAAGCAGTTGGGCAGTCCTGCTCCAAATCCTCCTCTTCCTCTTTGCTGGGAGATCTTGTCCACCAAGAGCTGAGGGCAGCATGCTGCTGCCTGACAATAACTACCATGATGGTATTTAATCAAAGACACAGTTTGCTGCAAGTAAATCTGAAGCCCCTTCGCTGTATTGCCATAGTGCCTCTGAAGTCAAGCCCAATCCAAGATAATTGCCCAAAAGACTATGAGCAGCTGAAGCAGTTTGCTCCAGAACATCCCAGATTCAGTCAAAATTGCTTGATAGGAATAAAAGTTGGGGATGAAATCTGAAGTGCTGAGCACTGCTTCCCTCACCTGCCCCTGCACACTGTGTATCAGGTTCTTGATGTTGTCCATCACATGTTGCAAGGGGTGACTCACCGTTGCAAAGGAGATCATCCAGATGGAACTAGAGAAGTTTAATTATGGATTCTGTGTGTTCGTTGGAAATTTTTTTTTCTCTAAGAGGAAAAAGATGTTGAGCAAATAATGCTATATTTAGAACTGAACTGACTTACTAAAATTATAGCTGTACCAACAGATAAATAAACATAAACTAGTAGCATGAACCATTAATGAAAGATAAATCGTATGAAGGGAAATGACAAATGTTTACAGTTTTGGCAGGATTTAAAACAGGGCATGTCTCCTTATATACAGCAACTGTTTTAACAGCTGCTTTTTTTTTTCCCCTCCCCTAAATTATTTCAGGTTTTTGAGTCATGATGCAAGAATCTGGGACTGAGACAAAAAGTAACGGTTCAGCCATTCAGAATGGAGCGAGCGGTGGCAACCACTTACTAGAGTGCAGCCTACGGGAGGTGAGATCAAACGGCGAGACACCTTCAGTTGAAATTGGGGCTGCAGATTTAACACATCTTCAGCAACAGCAGGTACTGTAAGACGTATTACAATTTTCCTTCTGACAGAAAAAAACACGAAGCATTTAACGTCTTCCAACCCCTTTGTATTTGCCAATCAAAGGATGCTTTCAGGACCTGCCTGCCACATTCTGTACATTTTTGTCTGTAGAGGATTGCAGTCGCTGTGTACAGGGGAACGTTAGACTTCTCTTCTTGGGGTTCTTTTGGACTTCTGAGTGTGCTGAGCCTGGTGCCAGCAATCGGGTGAGCCACTGTGTACAAATAACTGGTTTCCCAAGTGTGTCACTGGGTGGAAAACACGCTAACGTTAAGTTTTGTTTTTGCAACAATTTTTAATATAACCTAGCAACCTCTATCAACAGAATGTTTTCTATTAGAGAGAAAGGCCGTGGAGGTATCTGCTGTGGCAGAACTCTGGGGTAAATAAATAAACACCCCGTGCGTCAGTGCTCCTTTCAGTTCACAAGAAGCAACAGAATTATGTGTCAGGGCTTTCCCTTTGTATTTTGATCAGTGTATTTTCTGGGAAGTGACCATGTTCACCGGTATGAATTATCCCTATAATACATTTTGTCTTTTTTCTTGATAAAATTTTGCAAGCCTCTCAGGAAATTTTACGCTGAAGAGCTGGGCACGTGTCATTAATGTGTTTGGGAACAAAGGCGGCTGTGGAGCCACCGTGAATACACTTAGCCTAACCCTCACTTTCTCTAATGCAATAAGCATTCTTAAAACCTTTTAAATAAGCGATTGGCAGCTGGTTAAGGCTCCCCTAAGCGCACTGTGATCTTTTTAGCTGGTTGTTGAGGAGAAGAAAAACCTGCACTCAAAAACAAAGCAAACTCGAGGCTTGTCGAGGAGCAGGGGACCTGGTTTGCCAGCCTAAGACAGAAAGCTGCCGTAATTAAACGAGTCAGGAAAACAGATGACACTAAAAGCACAGACTTTGGTTGTTTCAGTTATTTTCATCGTACAGGTTTTTACTTGAAGTGAGAATACCATCAGTGAGAAAATCACAGCCATGCTGAATTCATTACTGCAGTAGTCACACAAAACCACGGATAAAATTTCAATAACTGCAGGCCACAGTTGAGTAAACAGTTGCACTGAAACTTAATTCCTGTTGACTTTTCCCTCATTCTTCGCCAGGGGCACATTCTGATTCGTAGTGCAAAGACAACAGGGGTTACAGCTTTGATTAATATAGGACAGTAGAAGAGGATTCGAACAGTAAAATATGTTCAACGCAAAGGTCTCTTCTTAAAAAGGCTTGATATCAAAATGAGTTAATTACGCTGCCTTTCCATAGGGGCATGATGGAATTTTCCAGTGCTGCCGCTTGCCCGCTCTGTGCACAGTGAGGCACAGAGGACACAAACACACACATATGTGTGCACACACACGCAGTAGGGCACTGCAGACCAGAACATGCAGACCTCTGCTGTTCCTCTTATGCTCTCCGTTCCTAATCCTCACCATAGCACCAGAACCATGTGCAGAGACTGTTGGCCGCTGGCCGCCTATGCGAGCAGTGACAGAGCGGCAGGATCAGTGAGTGCTGCTGGGCACAGCCAGAGCTGCTCTGCTGTGGCTCTGCAGCCCCAGCTCCTGGTTGCTCATCTCTGCCAGCCCATTGACTACGTTCCATCAGCTCTCTGTTCTCAGGTGCTTAAAAGACCTTTATGTTTTGTGATTGGATCTTGCTGGTAGTTGGTTCTGATGGGTAACTTTCCAGTTTTTTAGTTTATCTTTGAAGAGCAAGTCGATTGCAAAGTTTGAAACGCTTACTCAGAAAGATCTGATAACAAAAGAGTAATCAGAGCTAGCACAAAAATATCAATCTTTATGTTTGTAAAATATTTTTAAATATGAAAAGAAGAAAAACCCGTTGTTTTCAGACAGCTAATGCAAGCATTTACAGATACACATGCAACACGGAGCATAATGTTTAGATGTTTCTCCATATACAACATATGCTCTCAGGTCACTTAACAGAATGCGTTCTACAGAACGCTTCTTCAATACAAATGAATGAGTTCTGAATTAAACAGCTATTTCTTAAGAGCATTTCATTCAAATCTTTTCTTTTTGCCACCTGGCACTTGTTTTGTCTGAACAAAAATCAGCGGCGCTCCTTTGGGCTGTGCTGCTCAGGGTGGCTCTGAGCAGGGCTGAGCGGTGCAGCGCGTACAGCTGCTCCTGCAAAGCATCTGCATCGAGTTCTGGTTCACATTTTTTGTTAAATTTATGAATTTATGAGAACTAATAGCTTTGTTACGATGAGAAAGGAAAACAGAAATGCTTCACATTTTTTAGGATGCTTTAATGGGTCTACAAACTTGTAAATATTTTATCATGGAAAACTGGAGCACTGCAGATGTTCCTGTGTCTGAAGGAGTGACGTGTGCTGCGAGCTCTCTTGTGGCAAGTGCATGAGGGCTCATAGGGCAAGTTTTGCTTTCCGTGTCATCTCTGGGTACAAGGAGGTGGAGTGGTGCAAAATTATTTTGGTGTTAACAGTCTTCTAAAACGGAGACATACAACTCACACTGATGTTTCTCTTTGTAATCATGAAGCAAGATACTTTCCAAACAGCAAAAGCAGTACAGGTGGCTCCTTTGGGACCACCTATGGAAGAATTGTATAAGAATGTAGATATGTGTGGGAAAAATCAACCCCAGGCCTCACCTAAGAGGGAAGGCAGACTTTCATGTGGGATTTTGGCACCTGCTGGGGTGGGAGGAATTGCCTTCCTGTCACTGCTGGCTCCATAGGAGATTGGCCCTGTGCAGAAATGGATGGCTTATGGCAGAGTTGAGTGGAATGGGCAGGGTTTTTGTGGGCTCCTGTAACACCTGGCATAGTCCTGAGGGTCCCCTGGGTCATCAGACTTTCTGAGGACACAGAAGCGGGTGATTGGCTTGAAGTCAGGCAGCAATGCTCATGAACTTGCTTCCAAGGTGCCCACGGGGCCAGAAGTGAGGGGCTGAAAGCCTGGGAGCAGGGCAGCAGGTACATCTGGCAGCATCTCTGGTGACTCCTGGGCACCCTTCCGAACACGTGCGTGGTGCAAAGCGGGTGCCAGAGCAGAAACGAGCTGCAGGTCAGGCTGAGCCAGGGAGGCTGGGGCAGGACGCGTGTAGTGATGGGGCAGCTTGGTTACCAGGGAGCAAGGAATAAAGTCGTGGGGACAGACTGCCTGTTAACATAGATGATCACAGCTTTAGCCGCTTCAGTGGTTTCTGATGTCTGCAGAAATAGAAGGCTTGATGCTTCAGTTCTAGTCAGGTTTTTTTAGCTTATAAAATAAATATTATTTATTATGATGTATTTTCATCCTTGGGACTGTTCATTAAAGTGTTCTTCATGTTGTTAGTAGAGAAAGAATAATATGAGTTGAACAAAGAGAATGATTATGAAGTTGAATGCTGATAGGCAGCAGCAAGACACCAAGTGCTGTGCTGCAG
The DNA here is from genome assembly GCF_019238085.1 of Lagopus leucura. Taxonomy (NCBI): domain Eukaryota; kingdom Metazoa; phylum Chordata; class Aves; order Galliformes; family Phasianidae; genus Lagopus; species Lagopus leucura. The sequence goes on along the minus strand of NW_024962279.1, from coordinate 4,379,864 downwards.
GAATACAAACCTCCCTCCATCAATAGCAAGATCCACTTTGATACTGTACCTTCAAATCCTGCCCCCCGAGTGTGTTAACGTGGGATCTTTTGTCTAACCCAGAATGCTTTTGAACTTATAGGAGGGATGACTTTAATAGTAATTTGTTGACAGATTAGCTACAGAGATTGCAAAGAGTTTATTTTGCAGAACTGGCAGGCTCGTATCAGTGTTCGCTTAAGGAAAAAAACACACATTGCTGTTTTGCAATTGCTTGCGTTTATTGACAACCTGCGCTGAGCAGGCAGAATTGGAATGTTTGTATAATGTGAACCTATAGCTTGTCTGATGAAGTGTAGTGTACTCTTAGGTAGTGCATAGATGGCTTGATAAGAGGGGTTACGAGGTGACTGCGTTTATGACAAACCGGAACAACAGCATGGATGCAACTGGTGCATGGACAAACGAGGAGGAAGTTTATATAAAGAACTGTAGGGAAGTTTCTTGCCTTCACTTTTGCCTATGAGCTGAACTACACTTGTTATGAAGTGTCATTTTGTACTTTCTGGAGAGTAAATACCATTTTTCCATGTATCCACAAAAAAAAAAGTTGTTGTATATAATTTTCAGTGCATCCTAGTTTGTATTTTTCACTCTTTTATTCCATACAAATGAGAAGAGCAGTTTTGTTTATGTACAGGTCTAGGTTCTGGTATCTGTGCCCAAGCCAGTGCTTTCCTCGCGGTCGGTCACACCGACTGTCCTTGCAGCGTTGGTGGCATCACATGAAGATGGCACAGCTTGGCTCTTTAGCTGCAGTTGTTTCTAGAACAGTTGAGATGAGAAGTGTTAGACTGAGGAGAGCAAACCTCAGAGGGAATATATGGCTTCTTCAGATTTTGCTCATGGCCAAAGGTGAGGAGAGTGTATGTGAAGTGGAGGGCTTGGTGTACTGTCAAGAGATCAAAGAGACAATTAGACTAGAAAGAATTCTGACTGTATCACGGTGTAAATTAAAGTAATGAATGCGATGGTATTTTTTTAAATAGGCTGCCGAGTTTCATCTTTTTTCTCCCTTGAGGAGAGGTTACAAACTGCATCAGGAGTTTTATGGTCCCATTGATCATGGTGTGGACTTATCTCCTCCGAACAAAACTCTAAACCAGATCTTAGATAAAGCCTTTGTTTCGTATTGACATAACTGGGTTGGACCAAATTTGTTTGTTAGACTTTAAGGGAGCGTCCATGTTGAGTCATTTTGACCAAAGAGACATAAAGCCTAATTGTTAAACTGCTGTTGCTATTGAAAGAGCCATTGGGGAGCGTAGTTTAAACTACATGCAGGCTGTTGGGAAGGTGTCTGATTTTGCATTGCAGCACGCTGGTAATTGATGGTTACATCATGAAAAGATTGCTGCATTTGTATGGCTCTGCTCTTGTATCAGAGAATGTGAAAACCAACTTCATGCTCCTGGTAACTTCGTGCTTTTATCATTCAGACTTTTCCCTCAAGTTCTCCGATCTGCCATCATTGAATGGAAGGTGACATGATGTCTTTTTAGTCATTCAAATCTAATAACTTTTAATCTGAAGGTTAAGTAGTGAGATATAAACTAAGAGATGATAATATCAATTTTATGTTCACTGAAGGGCACAATATACCTCTTTCTAGTAGAGGGAAAATTGTGCGTAAAATGTCTTTTGCTTTTCAGTGGAAAAGCTGTGGCTCTGAGGGCTTAGGAGCGGAGCAGCGCTGGAAAAATTAAATAAGTTTTAACATAGGCTGGCTACCTTGCCTGGATTTTAGAATCAGTGATTTTTTTTCCTTAATAATTCAATTTTTAGTTCTCTTGTCAATGACCCATGCTGAGAACATTCTTGCAGCATCCTCCATCCTCGCAATTATTAATGCCTTTGTTGTAAGTTCTTATTGACATCAACAAGCCTTACATTTTCTCTAGGCGTGAAAGGGAAAAGTGGGAACTGCCGCTTCGTTGCAATCACTGAGGGTTTTTTTTCTTGCCTCGTTTTATTTTTTATTTCGCTTCTGAGGTCTTTGATAAATAACTGCATAACTGAGTCCTCAAAGCACCTTGACATGGGCACCCCGAGCTCTGCAGTCTCATGTACAAGCATGTACGTGCAGAAGCTGGGCCATTAGGCGTGTAGTCACCTGGATTGTGTGCACAGCCAAATCCAGGAGTCCTCTTTAGACTGCGGATGTCTATTCCTGTACTTCTTTATTTATTTTTACAGTAGCTGCTTTTACTTTTGGAGGTAACTGAAAATCGTGCAGTAATCACTTGGGTTTATGTGGGCTCTTTGAAGAGCTGTAACTGCTGAAATATGTTTGCAGGTTTGTTTTTTAACCTCGCATCTCCCGTGAAAATTCAGCAACGGCGTGTTTGTTCCCAGCTGTTTTTGTAGGTGTGCTCTCTGCCCTTCTGTTTGCTTATGCTTACTCGTAAGCAAAAAAGTTACCCATTCAGGAGTTCTGTTTGGGGAAACCGCACAAAGGAACGCTTCAAAGCTGCTCCCCAGCACGTGTATACCTGAGAGAGACGCTCAGTGGGCATCAGATACCAATTAAAGCCTCTTTCTAAGGATGGTGTTTTGAAAATGATTAGAGACTGTCCCTCCTCCATTGATCTCCGTACTTAGGGGTTATCTGACAAACAGTGCAGCCAAACCTGTGGTACAGCGAGCTTAAAATGGCAGCGTACCTGTTAGGGAGGGAGGGAGGAAATCTTTCATTGGCATGGAAATGTTCCCCATCCTGGCCTTTTTGTCACCAGCATGTGCCTAAAAGCATCAGTGCTCAGTAAGGTCACGCTATGTCTCCTGCCAGCAAAACCAGGCATGTGCCTGAATACCTTGCAGAATGAAGGTGAAGCACTTTAACACAGAGTTGCATGCATTGCTGATATTTTAAAAGCAATTTAACTTTATTTAGGAACACGCTGCACGCAGGGAGGTTGCTTGGCAGTGCATGCGAGCAGAATTGTGCTGGTTTCCACTAGCAGAGCTGTTGGTTTCAGTGGAGTTTTGTCTGACTTGAATAGGTTTAAATGAGAGCGGAATCAAACGCTGCGGTTTGCTGTGTTATGTTCTTCCTCCTGTGGAGCTCCATTGGGTATCACAGCACGTGCAAAGAGTATCAGCAGCGTGGCTGTAATTTATAACAGTAATGGTGTAAATAAAGGTCGGGATACAAAGTAAAATGTGAAATGCATGAATACCCCATTAATTAAAAAAAACTAACAGAAGGTAATTTGGGGATGCTTAGTGTAAATAGTGACATTATGTAATGACAGTTGAGCAGGATGAGTGTTGCTTATTTTGTTGCTACATCCTGCATTTGTTAACCAGGCTCCTGCATTTTCAAAAGATTAACTGTATTTCTAACCTGCTTTAAATAGTGCAAATATACCTTTCTTTTTTTTCCCTATAAAAGCTATATATCGTATCTGTAGAGTGTCTGTAAAGTCAGTGTCATGTGTCAGACATTTCAGAAGCCTGAGGCAAGTGCCAGCTTTATTACAAGTTGGGCTTTTCAATTTATTTTTAATCACATTTCTTCTTTTCAAGATTTTTTTTCTGGGCTCTTGGAAGTGTGAGGTTTGTAAAGGGGTGGCTGGAGGGAGTCAGGCTGTGTAACCCATCCAGCAGCGTGCTGCAGAACTCAGCAGTGCAGTGCTGCTGTTGGCCCCCAGCCCTCTGCAGGGGCACATCTCAAGCAGACAGAGGAGCACAATGCACAACGTGGGTATAATTCCTTGTGTCTGAGTGCTGGCATAACCTTGGTTCTCATTTAGTGACAGTAAGGATCGAGGACTGCTACAGACAGCAACATTCCTGGGCATATGGACACGCAGAGGACACTTGCATGCTTGGAGATGGGCTGCATGTACTGACAGATGGGTGTATTTCTAATTTTGGGTGATCTGTTCTGATAGACCTTCAAGGCTAAACCAATTCCTGCAGGTGTGTTTGGGTCCTTCTTACCTTATTTCATTTAATAAGCGTGCTTTTGAAGGATTTTGTTCTTTCCTAGCAAAAGGTGTCATTACTGAGGGGCACAACAGGAATGTTTCAGATTTGGAGATGTGAAGAGAGGTCCCACTTTGCCTCCAGAGTGTGAAATAATCAGAATTTTATTTCAGATAAAACCTCTGGGGCTGATACTTGAAAACACAGCTTCTAACTGCTGTTACACAATTTGCTGTGGGACACTTAGCCAAATATTTGTGTAATGGTCTTTTTTTCTTTTTTTTTCTTTTTTTTTAAGTCTTGCCAAAGTTCAGGTGGGATTTCAGGCTTTAACAAACTGTACCTGGAAATGAAGTTAAGGAAAGGAAGGACAAAAACCTCTTCCTGCTCAAATTAGTGATCAGAGGCTGAAGGAATCTGATTGTTGCTGATGTGCTCAGATAAGTTTTCCTTAAAATTTCCTTGTTTTCATCGCTGCTACAAAGAAAACCATGCCATGAAAGAAATAGCATGATGTAGTAGCACTGCTAACCATCTCACATTCATCCTTTTTAACCTTGTTTCTAGCCGTTGGTCAGGTACATGCCAGAAGTGGGGCAGGGCTGTAGCTGTTTTCTCCTCAGGGCTCTGAAGGCAGAGGGCGGATTCCCCCAGGACCTGCTGGCACCTTACACAGCAGCAGCCCTACAGCTTTGAGGTGTGAGCTGCTCTCTCAGATATGAGGCTGGGGCACTTATGTTTCTATGCTGTCATTGTTTTATATTTTTGCTTCCAAATAATTAAGTCATTCATTGGAGGAGAAAGGTCAGATGGACATGGGGGCAGGTGAATGGGCTTGTTGTGAAACTGTGGGGTCCAGCATCCCACAGGAGAAACAAGAAATGAAACGGGGTTTAGTTCTTCTTGTGAGAGGATGCAGACCGTCAAAGTCAGTCTCAGGGTTCTCCATCAGACATTATGAGGTGGCTGCTTACAGGGATGCCTGGTCAGATTTGATCTATCCTAGGAGAAGCTCTGCTCTGGGGAGAGTGGCTGCTGTATATGTTGCTGTGTTGTGTTACGTACCCACTCCTATAGCACACTGCTCCTATAGCATGCAGCTCCTCTTAAAGAAAACTCAGAGAGAGGTGGGTAAGTGTGTATGGAAAGCAGCCGTGTGGGATCTTGGTGGAAAGTCCACGTGTTTCTGATGAGGAGGCTGGATATGGCACTGCTCTCTGACGCTGTGCCCTCAGTTACAAGTTCTGTAAGTGCAGTATTTTTGTTTACTGGGTGCAGTAAAACATTCTCACTGCAAACGTGCATTGGGCTCACTGTGTACGTGCAGGGCAGGTCGGTGTGGGTGGGGAATTGTGCATGCATCATGCATGGCAACTCCGTGCTTGGGGCTGGGGCAGGCTGCATCACGGGCTGCTCTGGGGCTGGGATGGATCCAACCGTCATCCCAGACTTCCAAGGGGGCAGCTGAAATGTTTTGTTCAGGTAAAATGGTCTGCATCCCCCATCTTTAGCGCTGGTCCTAAAGAAAAACCCTTCAAGCCAGCAAACAACAAAAAGCAGACTCGCCTTCTGTAGTGTTCTTGACAGAAGAGTAAGATTATAACACTAAAGTGGGTTTTATTGAATCTAGGCATGAATCCGTATTGAAGAAATAATCCACGGCCTCCTTTCAGTTTCTTGTCTTGTTAATTAGTGCTGGCAATGGGATTGTTAGCTTTTAAGATACGGTAAATACGAGCCTGTTAATATTATTGAGCGTACCGCTCCGCGAGGTGCAGGGACGCTGTAACCACAGGTGTTTTATAGAGCAGCTGGCAGCGGGCTGTGCTGTGTGACAGAGCTTCCCTTAGGGCTGAGCTGCTCGGATGCCCGGCGCGGTGGGGCAGGGTTGAGCCCTTTTTCACAACTTGGCAAGTTTAGGGAATTTAAAATACTTTCTTTTCCTTGAGAAATGATTCACCAATTCCTGCCGTTATTGAGGGGGCTCTTAGAAGCGTTTTACGCATGGCTCCAGCCCTTTAACTTGGGCAAGGGCTGGATTAAAAGGGTTTAGCAGCGATTAGCTCTGTTTACAGTATTTTCTTTGCTCCGAAAGGTATGGTGTTTGCTTTGCAGAGAGGTTCTGTTTTTCAGAGTTTCAGCTGACCACCTGCTTTTTTCCCTAATTGATTACAAGGACAATCGCTAGGCACGATAAATAATAGATACCAAGGTCTACCAAGGCTGTGTCGTAGGGCCTGCGCGTCAACAGTTCATAAGCTGTGAGCAGAACTGCGTGCCTTTCCCCGGGGCAGGGAAGTGCGTGCTGCGTTCCCGTTTGGGATCCTTCCAAGGTCACCGGGAGCCCGCGGTGGTGCCTTTGCTGGCTTTGATGGCCTCGCTGCCGCACGGCGGTGTGAGTATCCCAGCAGCAGGAGGAGCAGCCAGCCAGCACCTGGCTTCCTGCGGCTCTTTGCAGCTCTTTCGCCACTTAAGCACCCTAGTGAAAGCTGAGCCTGCTGGGATCTTATTAGCTGTATTACCCATCCCAGCTGAACTTCCACGAGTTACACGTGAGGAGAGCTCAAAGAGCTCGTAGTGGCAGCTCTGACTGGATTTAGTTATTAAAGAGCACTGCAGGAGAGATGCTGGAGAGCCCTCGCGGTTCTCCATCTCTGTTTATTCCGTGCTTCTGTCACATTTCATCTGTTGGTTCTTCTAAAAGACCATCCTAGTCTGAGAAGTCTCTCTTTTGTTGTTTTCAAGTTGGGCTCCGATCTCTGCTATCTGTCTTTACCTCACATCATGTCCCTCCATCCCCTCTGTCTTGTATCAGATTGTCCTTGGAGCAGAAGATGAGCAAATGAGTGTCTTTTCTATTTAATTGTGTGTGTCAATGATAAATCTTCTGAGGATACTCAAGCCACATGTTTCTGGACTAGGCTGCATCACTGTATCCCAGGCTTTGGCCTTCACCAAGCCCCAAAATCTGAAGGGCAAAACAGAAGGATTGAAGGGGGAAATAAAAACCCCAGTTCACTTTTAATGCGCAGAGGCTGTGCAGGACCCCCGATAACAACTGCTCTAACTGTGGCTCCGTCACTCAGAGGCCACTGCTCCGGGCTGTGCCAAGTCTCTGTCGTCCACAAGACAAGACATCTGCAGTACATTTGTTTAAAGCAGGGAGATGACAAGCACTGAAACAGATGTTGGAAAACAGAGCAGCAAAGTCCTGTGCTGAGCGCAGAGCCCACCGGGCCCCGGCTGTCAGATGGCTGAGCATTGCGAACGGCTGCTCCTGATCCGTGAGCCTCTGCTTGGGGGTGGGCTTTGCCGGCATGCAGAGCTGCCTTTTCTCGTGTACCTGGGAAGCATGCATGGAGCAGGATCATCATTCAGCCCCCTCAGATGGGTGATGCTCTGGCTTACCCACGCTGCATGGAACCATTGGAAAGCATTGGGAGCGTCTTGGCATCCACCACCAACATCACTCATTAGTTTGAATGAGAAGTCCGTGTGCAGGCTTTATCACAGCTACAGAGAGTTTTATCACAGTCAACATAAAACAATATTCCGTCTGAATCCTCTGCACCGTATTGCCATATAAAAAGCAGCTAATGTCTAGTGATCCTTGGTATATGAAGCAATTGAGGTTTATCACAAGCTGACAAATTATGCTTTGACAGCAAAGAATCCCTTTCGTACCTGATCTCATGCTTCCTAAGACCAGCTTTTCACCTTCTCTGATCTTGTCTTTAGGAGCTGATCCCCTCATACTAGGCAGGTAGAGCTGGCGTTAAACGAGCTTGTGAGATGTGGGGATTGCTGCTACCTGCCATTTCTGTCTGTCCACTGCACCCTAACTCTGGGAAGGCAGAGTGGGATTCTGCGGGCTGGCAGAGCTGCCGGCAGATGTGCTATCTGCTATTGAATGATTGTTCAGCACAATCGCATTTTCCTCTTATCCTGGTAGAAAGGAGGGAGGGATGTATGCCTCTTCTTCTCATCTGTTTTTCTCCATCTCATTTTTCCTTTGCGATGTTACAGAGATGGGCGGTAGGCAACAACCTTGAAAATCGTTACTACGTTGCCCCAGTCTTTATAGGGACTTGAACCATTTACCAGAGCATTTTATGAAAGGACTGGCTCCCATATGTTTGGGTGAACGTCACTGGACTGTGCTGAACCTCCTTATATCATTACTGCTTATCCAAAAGGATGAAAGGAGGGATGATCCAGGACACCTGGAGGGATGAAGGGACAAGAGCTCCTCTGTGCCTGCCCTGCAGATTCCTCACCTGGCCAGGTCTGGCTGTGCTGCAGATGTCCTGCAGATCCTGCGTCCAGCCAGGAGAGCCCATGGGCTTCTTCCTGTCTCTAGAACTGCTGCCATCTGCAGAGGCCAACAGCTGCATGGATGGGCCTTGTGTTCAGGAATCCTGAGCTGGTACCTGGGCAGTGCCATGCCTCTATGGTGTGTCCTATCCAGCCCTGCCCACTCCCTTCCAGATGGGCTCTGTTCTTCAGGTCTCTGTTCCCATCACACTGGAACAGTGCATCCTGCTGGGATGCAGGAGTTAATGTCTGCCAAGATGTGGAGCTGAGCGCAGGAGGGAGGGGAAGTTAGGTGCTGAAGGAGGCATCTGTCCTCTGAAGTGGATAAGCAATGAGGGTTATGTTAGGTGTTATTTAGAGAAGCATATGGTTCCCAGGTTTGTGCTTACTGCTCCTGAAGGGGCTTTGTGATCCCAGGTCGCTGGGCAGAGCTGGCTCTGGGCTCAGCCTTGTGCCATTCCCTTGTACAGAGGCACGTCTGGTGAGACCTGAAGGCACTGCACCCGTGCCCTGGTGGCCCCAGCAGCACTGATCCAGGATAGAGCTCTCTGTGCCCATGCAGGGTTGCAGGTCTGTGGGTGCCCACCACCTCCAGCACTGCCAGCACCCTGCTTCTTCCTGAACTTCCGTTCTTCAAGCTGTGTGTGCGGGTTAAGAACCAGTCCTTGGACATCACTGTTTCCAAACCCAGTTGTCCCTCCTGTAAAAGCCCTGTAGCCATGAATGGGCTCTTGGTGAACAACTGCAGGCCAGCTGAAGGCAGAGGGAAGATGTAGGGGTTTGCCACGGTATCTGGAGGTACAGTCTTTGGTCACAAATTCCTTCAGATGAAGCAGTGGGAGAAGCCTTTTTGAGCCTTTAGCTCAGCATGCACATGGAGAGGAGTTTCCTGCCCAGGTACAGGTGGGTTGGGTTGGAATAGGTCAGCACTGCTCCTCGTGGGAGCGTTTGTCCTGGGCCTCAAAAAGAATGGTTACACTGGAAAATATTAATAATAATTGACCAGTAGTAGAAGAGAGCTCTTTCTGTAAATAAACTCCAGTGTAATTAATAGCTCCGTGTTTCAGAGGCGTGCAAGCAGACGAAGGCAGGGATGCAGTGAGTGTGTCAGGAGCTGAAGGACATCTGCAGATAAGGGTTAACAGCCTTCTGAGGCTGAACTTGTGAACCTGGGCGACTGCTCGACTTGTTTGTTTCAATAAAACTTTTGTCTCTGCTGTGTACGGGTTTTATAGCATGTGTCTCTCATTCTCCAGGAAACACTTCAAGTCGGGTTTTTAATATAATGTTGGTAGCAAAGTATGAAGGACAGAGGAGGTAACAGAGAAGGCAACTTGCTAATGCAAAAGCAGTGTACTGAAAGTCACTTTTATTTCTTATTTATAATCTACATGCACACTCTGGATAATAGATGACAACGCTCATTCAGTACTTTAACTTCAAAGCAGAGAGAAGGCATGGATGACAGAGCTGGGAGCTGGAACACAAAGGTACTAACAACAAGAGGAAAAATGCCTGTTTACTGGATTGCATTTGTTAGCACGCTGTCTTCAGATATTGTTCCCCCAGGAATAGTGAGAATATGTGCTGCACGAACAATGATTTAACATCTGAAAATGGTACTTAAAGAGTTTTCTGTCTGGTAGTAATGTGATGAAGGCTTCTGAATGGAACCTGGGGACTTCATTTCTTCTATTTATCTATATGTCTCTCTGGTTTTAGTCAGCGGTAATTGCATATTTAACCCCTTAAACAGGTTTAACCCTCTCAGCACCAACTTTTTTTTTCTCTTTGCTCTCATGTCTGCTTTTGTTACGCTACAGCTGTGCCGAAGCATTCCTGGCCAAAAATCAGACAAACAAAGGGGATTTTGGAGAAGTTGTGGCCAGGGCAGTGCACCGAGCAGAATACCAGGCTCCTCCTCTGCTTCTGCCTTTCCCTCTGCTTCCTTTTTAAGGAAAGCGGTGGATAATAGCAGCCACGGAAAGTGTTTTAATGGGATTCAGTGCTGCTGGGAGCTGTATAGCAGAGAATGAGAGCAAGAAAGAGAGCTGTAATGAGGGGGGGTGTTGCAGATAAGGCGGTAAATCAACAGGATGAATTCGCTGCTTACTTCAGCGCTCTACTTCTTCCCATCTTTCTCAATTAGTACTTGTTCTGGGGGGCTTGCTTAATAGCTTATGCGAAACAAATATTAACATAAATTGTTTAATTATATCAAAATCTTGAATTCCTCCAAGACGAAAAATTGTTTTTAGCTGTGAGTACATCTGCAATAAAACATCATCGAGTTAAAGTAAACGAGCTCTAAGGAAAGCCATAAGATTGTAGCTGAGCTACTTTTACAGTTTATTTTCATGGTATTTAAATTATGATACCAGTGGGTATTTTTAATTAGTGCCTCTTTAAAGTGTGCACTTGTCTACATAAGCCATTTTGGCAAATTTGACTCATTCATACAGCGGTTGCTGTAAAAGAGGCCAGCACAGCCTGCAGGAATTGGAATTAAAAGTTTCTGCAAGCTGTTGTCGACATGACCACATCTCATTAACTTAAAAAATGGAGATTATTTGCCTGAAAGCTTGATTTGACTAACAGTAATCAAATATTAGGCTCGGTGGAGAAGGAGGAGGAAAAAGCAGCTTCGCTGTTGTGATCTATATGCTTAAGTGTTGTTTGGTTCACGTTAAATAGCGATGTCATCTTTCTGCTTTGACACACTAACGGGGGAAGAAATAAGGAGGCATATGGCTTTGAGAATAATCCGGGCTTCGTTCTGCTTCACGTTCTGACAGAACTATTTACCGAACTGACCGAAGATAAACATAATTTCTCTGATGATTCTAACAATAAGTAGTCAGAATTAATTATCTCGAATAGTTTCCACTGAATTATCAAAGTTTAAATACTGGAAATTGCTCCTATCCTGTGGTTATCTCTGTCAGCTGTTAATAGGCATGAACCTTGAATTTGCACCATTGAGTCATTTAACTGTTTTAAAAAAACACGATCAGGTGGGCTGCGAAAATCTGCATAAAATCAACCAAAATAGAGAACTGCCTTTCTCATCTTGTGAGTTGTTTAGGTAGCTTGTAAAATGGAAGAGCTGAGGAAAAAAACACCGCTTTTGTGCTGTGCTTAGGGTAGGGGAGTAGGAAATCAAAACAGCTCGGGAGAGAAGAGGGGTCAGAATTGGGTGCTTGGTGCCGTACCTCGATGGAAGCTGCGGTACACGTCACGAAAATGCAGGGTGCAGTTAAACAAAAGAAGATAAAGTCTCGTGCCTTTTTATGTCTTTGAACTGCGAACATGTGCTGCATTTTACTAAAGGAACATGAGCCTTGAATGTAAGTAACTGGTTTTTGCATTAGGTACTCCCTGGAGGTAGCAGAAAAATATCATGTCCCTGCATGAAATGCGAATGTGAAATCTACCAGAAAGAAATATTTATGACCATTTTATGCTTGATTAGACTTGGATGACATCTGTTAGAAGACAGGGACTGGACAAAGAGAGAGACGCTCGGGGGCAAATGTTAACAGAGTTGTTTAGATGATGCTGGGGCAGGAGCGTCCATTTACTGCCAGGCAAAACATAGGAATTGTGTTAGCGAGAGTGCAGCTGACAAGAATTCGCTGTGATGGAGACACTGTAAACTGACTGGCTGGAACAGTAAAATGCAGCTGTTGATATTCACTGCACTGCCACGATTTATGGCCAGGTATCTCAGCTAAACACAGATACTGTAACTTGCAGGGAGCAGATGCATTAACAAAGTTATATAAATGTGAGTCAGCTATAAAAAAGCGACATCTCCACTTTTTAAAGTTGTTATTCCACCAGGCTGCACGTCGAGTGGAAAGGACTTTAAAGGAATAAAAAGGAAAAAAAAAAAAAAAAAAAAAGCAGGATTTTCTGTTTCTCAAAGCAGATCGTGCTGCTCTGTTGCAATGGACCCGGCCCTTTGCTTTCCCCATGCTGCTCCATGTGGGGCTTTTCCCCCCCCCACCCCAATCCTGCTCCTCCTCGGCTGCTCCTGTGCTGCATCCCACCCCGCCGTGTCAATCTTTAACCCCAGAGCCGGACGGTGCATGGCTTGTGAGCCCGGTGTGTTTCTAAAGCAAGCCTGTTGTTTACCATCTCGGCAGCAGTGGGTTTTATGGCTGGAGGTACAAACACTCACTTTGCTCTGGGTCTCTTCCCAGCTTTCTTTTCCTGTAAATTTTCTCTGTCTGGAATGCTTATGGGAAATGTTATTTTGTTTTTGTTTGCAACAGCTCCGTTGTTTTGATTTTGTCTGAGTGGTATGGAAAACAGTACGTCACTTGGAGTGGGTGTTTTGTCTATTGGCCATTTGGCTATTGCACATATATTTCTCATACTTGTTACATGATGACAAGGGAACCCAAATGGCATAATTTTTCCAGTTGGATTTTGCTTTCCAGTGTAATAATAGTGAAAGGAAAACAAAGTTAATAGATTTAGCAGTTTTGATACTGCTCGCATGCTGATAGATGCCTTCGGATTTTTTTCCCTGTGGTTAGGGATCTATTTAGACAAAGGTCAGATTAATGCATGTATCGGTTTCTATAATAAACTGCGTGAGGATTAGGTTACCCATTTTGCATACAGTTGTGAAAAACTGTAATTTAAGTACCCAAGCCCATAAAAGGGTAATAAACAACTTCAGTACCATCAATAGGATTGGTTGAGGGCACTTTTTCTCTGATTGTGAGGCGGGACGTAGCAGAAGTGGTAGCAGCAGATGCCTTTTAATTGAAAAACGATCCGAAATAAATTTTGCACTTGAAAAGAGAACGTGGCATCCTCCATCTAAGTGTTGTGCTGGAGAGATGTGAGCAGAAGATACACCCGTCCTTGCGTCGTATTTACTGTGTTGGGGAGGAAAGGCGACAGAATGCAGGACTGGATAATTTTTATGTATAGTCCAGAAATGTAAAATGGAAAGTATGATTAATTTTTCAATTTCTCTCTGCAGATATCTAATAATTGTGCCCATGGACTGCCAAAGGCTCCCATTAAAGATTTAGAATGCAAAGAAAGGTAGAATCAAAAAGATGGTATTTTGGATTAAATAATGTAAAATAACTGTAGGGCAGTAGCAAAGTGAGAAGCTATTGGCAAAATAAAAGCGTGGCGTCAACTCTCCTTGAGACAGACTTAAACATTTACGCGTTCACGTTCAGCTTCTTGTAGCTGGGATTTTAACCAAAGTACAGCAGGGCTGCTTAAGCCAGCTGTGGCATTAAAGATATATTTGTGTGCTCTCAGGTTTTACTGTGCTTGTCCACAACAGAGTGATGAAAAACGCAGCACGTGATCCCTTGTTATAAAAATCTGCACGGGCAGAGTGGCAAGGGCTCATGTTTGTTGTGCAGCATTTAAGAATGTGTTAGCAAACTCTGTGGCATAACGTGTTGTTCATTAAGTACCAACAGATACGGCGTGGCCAGCGAGCATTTTGCAACAGCTTTGTGCAATGTGCTGGTTTTTGTTAAGCCTCAGAAAAGGGGATGCTGCAGCCGTAGTGTAGAGAGGCTGTCAGAAGGGTCCAGCTGGACTTTTCCTCCCTTTTCTGTACTGTCTTTATCACTTTGCTCAGTTCCACATAATAACATCTTCATCTGAGATTGCTGTGGCACAGGGGAACTGCATTTGTTGATCAAATTTGGCTGGATAACACTGTGATCTCGTATCCTGAAGTGCGGAGATGTGCCTGGAATACGCAAGCATAAAGCTGGCCCCTTGATTGATTGATTCTGCCTGTCACAGAACAAGATAACTGGATCAGTAAATACCCTGTGCACTTCAACTTCATCTACACAATCAAAAGTGAGGGCATCATGGGGCTGAAAAGCACCGAGGCATGATGGGAATATCTACATTTCAGAGTGATAGCCAGGAACTCGCAGAAAGAGAGGAACAGAAGGAAAAGAAGATTTTCCTGTGTGTTTATACACGAAGAGCAGTGAAAAGCGCATTAATTTCTGTGTGTTTGCAGCGTGTCTGTCTCTCCGTGGATTTATTTCAGTTTCACGTTGGTGTAAGGCTGCTGCTGGCGGTGGTGTGAAGCCAGCATAAGGCAGGAGTAAAACAGATGAATCAGACCGTGGGTATTTCAGGGAAAGGATGTTATCTGGGGGCTCTGCTGGAAGGTGGCATCGCGTCGGGTAGAGCCTGGTGGAGTTCTGCAGCCAGCTGAGGCTGCTGGCTGCTTTGACAGCTCCCAGAACTGTGCTGAGCACCCTGAGCTCATAGCACGGGGCCCAGCCCGCTTCATGGGCAGTCCGGGTTGCGTTTTAATCGAGAACTAAGAGCAGAGGCACCAAAAATAAAGGGCTAAAGATGACAGGTGGCAGCATTTACATGAAAAGGCCACATTTTAATGCAAAAGAAAAAGGAGTATGAGCAAAGCAGGCGGGATTCAAAGAGTTTCAGTGTGTTTTATCTCCTTGTTTCAGTGATGCTCTGCTCCAGAAGCACAGCTCCTGCAGAATTCGGTGCAGGGCTGAGCTTGGGGAGCCCATGGCATGGACTCCACGGGCAGCTCTGCCTGCACAGAGCCTCACCAGGGGCTCAGCTGCCCCCACATCGTGCATAAAGCAGGAATGCTTGAGCATCAGGTGCCGCCTGTTTACTTGGAATGCGTGTGTGTTGTTTGCCCCTAGGACTGTCCCTCCCTGGCTGTGCTTTCAATAGCTGTATCACTCCCAAGTATGAAAGGATGAAACAGTTGACTGTGGGCTCGCTAAATGATCACTGTGTGTCTCTCTGGACTTCCTGACATCCCCTCTATTGAGGAAGGTCACAAACTGTATTATAGGGTACTTTGCATCTGCTTCCTTTCCTTATCTGCATTGTGACAAAAGTTGGCTACTGGCTCCAGACTGTTGCCTTGTTTCTGAAATGTGCAAAACTGAAGGGGAGCTTTAAACAAAGTCTAGCCATTAAATAATCTGCTGTTCAAGCACTCACTAGAAATAGAGAAATTGATAGTAGCTGCAGAGCAGTGGTACGACAGTCAGTTGGAATTGTTCTGCAGAGAAGATACAAAAAAGGAAAATCTTGCACCTGTTAATTTAAATGTGCTGACTACAATTATTGGGTATTTATGACTTTGGAAACACAACAGATGTCAAAAGAACAACTGGTAATAGACCACAACAGCCAAAGATTGGCCCAGATTAGCCCATGACCACAACATAAAGTTGTAAATGCTAGAAACCATCATGCATCATTTCTCAGTGAACAAAGGCTTGCAGAAGTGGTGGGCACAAGGTGGGAAGCACGGAGGATGCAGAAATGATGAGGACAAGGGCTGCGAGTGGCCAGAACCCTTCTAAATGAAGTAGGGTTTCCTCTGTCTTCTGCACCTCTGTCCTTGTTCCTCTCTCTTCCTCTGCTCCTTCAGCTGCCTGGAGGTCATTTTCATGAAGCACCTAAGTGAGAAAACTCCTGGCTGTGACATGGCGGCCGAAGGTGCTGTGAGTTCATGGCTCTGAGGGTGGTTCTGCACCCCTCCACCACGGGCCCTGTTTTCTTTGGCTGGAGCTTTTGACAGGGCTGACATATTTATGCACAGAGCTGGTGTTTAGCTTGGAATTTTACACATATGAATGATGAACTAAACAGAACTCATTTATTTTTTTCCTTCCTTCTGTAGCTTTTTTCTTTGAAACGTGAGGTTATACACTGCAGACAAGCCCCAGCATATCCACCCTGTGCTTGACCACCAGAATTAATAACTAGCCACATTCCTTGATGATTCTATAGGGATTGGAAGCTAGGCAGCCGAGTTTGCTATGCAAGAGAGTTAATAAAAATTTTCATTGCTGGAGGAAAGCTTATATACAGTAGTCTGTTTGTCCTGTATTTCAACCACCTGAGTCAGAGCCAAAAAAGCAATTGTCTACTACATATTTCAAACAGATGCTGAGGGGTAAAAGGAGTGACTAGAATTCGCAGCAATAAAATGCTGCCTCTTTAAGTTCCCTTGAAGGAAGTGAACCCATAAAATTTTTGCTGCTGACTTGTTTGTCCAGTTCTTTGAAGTATTTAACATTAATTTAGTCTGCAAATCATTGCCACCTCAATTTTTCATTGAAGTATCGAAGCCTGTTAAACACATAACCTTGGAGTGGGCAAAAGCCCGATTCCTGTAGCAGATAGATTCGTTCAGCAGTTTTCCGTTTGAAAGCTTATTCCTGAAGCGGGTGGTACGGGGTGCTGTGGGTGTTGGCAAAGGAGAACTTGCTGCATGAGTTTGTTTTTTTACGAATATGAATTCCACTTGCAGCAGGTAAGTGTGCTGTAAGTGTGGTCTTCGCCTGTTTCTCCCCCCGTCACCCCTTTCTGTTCCTTACCCCATGGCAGCTCGGGGGTGGGACGGGGTTCAGTGGGGAACGTTTGCCTGTGCTGTGCTTTGGGCAGTTTCTCCTGAAAATGGAAACGAATTGAGGGCAGTCACACCCTGTCTCAGATATTCTATCTTTGAAGCAGTCCGCAGGCTCAGGCAGGCATAACGTGCTTGAGGTCACTCTCGCTGCTTTTCCTTAAGGGATGGCTGGGATCGGTTGGCACGTGATGGGTGCCCTGTCAAGTTACTGAGCACTGTTACGGCTTCAAGATCCTGACCAAGAGTCTCCTTGTGTCCCTCGGTTGTCTTCTCCCATCTAAATTCAGGTTTCTCCCTACTCTCTGCCAGGGCACTGGGGCTGAGCAGTCCATCCCTGTGCTTTGCCCGTGGGGCTGCAGCCAGCACACAGCGGTGGCCCCGGCGCAGGACATCGGCTGGCGGGGTGAGCTTGAAAGCACTGCCAGGCTTTGGCTGGAAAAAATATCAACACACAGGGTGTCAATTGGAAACCAGCAGGGTGGCAAAGCTACTGCGCCACAGTGGGAATGCAGCAGCCTCAAGGCCCTTTACACGATTGGTGACACACTAGAGATATTGTTAAATTACCTTTTTTATTGGTTCTTGAGTCTTGTGTCTTAAAAGACTATTATTTGGAAGAGGTCGAGAGAATCCTTCTGTTTAGCTTGGAGATGCAAAACGTGGATGTGGATCTGAACCTGGACTTCTCTGAAGTCCAGGCATTGTCTGGGGCTGGGCTTTGGGCTGAGCTGATGTGGGGAGCTTGCAGGGCGCTGCTGACCCGCAGTCACTGCAGCCTGGTGGGTGCTGGCAGCTCTGCTCCATTGTCACCGAGCAGCTTCTGTGGGGCACACGTGTGTGTGAGGAGGGGCAGAGAGCGAGTCTTAGGGAGAGAAATTGAACCAGCCCATGGGGAAGCATTGCCATGGGGTATTATGGCTGCGTAAAGGTTTAAGGGGATGCTTGTGTTTGGTTTTGTTTTCAGCACCAAATACTGAATGCAAGAATTTACTGATTTGCAAACCCACTGAGTGTGTTGAGGAGAGAGCCAGGAAGTCTTGGAGCTGGGTTGGACTCAGTAGGCAAGCAGAGAAAGGGCTTCTTGCAGCAAGTTCTTCTTTGAAACGTTTGGGATTCCTCGTGTTTGTTGTTCATGAATGTTGTTTCTGCTGTTGAACTTCCCATGCCCTGGTGCCTTTCCCCACCTGTAGGGTCAGAGTGGTGGAAAAGAGGCTTTTTAGTATTGTTGAAGGGCTTCAAGATCATTTTACAGAGGCTGTGTATTGCTAGCAATCCAAAGAAGAGCTTGGGACACAGGTTCAGAGAAGGATTAAGCCACTGTTGAAACACTTAATTTAGTTCCAACACTTCTGGTTGACACTGTGCAGCCAGCACTGTCCCATAGTTCACATCAGCTCCCAGCACGGGCTTCCTTTGCTTAAAGTCCCACGGGTTTGTGCATTACGAACTCCCTTTCAAGGTTGTAAACCCTTTGAAAGCAGCCCCTGTGCCTCCTCTGTGCTCCCGAGCTGCTCTCTGGTAGCAGCAGCAGTTCAGTGTGGTTGTTGTAGCACTCTGGAGGAGTGGGGAAAAAAATGGGAGAAGATCTTTGTTGGCTATGCCTTTCCATTGTATGCTAACTGCTAAGCAGCAAGCTGTGGTGTACTGAGTGTTGAAAAATGCCATGAATGTTTTGCAGGTAATTGAATGTTTTGCAGGAAAATCGATGATGTGAAGCAATTGCTGAGGTATCTTTAGGTTTGATATTTTTGTCTGCATTATCTATTAGTTTGTCTGATAGAGCAATATGAAGAAAATGAAGAAAACCAGCATGAGGAAGTAAGAGGATAAACGAATGCTTGTTTGTAATTTTCCACCAAATGTGGAGAGATGACCATAATCTTTTTAAGCTGCATTTCCCTTTTTGGTACCCTTTTATTGCCAGTTGTCATCTATAGGAGGTGGCACTGCTGGGGACACGCGTGTCACGCAGGGAAAATGGGCAGAAGCAGAACCTGGGGACCCCTGAGCACCAGTAGCTGAGCATTGAAATTTGGAAGCCCTGGGTGTAGAGAGAAGTGATACGGATGCAGGAGTGCATCACCTCTGGCTGCTCGTGGGCTCTGCTGCCTCCTCAAGAAGGGTGAGGTTAACCAGTCAGAACAGAAGTGCTCTCGGTTTTAGGATGGCAAAAGCTGCTTTTGCTGTTGCCAAGCTCTCCAGGAGAAGAGCAGCCCCTCTGTCCAGGATAGAGCCCCAGAGATCATTCACTGCTTTCAGAATCCATCCCCCAATTACCCAGATCGTGGGTGAAATAAAAGTAGTGGCAGATTCCTCCTAACTCTTCCCTTCCTGTACCGGTGATGTGCATTTGCGAGACAGAGCTTTGAGTCAGCACTGCTTCGTCTCTCTCTTCTGGTCGCTCCCAGGGGAGAGAGCCTCTTGGTAATAGGAGCTGCATCGGTTCAGAAAAGAATACAGTTCTGTTCCCTTCTCAAATGACATATGACTATCAGACATCTCATGAGTTCTCCGAGTGGGCACATGAATTGAACCTTTTAGGAGTCGCAGTGATTAATGGCCTGGTGGGTAGGAAGCAGGCACTCGTTACAGGTCTGGGATCTGCTGCTGGAATTAAGTAGCTGCCATGGCAGTGATGCCCTTGTACCCTTCTGAGCTGTGCTGTGAACGTCACCAGCACGGCAAGAAAAAGGAAGCAGAGTTCACCACAGGGTGGGTTAGGGGATTTTTATACTTTTGTTTTTGTTGCTGACGTGTGGGTGTGAGGTTTGGGTTGGTTTTTTTTTTGGTGTTGTTTTCTTTGTTTGTTTGTTTCAGCACAAACACAGGAAATGTTCTAATGAGCCGTGTGAGTTAGCCCTTCTTGCCTTGCGTGGAAGCAATTTGGAAGGACTGTGGGCATGTTGGCGTGGCTGCAGTGCTTACGTCCTGCTGGGGCCCACAGGTGGGGCTGAGCTGCTGGGGGGATCTTTCCCCTGTATGCAGTGTTCTGTAAGGGATGGAGGCCACCAGGCTCTCCTAGCCTGTGCCTTGCAGGAAGCTGGGTCGTGCTCCCTTGGGCCAGCCCTGCAGCACGGACCAGGAGGCAGAGGGCTTACTGTGTACTGATGGGAGCTGAAGGCGCAGCCCCAGAGCCCAGGGCAGGGGGTGATGCCAGCTCACCCCCTGCACATCTCATCTTGTGAGATCTGTGCGTGTTGCTTCTCTCCTCGTCCTCTCTGGTGGGCTGTCCAGCCAGCACAGCAGCTGGCAGTGGCAGGGTGCCCAGGAGCACGGAGCACTGGGTTTGTTTCTGGAAGCAAAATGGTGAAGCAAGGTTTTTTTGTTGTTTTTTTTTTTTTTTCTAACTTGATGTTCTGCATTAGACATAGACTGTTTTTAAACATCAGCATGTGTTCTTCTGCTTTGATGTTTTCCACAAAGAGGATTCTGCCTTCCACTTTAACAAATAGTCCCATGTTCCCCTGCGTTGCTTTATACTCCTAATGATGCTGCTTACTCAAATAAATGCATACACGCACATGCATTTAAAATGCAACGTTCCCCACTGAAACAGAACAGAACTGATCTTTTTTAGTGATCTCCTGTGCCGGAATGTTCATGTTTTGAAATTAAAATGGATTCTCCTTATCTTCTCGTAGCCCTTTGATCCATCGCCTGTGGCTGGATGGTGGCGGTGGGGGCTGGGGAAGCCCAGTGTTGTGTGGCACTGCCAGCACCACTCTGCCCGTGCTGAGCCCCAGTGCCCACGTCCCTCTGTGGGATGCTCCAGGCCATGCTTCGAGCACACCGTGCTGCCTCGGGTCCTCTGGTCTGGAAGCTTCTGGGAACTCTGTGGCACTGCCTGCTGTCCACACATCCCCATCTGCCATCCTGCAGGGACTGACCTGGGAGCTGAGCTGGGCTCCCCGCAACCATCCCAGCTCCTTGTAGGTTTGATTGCCTCTGCTTTTCCCAGTGGCCGCTCAGTTTGGTTGCAAACAGTGAACTGAAGAGCTCGAAGAGCCAGAGCCAGGTCTGTGCATGTCAGTGCTGTCACAACCGGTCTCACTGATGAGTCAGTTCCTTTTCTTCCCTTTTTCTAATGACGAGTTTGCAGCTAGTTCACCCATTAGTGTGTGCAGGGGGCTGGCGTAGAACTGCAGAGACACATGTGCATGTATCAGATGCTGAAGAGCGCCGTTCTTGTTATATATATAGCTCTGCTGTGTTCCTACTTACATTTCAATTTTATAATCCGTTCCAGAAGATTTGGACAAAAATACCGTAGTGTGAGAGAGCGTTAGATTCTGGATTCTTCACATAATAATTCTTAGTGAGAAATCTAGTAAATAAAGCCTCAGCATGGGCAAGGTGACATCTTCCCTACTTTGAGAAGTTGGACTTGGGGTGTAGATTTATGGAGGGTAAAATAAAGGACGAGGAGATACAGGAGCAGAACTGTGTTTTATTTTTTTAGTTTATTGCTATAATGTATGAATCGGCCTTTTTTGTTTGTTTTATTGGGGTGATTATATACGGTCTATCTTTACGTGTATACGTTTTAGAGCTGGTGGGCCTGCCGTGATTAAATGTTTGCTTTGAATACGTGTCCGGCGTGCTAACTTCTCACAGCAGAAAGTTGTTAAATGCATTTTTATATGAGGGAGGCAAAAAGAAAAAGAGATTGTTAAGAGTATGGAAACCCTTATTGGCTGAATTATATAACTGAATTCATTCAGCATGCTCGGTGGATCTTGTTCTCCTTTCAGTATTGCCACTCTGTTCATCACCCCTTTTAGTGCTTTAGGCATATGGCATGCAGTACATCCAGGGAAGTGTCAACAATATGGCATATGTTATACATACTGATCTTGATACACCGTAGAAAATAATGGGCCTAACTTTAAAAGGCACAGTGCTAAGAATAGAGCGTGCTGCAACATGCAGACAGCGAATCCGCCATGAATGTCATGTTTGAAGACAAGAAGAGCTGTAGTTTTCGTTCCTCCTGTGGCTCACGGTGCCTCGGCGTTCTGCACAGCAGAGACCTTGTGGTCGGGTGGGTGCAGACGGGGGCACCTCTGCAGGTCATGGGGTCGGCAGGCGCTGCGCCTGTGTGCACCCACTGCACTGCAGGGCGCTCGTGGTGCATTTCGGTGCTGCAGTGCACTGCAGTGGGGGCACAGAGCTGTGTGTGCAGGGACAGGGCCTGGGGCCGTGCTCAGTGCCCAGGAGCCGGCAGAGGAGCGGGAGACCTGGCACTTGGCTCCATCCCAGCGCTGCCAAGGAGCTGCACAGCAGATTGTTCTGCCTGCATGAGGAGCGTGGCAGTGGGAGTGAGTGGCTGCGGGCTCCTGCAGAGGGCCGCCCTGGAGGGCTGACACGCGAGCAGGGTGAGGTGCAGGCACTTCTCTGCTCCCTCTGGCTCTCTGGTCCCTCTGTCACCCAGCTCCCTGTTTCACAGCAGCCTGATAACACGCCTTGCAAGATTATAGAAAAGTGTAAACCAGGAGTCCTGAAGATTGCTCAGAGGAGTTCCATCTTTAGAATAAATGATTCATGCTGCGCTATACGTGTGCGTGTATGTGCGTGCCGGCACTCCTGCTGCTGTGCTGCACTGGCTCTGGAGCTGCAACATCTGAAGTACAGAGGAGCAGCAAGTGGAGGAAGAAATCCCTGCTTTCCAACAAAGAGCGAGTGCTTGTCTGTTATCTGAGTGGCCGCTTTGGCTATTGGTGGTATTGGCAGAGCTGTGCGGATCACCACGAGGATAGAAGGGAACAACAAAATATTTATTTTTAATCTTCGTTGAATGGTGAACGTTTTGTGCATGTTTATGAGGGTTAAACATTAATAGCAGATGTTGTTAATGAATAGAAGGCTAGAGCCAGCTTCTGAGACCTTTCAGTTCGTACATGAATTTTCTGGTCGATGACAATACTTGTAACACGCCTAATTACGAAGCAGTGTTCTAATCAAGCCTTGAATAACCGAAGAATTTCCCCTCCTCTTTTGCGGTTATTTCAGTGGCACACACACAGATCGCTTCAGTGCCTGCGCTTACTCTTAGTGATTTTTCTTTTCCTAGAACAGCCGCTGAGGTTTCCCCGCGCAGCCCATGCCGTGGCGCGGAGCAGCGGTGCTGCCCACCGCCTGGTGCCGGCCCCGAGGCTGTCCCGCCTCGCCGTGCTTCCAGGTGAAGTACGTGGAAGTGATTATAGGTAATAAATATCTTTTTTTTTTTTAACTTATTGCAGAGGCAGTTTTTCCCCTGTTAATGAGGGTAATTTGACTTGGTTGAAGGATTGCAGTTCTTAAGAATTAATGCAGCAATCCAATTCAAAGATTTAAAGAGATCTAAGATTTTTCACAGGTCGTGTGCTTGTGAATGTGCTCCTATCACATAGCAGCTAATGGACTTGAACAACAGTCTGTCATTTACTGTTACCTCAGTGTATAGCAGCTTTGCCCTTGATAGCAAGTATACTTTCCCAGCGG
Source organism: Lagopus leucura (assembly GCF_019238085.1). Taxonomy (NCBI): domain Eukaryota; kingdom Metazoa; phylum Chordata; class Aves; order Galliformes; family Phasianidae; genus Lagopus; species Lagopus leucura. The sequence continues at coordinate 4,356,685 of NW_024962279.1, read as the reverse complement.
CGCGGGTTATTTCGGAGCACTGTATGTGGGTACCACTCTGAGGAGACGGGATCCAATTTCTAACGGCCCTAATTACTGCACAGAGCAAGGTTGCCTTTCTGACTTCCTTAATTAAGCGTTCGGATTCTAATCTGCACAATTTGAAGTATTTTATGCCCGAAGAGCCGATTCCTCCTTTTTTTCTAATTTGTCTGTATGCGTACATGTACATAAGATAATTTCAGCATTGTGTTTTCCCTGTATCAATGTGCAGGGATTAATTACACGAGTGCAGAAGTGTTAGGCGCCTATTTCCGTAAGGTCCCATTATTTTTAGGGATGCATTATTACCTTTTTACAGTGTTTTGTAATGACTTATTTGTAAATGCTGTTGGAAATGCTCTAATTTCTTGATCCTATTATGCTCTTGGATATTAAAAATCCTATTTTAAGGTAATTAGAAGGATTCTCTTGTATTTAAATTTGCGTTCTCTAGACAGTGTCACTCCACACTCTGCACACAAGAACCTTTGTTCCTTAATTAGAAAAAGGACTAGAGCTCATTAATTGTGGGTACAAAGTGATGTCTGCTCAAATGGAGAAGCAATAATGCAGTTTAAATAATGATTGATCCTACATTTTAAGTCCTGCGCTGTTTCGTATCGGTAGTGATAAATAAGCAATATGTGGCTCAGGTTCCGGAGCACCCTGGTAAGGTTTTTATTGAAAGATCTCTTTTTGCAAGGATAAAGCTCTGTGGGGCAAGATAAATAAAGGATGGATGGCACATGCACTGCGCCTGCCATTTAGAAAAGTCAGCATTTGTCACCAGCCGCACCGTCGTGATAGCGGAGATGCGGGGATGACTCCACCCCACGCTTCACCAAATGAAGTCATGGTGGAAGCTGCGCAGTTAAAAGCAGTTCAGATCTCGGCCTTACAGAGCTTTATCATGATGAAAAGAATATTTTAATTGCTGCTCGCAAACAGGATGAGTTATAAATGTTTGAGTGTTTCACAGAGTGTTGCTTTGGAGGCTGGAGACGGGTGTACTTTGTTCTCTGGTTTGCCGTCTTCTGTCTGTCTCCTTGGGAGGGACAGAAGTGGGCAGGTGGCCCTGTACCAAAGGCCGGGGGCCATCAAAGCATGCAGCAGAGGCTGTTCCCAAAATCAGGAGCTGGCACTGAGCTTGGTGCCCTTGCTGCCCTCCCAGCAGGGTGGGATGTGGGCTTGAAGCTGAAGTCTTCAGTCACTGCTGGCTTTCCCCAAATGTGGGTTGGGGACAGCATGCCGTTGGGCTCCCGCTTCACCTCCAGGGCTGGATGAAGGGAGAGCAGGCCTGGTTTTCCTTATTTCCTAAACCTGGTGAAAAACCACATGAACAAAACTGAGCATTTATTGCAGCTGGAATAGGTTGGCTGGAAGCTGGAGTCAGGAAGCTGCTTCTTCCTGCTCGTGGCCTCGCTGATCCTAATGGTGCATGCTGCGGGCAGGGTGCGCGTTTCACTCGGAGTCTGTCAGCCCCAGAAAATGAGGGCTTTCGGGGTAACCTTCTGTGCTGCATTCCTCCTGGTGAGAAAGAAAAATAGTTTTTAAAAGATAAAAAACCTGTTCTTCAATTGACTATGCAAAAATCTTATTGCGGTATTTATTCCAAACCTGCACACATAATGTTCAGTCAAGGAGAAAACAGCAAAAAACAGTTGTTGATGGACTTAGCAGAGAACTGGATTAAATAAGCATTAGTCTACTGAAGCTGATTACAGGAATATGAAAATGCAGTATCTTAATGGTACATATTTTCATGTGGCAGCTCAGTTGCCTTTCATTTTGCAGCTAATATGTCTATTCTTATGAGTCATTTACTTCTTTAATTACCTTTTGCAGGCAAGGCACCATGGTATATTAATGTGAATGATTTTTACTGCCAGTTTATCATACAATGCCCCAGAAGTTGAAAGGCGTAATTGACTTGGAAGAGCAGCTCATGAAGGAAACAATATTTAGTTGACAGTTTTCCTTGTACTCTCTGTTGACGTTTATGAGTTTACACTATGCTAAAGGAGTAATAAACACAATTTTCTTTCAATAACAGGAAAGAGTAGCTTTTAAAATACATTTGTGGAAAACAGATTTGTTCATTTCTTGAATAATATAAAATAATGTGTTTCCGGCGATGAGATGTATATAAGATTGTCAATTGAATTAAACCTTGGAAGGTGCATTTACAACCTGCCTTGGAGCGTTAAAAGATATTAGGGTGCATATGAATGGAATCAATTTAATGAATATTTAAATTATACGCAGATTTGGATAAATCACGCTCAGGCCCGCGTGTGAGATTGCTTGGCGGCCTGCTGGTGCCTCCGAGTGCCAAAGTTTCAGGTGGGAATTCCAGGGAAGGAGTCCCCGTTCCTGGAGATGGAGGAGCGCTGGCAGAGAGCCCCCAGAAGCCTCGGGGGGGGGGATTACCGCAGGAGCTGTCTGTAACTTCCCCCAAGCCGTGGGCTCGAGGAGGCTTCAGCATGCAGCCTCGCCATCCGTCAAACCCATTTTCCTCTGGAACGCTCCTTTTATTGAATTGACCTTGTCAAATCGCAGATCCTCATTTCAGGCATCCCCGGGACCACGCACAGGTACGATTAATCATCCCGCCCCTCTTCCATTAATTTAAAGGCACACGTCCCCACGGCAGGCTCTCCCTGCGCGGCTCACACAGAGTTAAACTTTTCACAGTTTTCCACGATTGTTTGCAGTTCAGCCCTGCGCAACATAATGAAAGTTTTCGAGCCATCTGTTGTTAAGCTGGCGGTGAGCAAGGCCAGTATATCCAAACAGAGCGCTGGCCTGCTGTAAACCCAACCTGTCAGCTCGGCATAGCTGCGCTGACCCTGCCGGGCGCGGGGCCGCCGCCGTACCAGGCACGGGCTGCGCGCTGCTTCCTCGGGACGGCGCGGGGGGACCCTGTTTACTTTTTCCACTTAGCGTTCCTCCCACTAGCCCTGAGCTGGTTTATACTAAATCTTTACATTGACACTGTTTTTGCAGTGCCGAGCTTTTTTCTTTCTTTCTTTCGTTCTTTCTTTTTTTTCCTTCCAGGCTGAGGGGAAGACCCCACCGTTGGTGGAATTGCAGCCTTTCAGAGATGAGCTGAGGGGCAGCTGCTTTGTGCGTGTGTGTGTTGTCTCTCCATAGTGAGAGGCATGTTCACAAGCATCCCAGCTCGCTCCCTGGCTCCCATTGTTCCCTTTGTTCTGTTACTTAAGGTCGGTCCTTCATTTGCTGCTGAGGGCTGGGAGCAGCATTGAGGTAGGGTGCAGCACCAGTGCCCACTGTCCTGCCATGGGCATCCAGATGATATCTGAGCCACATCCAGATGTTTGCAGCAGCTTTCCTCCTCTTGTTGGCCTTGCCTCAGTTGGGTAATAGGGAGTTCACAACTTTCTGAGCAAAACAGCAGAGATGGAGTGGAAGTGTCCTCTGCTAGCAGGGGTGTTGTGCTGTTCTCCTCTGCTGTTTGTGCTTGGTATGCACTGGGCTGGCCACCCCTCCTGTGCCTGTGTTCCTGCTGCTCTCGTTCATCACATTTCTTCCATTTCTTCTTCCTACAGAAATGCTGGTTTGTTTATTCCCGTTGGCCTGGGAGATGATACATATCATTTCCCTGCTAATCTTCAGCCAGTGTAAGCTTTACCCCTTCTTAGGAATGGCATCAAAACACAAAGGGCCTGTGCCAGGAAAGTGAGTATCGGCTACTACCTGTTTTCAGTGTTTGTTTTTTTGGACTAGGCCAACAGTAAATACCTTCATGCCACCAGCTTCTGCCAAAATCACTTTTTCTACTTTGTTTTCTGCACTTCAGCCATGCCTGCCCACTTTCCTTCCCTTCTGGTTCTTGGGAAGCAGGCTCTCAGTGCCCCCAGTGTGCAATGGCTGTGTGGGGACGTGGGCTCAGCCGCTGCCAGGGCCTTTGGGGCAGGGGGAGCGCGGCGTGGGCACACAGCGCTCAATTCAAAATGGAAATGACTGCACTTAGGAGGAAACCCCATCCAGCTCTAAAGCTCTAATCTGTTTGTAAGGTGACTGACACGTAAAGTGCTTTTTTGTTTTAAGGTAGAAGAAAATGCGTTCAGGATAGAGTTTCTGGTATAAATGTCAGGTGTAACGCAGTGCACGCTCACTCGAAAAGTCAAGCAGATAACCTTGGCATTTAGGGCTGTTGCCTTGGATAAAATGAAATTGTATTTTGTTTTTAAAAAGGAGGACTACATTAAGAGGTCACCTATTAGCCGTGTTTTTGCTGGCTGTCTGAAACTGGGCCCTACTGTCTATTAAACTCAAACCACTGTGTAAACATTCCTGTGTTGTTCCTGGTCTCCACAATGGCCGAGGGGATCGGGTTTCACCTGCCTGCACATCTTCAAGCAATTAAAGCAATTAGCTTGAAGCCATTTCACATTCAAGGTCTACTGTGACATTCAAGTCCAGAAGAAGTCTAAGGGAAAAGAAGAAAGGATATGGGAGGGCCGCTGTGCAGTGCTGTGAGCAGATAACACACGAGGGGCTTCCAGGCCTGCTGCTAAAAATGAGAAAGGACGCGCACCCAGCGGGCCTCTACATTGTACCCGTGTTGGGCTGGGAAGAATTACACCCAAGTTATGCACTGGGAAGGAGGGGGAGAAGTGAGGAGGAAGGAGAGAGCAACAGCAGTGCAGTTTTGGGCAGCATTTGTGTGAAATAGCATGGTGTCAGTCTTATTTACCAACGTTTCTCCTGGCACAGAGATCGTACTTTTCTTCTAATTTATGTGAGGATTGCTATTTGGTGTTTACATTGTAAAGCTGCCCTCGTTCTGGTTAATGTATCAGTGACAGTGACATTCAGCGCCCAGTTAGGGATTCTAGCAGTACGTCTTGAAAGCTGCTATTTTTTAAAAGGTTGGTGCAGATTAGTGGTGACCTTAAAAGATTAAACTAGTACAGTTTAAAGATAAATAATCAGCCTTTAGCACATTAGATAGCTACATAAGCATGACAGAAGGTGACTTTCTTACAACAGTTTCAGGATCCAGGAAGCATTTGTACATTTGTGACTTGGCTGGGCTGGGAACGGTGTTTTGTAGAAAGCAAGACGTAAACTGATTGCAGCACTTCAAATCGGTTAATACAGTTTTAAATCCACAGTTTTCCTGTTGGGTTTTATTATGCAGAAGAGGCTAATTTTAAAAGCTCTGCCTGCTGCAAAGGAAGATCTTGCTTTGCTGTCCCGGAGGGTGTTCTTAATCAGAAATAACCGCAGGCTAAATTATAATGTGGAATCCTGCTGCCCTTTAACCTAACACTGCTGCTCGGTCGGTGTTTGTTAACAAACAGCTCTAAGTACAAAATTGTTTGAGAATTACTTTTTCATTATATTTGCTGACTTCAATTAGAATAAGAAGCTTATTTGGGGAGGAAGAATTAAAAATGTATGGGTTTTTTCCAGAGAAAGTTTCAGCAATTGTTTCCCTGTGAGCGTCGTCTTCGGTGCAGAGCTGTAGGCTCCGTGGCACACGTAATTCAATTGAAATGAAATTATCTTCTGAACTGATGGCATACACCAGCAGGAGAGGCAGAGCTTGGGAGCATCCTAGGGCTCAGCGCAGTGCAGGGCTGGAACGGGAGCACATCCCATGGAGACGGGGAGCAGCACAGGCTGGGAGCTGTGTGCCCGGGGTTGTGCCCTGGCTTCCAACAGGGCCGCCCCTGTCCCAGCCCTGTGCTCTTTGGGGGGCACGAGCAGCACAGCGTCCTGGTGATCTTTTGCTTTAAACGACGTGTAATTGCGATGCACGCTTGGTAAACTAATTGGTGAGTGAGGGTGGAAGTGCTGAGTCGGTGGAGGTACCCAAACCGCCCCAATTCCTCTTCAGTTTATGTGCAGGAGTGGGAGCACAGCAGGGCGCAGTGAGGAGGTGATGCCTCTGCATGGCAGATCTTTCCCATTTTTTTTTCTAGCTTAGTCTTCTGTTTCTATGATCTGCCTTTTGAACTGTTTTTGTGGCTGATCAGTTCCACCTAATATGTCTCTTGATTTCTGCTATTGTAATACTCAGACGACATGCTGTTCTCTTCATTTTTATAAGCTTTAGATGCTCCTGCCTGTCATATTCTGGCGGTTTATCTTCAGCGTCTGGATTTGCTTTCAGACTTGCATGTCTATCAAGCTGCTGTTGCTTTGAATGTGAGATCAAAAGAAGATGAATTCCAGTAAAAAATTTCCTTGTATGAAGAAAAGATTGGGGGCCTATGTAAACATCCCGGTGACAGCTCCCAATGAGTTATTTTAGCACAGCATTAGCACCCGGAATGACAGACAGTCCGAGACTACACGCTCGGTAACAAATCAGCCCTTCAGCGGCAGCAGCGCGTTGCCACAACAGCAGTACATTTTCTAAAGGCATCCTGTCCCTCTTTCCTATTGAACATGGCTATTGGGTTGCTCATCGCTGCCCGAACTGCTTTCGAGTGCCCCGCTTGACTTTCGGTGACAGTATCTGCGTCGTGTCACCGATATGGCAGACAGAGCTCTGATGGTTGGGTGGGGAGAGGGGTGTTATGCAGCACCGCTAAGTGGGGGAGCTGGTGGTGGGAGGGAGGAGGCTTGGGGGAAGGCCGTACGCATGGGATGGATGCTGGCTGTGCGTCCCGAGCCGAGACAAGTTGCATTTTTTTGGTGGTTGTTTATATTTCTGTTCACGCAGTTGGACAAAAAATAGCTCTCGCAGCCCGGGCAGCCTCGTGGGGCGATATTCAGGGAAAGTCAGGATGCTGCGGGGTGGGAGAGTCAGCTGTGGCTGAAGCTATGTGGAAACAGCTCTGCCTTTTGCAGAAGTGAGGTGTATGCTTTGCTGCCGTTTGGTCTGGCTGGGGGCGTAATTAGTTCTGCATGTTTCTGCTTAAGGATGGGGGTTTCACAAGGCAGGGTCACTCTGTGTCTGCGTGTTGCTCAGTGTTATGGCCGGCTCCAACATTACCTGCTAACTCCGACCGGACCTTCGGCCTCACAGGCAAGGAATTAGTGCAGGAATTCTTGTGGTTTCTTTGTCATTTAATAAAAGCAGACGCTGCTACTGTGGAGGCAAAGCCTCCTGCGGAGGGCAGAGCTCCAGCGCCTTCTCCCTGCAGCCTGCGCTCGGCTGCACGGCACTTCCTGTTTATTCAAACATCTTTTTGCCATTCTTCAGCCCCCGCTGCACAGAAACAGCCAGAACGCATCTCCAGCGCAAGGACAGAAATCTGAAGGCAGACAGTAAGAGCTTACTCTGTTCAACTCCTCGTTCTCCCCGCGAGCGCTCAGAGCGCAGCAGCGCGCGGCCGGGCTGAACTTTGCCATCCCCACTGCAGCAGGAGGGGAATGGCTGGGGTTGCTGCTGGGAGCTGGGTCTGCTGCTGGCAGAAGGGAGGGTGTCCGGCACGGGTTGGGAGCCCTGTGAGGGCCGGAGCACGGCTGCCTTCAGGTGCCACCAAGCAGCCCGCTGTCACTGTCCCCTCTGCGGTGGCTTCTCTGCATGTTTGTACAAGTGGCAAAAAAAAAAAAAAAAAAAAAAAAGTAGCAATAGAGCAGATGCGGCTGTTTGGCTGTTGGGGAGGAAGAGAGGTGTGAGCCCACAGAGCCTTGTTTTGTTTTCCTCAACTTGTTTGCATCTGGCAGCGCTCGCGAACCAGCCTCACTAATATTTGTACCAATTTCATGCTAATAAAAGTCAGGCTGCTGAAACAAGCGTGGCTATTATCTCGTTCCTATTGCTGTTGTTTAGACCTGTGGTGCTACAGAGGGAGAGGGGAAGCACACTCACACCAGGGAATGGCTGTTAATTCCTCATGTGAGGGATGTGCTGCAGTTGTCCAGTGCTGCGTGGTCTTTGGGCTCCGAGGACAGCAGAGGTCCTCCTGCTAACCCGTGTTGCAACACGGCTGCTTGTTGTTCTCCTCTCTGTTCAAACAACTTAAAAAGCCACGTGATGTTTCAGGGTTGTTTCTCTCAGAGCCCACCAGGATGGCAGGCAACTTCTTGGGGAGCACTCTGTGCTGCAGACCGAGAGAGGAGGGGTGCAAGTGCCTGCCGTGGGCACCCCGTCCTGCTGGGGCTGGCCCTGCCTCTCCCAGCTCCTAGCACAGTTTCGCATTTTAAACTGTAAAAGCCCATCTTCCTCGAAAAGGGAGTGAGGGAGAGAGAAATCCAGCTGTGTGAGCAGCCAAACCGCAAGTACAACAAACATATTTTTAAAATATATTGCTAGTCTGGCTTTTTAATGTTCAGAAGTTGTTCTACTTTGCAGGAAAAAAAAATGGTGTTTGCAACTGCCTTAAGGACAATTTGTTTAACAGTAGGAGTAATTGCATGGGGAAAATGGAAAGAGTGACTGAAGTTATTTACTCAGATGTTAGTGTAGGTGTGGGGCAGAGAACTCGCTGTGGGAACAGTGGGCTGCTTTTCTTGGTATCTCAGTCTATTTGATGACCATCAAATTTCCCAGCTCACTGGTTTTGTTTTTTCTGGATGGCATGTTTGATTATTTATCAGAAGGGAAAGGGAGTAGCTGAAGCAAATAAACATGTGACCGAGCTGTGTTTTGTTTTCCACTCAGAAGGCCGTGCCCTTTAACAGATACACAGAAAATAATAAACGTATTGTTTTATGATAAAAGGAAATTATGTGTGTCATTTTCTTTAGAGAGGCCATTAACCCTTTGTGCTCAGTGGTCTCCACCTTCTGGAAGCTTATTAGGTTTGCAGCTGGGAATTAAACGCACTTAAAAATCCCTCTTGTGTGGAATGTTTCCATGGATTACTGCCTCAGCCCTCTGGATTTGCTGGATTTATTACGTAGCCGCCTCTGCCTCGGCACATCCACAGCCCTCTGAGCCGCACGTTGGGCAGCAGACGCGGGCCGTGCAGGGCGCTGGTTCCTGGGGGCACTCGGAGCACTGCTGGGTCCTTCTTCCACCGCTGCGTCTGTGCAGGAGGAGCTGCTGCTGCGTTGGGCCCTTATGGACCGTGTTGTTTTATGCGATTCATTTCTAAATGCCGGCTGTGTAGCACATAGCGTGTAGGTTTCCCATGTAATACCAGCTTGGGACGACGCTCATTATCGTCCCTGAATCACTGTCAGGAAGTAAATACAGGTTTGCCTCATCTCTGGGAAGCGACTTGCATGCTTTAGCTGCTTTTACGGGATTAAAAGAAACAAGTTAAGACTGCCATGCACATGAAAGGAAACTGAGCTGGGTTTGTTTCGCCTTGTGCAGGTAGGTAGAAGTGTAATAGGCCAACTGCCTTCAAACCTGCCTTTGTGCATCACCAGGGGCTTTGCTTTGAGGGAGGGAGAAATGGCAGTGCAGCTACCAGGGAGAGGAAGGGCCTGTAAAATGAGGACCTGAAACTTACATGTGACGTGAGGAAAAAGAGGAAATAAGCAGCTAGGGGCCAGGTGATGTGGCTGGGGACCAGGAGGGTATCGCCAGCTGCCCCCGTGTCCCAGAAGCTAATTTTAGGGACCAGAATGGGGCTGCAGCCCCCTGGGGACGAGGGACCCAAGGGCAGAAGGATGGCTGTGTACCCACGATAGCCCTGGGCTGCAGGAGATGAGGGGAGAGAGGTGCGGCTCTGTCTGCAGGGGAAGGCTTCCTCCTGACCCACAGCAGTGAGGGGTTGGCATGTACCCTGAAGCATCAACATTTGTACCCTGGTTTATATTTTTATCTCTCCAAAGGTAGCTGTAAATGCTCTCATTACTATCTGTACAAGCGTCTAATCCTCTCTTTGCATCCTCCCCAGGCTCCTGGCAATGGTGATATCTTGTGACAGTAAGTTCCAGAGGGTAATTATGAGTTGTGTATTAAGAAAGGAAAAAAAAAAATCCCTTTATCTGTTCTAATTTTTTGTTGTTGTTGTTGCTTCCTGATTCGGTTGAACATCCCCTTTCTCTTGCATTATGAGAAATGGCAACCAGCTCCAGATGTACCTTCTCAGGCCGAGTCACAATTTGTGTACTTTTATCATCTCCCCTCTTACTCATCTCCCGCTAAACTAAACACTCCCACCGTTATCAATCTTTCCTCCTATCTGCTGAGGCCTCTAATCACTTTTGTCGCCTCTTTGTGAGCTTCGCCTATTTTTTCACCCTAGCACAGCCCTTAAAACAAGGCTTGGAGGAGCTGCCCTGAGTCAGGCAGCAGCACGCGCTGAAGCCCCGCGGTGTGACTTGCAGCACTGGTTCCCCACGTCGGGGCTGTCCCAGCACCGTGTTTCCTTCGCGGTGATGAGCCGCAGTGTTGGTGAGCGCAGGTTTGTCACAGGATGTTTTGGAAAACAAGCTTCGGCTGTGTGCCTTGTTTTGTTGACTGCACGGGGAAGCGTGCGAGCAGCTGTATGCAATGTACTATTTATGTTGTAGCAACAGAAAGGCACTCTTGCTTCTCCCCCCCACCTTACCCTCTTCCCTATTAAAAAATATGAGAACTTCCCGTGCTTTTGACATCCAAGAAAAACGCTGCTCAGCAGTGAATAGTCCTCCAAATATTCAAAGGTCTGGTTCACTTTTGGATAAACACAGTAGTTCAGAATCTGATCTCGAGCCTACAGAAACGAGCTGGAAATCCCATAAGATTTTTTTCATCGCTTAGACATAGTTCAGTTCTGGTTCAGTTTGTGCTGGGAGCCAAGATTTGTATCCTTTCTCATTTTACCAGGATGTGTTGGCCCATCCCTCCTTTCTTGCTGGTACAGACCGCTACATGCTGTGAATCTTGACATGCCAAAATAAAGAGAGCCATTTTTAATGTTTGGGAACTTTTTGCCAGATGCTTTTAAAATGGCTTTGATGAGTCTTGACTGTGACTCTTTAGAAGAGGAGACAGAAGGTGTTTTTACAGTGCAACTGCCTGAGGGTTTCGTTTGTGCCTTGAGAATGGGATTTTTGTAGCCTTTGTCACTGCTGTGGCTGGTTGGGAGCTCATACTTTTTTGGTGCCTGCAGAATTTGACCTCTCCTTCTGCTCTGTGTTGCAGTCTGCTCCCTTCTCTCCCACTCGTGTCCCCTGGTATTTGAAGAAAATACCTCGACCACCTTTCCCCCCAGGTTGCTGGAATCCGTGGATAAGGTACCAAGTTAAAAGCACATTTGGAGATGAATCCATTCTTTCCTCCTGTGTGAAGCAAGTCCCTGCCACTAAGCGGAGCCCTGCCAGCCTTGGGGATGGGGACAGGGATGGGTGCACCCAATCTGCTTGTCTTCTGTTGGAATAACCTTATTACCCTTGGGGATGGGGATGGGCACAGGCAGTGGAGAGGTTTCAAAAAAAAAGCATTCCCAGTGCCGCCTTCTGGAGGGGATCTCCACAGCCGATAGCCAGGGTCAATTCCAGAGGAAAGAAGCTAGGTCTGCTGAAAGAAAAAATCCTCATCTTCTTTCCTTATGACTGAACTATTCTAGGAGATGTTTCAGCACGAGGCATGCTGCCAGCTCCCTTGCTCTGAGGCTGACCCCCGTCACTTCAGGGACAGGATGTGAGTCGGGGTTTGTACACGTGGTCCTCCAGGTCCCTTCTCTTTTTCCAGCATGGGAATCACCCATTAGTCACTTGGCTAAGTGTAGTGTCTGAGCAGAGCCTTCGGGGCCGGCAGTTTGCTGTGTTCGAGTGCTGGCTTGCTGCTGCAGCTCTGCTGGCTGAGGAGCTGGCTGGTGGCCCCTTGCTGGGAGCCAGACTTGCAGAGCTGTGGCTGAGTGGGGCTGCAGGAGCCCCCAGCATCCCTCTGTGGCACCTTGCAGGGCAGACCGGGGGTTGGATCTTCAGCTCTTCCCCACCACGGTGCTGGGGAACACTGCTGGGGCTCTCGGCCTCTGCTTGTTGTGGTGTGTGGCCCTGAGGGCCAGGATGGGGGCACAGGGAGGCAGTACATAGCGGTTCGCTTCCCAGTTCTGGAGGAAGATGAAGGGGCTGGGTACGAATGTCAGAGGGAATAAGTGCTGCAAGAACATCTGCTTCTCTCTTTTGCATCTTCTACATTTCATTCCTCCTCTTCGTTCTGGTTCCTTTCCTATCCTCTCTAGTTGGTTCTTCTCACCTCCCCCTGTTCTGTTCCTCCCAGAGGAACAGCACTACCCACTGCTGTCGCTTTGCACTATTTTTTTTATTTTTTTTTTCCCTTTTGCCTACTGCTCCACTCCTCGCCGTTTCCACACATTGCTGGGCTCAGGCTGTCGGAGCAGAACTGCAGCAGGGCTCCCCTCCAACGTGCGAGTTCCCTCTGCGCGCCCGCCTCCTCCCAGCGCTCCCCTACATCTGCTGCTCCCAGAGAGGAGGTGTCGCGGAGGGGAGCAGAGGAGGCAGGAGTGGGAGAGACACGAGGCAGCTCCGAGCCTCGCTGCATCCGGGCGTCAGAGCTTGCGAGCTGCGTCTTGCTGCTCCGCTCGGAGCAGCTGCAGAGCGAGCGGGGTGTGAGGACAGATGGGAGCTGAGAAGGAAGAGAAAGTGCTGGCTGAGCCTAAATTGCCCCTCGTCCCGCTCTGGAGAAACAAAGGTACTCGTCTTGCTCAGTGGCAGCGAGGAGCCCTTCGGTTTCAGCTGTGCTGGCGCTGGGAGGCCATTAGCTGCCATGCTGGCTTCCTGTGTGCCTCAAGCCGCTGGGAAAATTGGGAAAAACCAATGGTGGGAATGCAGCGTGGCTGGGGATGTGGAGAAGGGCTGCTCCAGTGATCCCGGCTGCGTGACGGTGCGGCCAGGAGGGCAGTTCTGGGGGGGCAGTGCGGAGCACCTCGCTTCTGCACTGTGCAGTGAGCTGCCAGCACATTTTTTCCAAGGGTAGTTTTTGGCCTTCGAATATCTTCTGTCTCATCTCCTCTTGTTGTGTTGTGTTTTGTGTTTTAATGACCATAACTGAAATAACGATGATGTTGGCTGGCGAGCAACTTTGCAGATTTACTGCTTAGACACTTCAGATGGCCGTGGGACCGGCTCTGATTTCTGGGAACGCTTCCTTCCTCCTTTCTCAAGTTGCTCTCCTGATGGGCAGCTTTGTCCACCTGGAAAGGCCCAAAATCCTTAGGAATCTGGAAAAACACATGGGATTTCTTTTTATGCTCTCCCCGCAACTTCTTTGTGCATGGTTCCTCATTGCAGAGGCTGTTGAGCACCCTGGGATGCAGCAGGGTATGGCAGACACAGCTTCTGCTGGGTGCTCATCTCCTGCTTGCCTTGCACCAATGTGTACTCATCTCCTCATGTCCTCCGCTTCCCTGCCTTTGCCAGAGCAGCCTTCCCATGCACAGGTGCAGGAACAAGCTTCTCCTCCCACTGGAGTTGCTCCCTCATAGCTGTAGGTCTTCTTAATTCATTAAGAGCTGATTGATGTTATTATCAGCTCCAGCAGATGGAAAGGGAGGAGCTTGAGGTCTTCTTCCTCAATAGGCTGATGGAAAAACAGTTTGGAAGTCACTGCCTTGTTGTACTGGCTCCAGCGGTGGAACAAGTTAGCAAACAGGCTCCATAGGACTGGATCTTGTTACTGTTTTCCTTATGTACTAATGCAGTAAGTATATGGCATTTTAGCAGTACTTCTATTTCTAAAGTTCTGCTCCCTTTTTCCATTGTATTTCCCTGTCCCAGCTCCCGTCCCCAGTCAGGATGTTCTGGTCAGTTGAAGGCAGAGGCAGCGCTGCATTCTTACTCCTAGAGCAAAACTTCCCTTAAAAGGGTGGTGAAACAGAAAGATTGAATTGCTCGCATGAAAATGTCAGATTACACCAGTAACTTCAGTGATAACAGTGCCGGATGTTCTGGGCAAACAACAGCTGGGCAAACAAGTCGCGTTCTGTCTGTCTTGCAATAAAATTGTCTTGGTCATCTCAGGCGTGCACTTTGTTTTTTCCCCAATGCTTCACTAGCTGGCAAACAGGAAAGGACTGCCACTGCCCTGAGCACAGCGAGAGAGGGTCCAGAGGGGCTTTCTGCCTCAGTAGTGCTGTGACTCGGATCTGTGGCATCATTCAGTGAGTCTGGATTCACCTCACAGGGAGCTTGGCGCTAACGTTTTACCTGGGTTAGGTGGCCGCCAGCGTTTGATCCCAGATACCATTCCAAGTTTGTGTAATGTCTCTAAAATGCAACATTTCAACTGCTTTCTTACTGTTCTGTTTTACGCAAGAAAATCTCCTTATCTCTTGGTGATTTCCAGTGGATAAGAAATCAGCTCAGGACTTTTGCCGTATCTTGCGTTTAAGCGCAGCACAGAGCGGAATCAAGATGACTCGGTTGGTAGCGAGCCTTTTACTGCAGTCATCTTTTGAGATCTGTGTTGATAGCTACCCCAAATTGTTTGCGTCTCACAGTTAGACAAGAATTGTGGCACTTAGGAGATGCGCTTGTTAGGGGATGCTTTTCTTTCCCTTCCTTAGGTAAGTGAAGAGATTTTCTGTTTGCTGTGCGGAGGGGAAGATGATTGCCAAAGCAATGTGGTATCTGTTGGAGACTGGGATTCCTGCTTGGGTGTATTTGCTCCAGGAGCTTGGGTGGCATCGTGTGCTCTTGATGTCCCTACCTGCTGGCTGCTAGCGAGCGCACTGTTGCACCAGTTGGGGCTGATTTACTGCAGCCCCAGCACTTGTTCACTTGTGGAAGTGCACGCATGTCGTGTAGATTTAGGCGGTAGCTATGGCAGTCGGGAGGAATGCATGAGAAGAGCTTGGAGATGTCAGAGCACCCGCTCGCGAGGAGAGGACCACATTAGTAGAGCTGCTGGCTAGCGGTAAATAGTCCTGGCACCCTTGTTTCGGGACTTGGCAGCAGCAGGAGTTGAACTGAGTCCAGCTTTACTCTCTACTGCCTGTTCAGTAAGTTGAGGACAAGGCAGATGATTAAGGAAATGTGGGGAAACTGCTACAGAAGCTTTTGGAAAGATAAGAGACTTCGGTCTCCATGTCTGACAGTCTGGCACTTTTCACTAGCATTGAATTCACATGCAAATCAAACGCAACATCTACTCCCACAGGAAGCTTTATTAATGTACAGGCCTGCTCGTGAATCTGTGTGCTGATGAGAGTTATGGGACCGACTTTATTATCAAATTGATTTCCCTCTGCGTCATCACTGGTGTGCCGTGTGGCCAAGCAGTTTTTTGAATGGAGCTAGCTGTCCTTCACACCTCCCATTGTGTGCAAGGGGTGTGGATGAGGCTTCGAAGGGATGGGGTAGGTGTACTTGTTGCAAGATGAGAAGAAGTGAGCAGTGTAATCCAGAAAGGATAAGTGAGTTGGGATCCCACTGTAGAACAGTAGTTTGACGCAGATGTTTGGTGAGAATGAGATCTGAGCTGCAAACAACCTTCCACATCTTAAACCTAAGCTCATCACAAGCTTAGCTTTTATTACTGCCGCTTATTTATGAACAGCATTTATGAGCAGCATCTTGAGAGAAAAGCTGAGGGAAATGCTGTTTCAAGCCACAATCTGCCAAGCTGTGCACTCACCCACACCTCTGTCATTCTCCCTTTGCTGCTCCTGTCCATCCACACCGCTCCTCACAGCTGCCTCATCTGTCCCTGCGTTGTGCATGGCTGTGCGGGCGCGACAGGAGTGGGGCAGAGCATTGAGTGCTCCCCCAGTTCCTCACCAGCGGGCAGAGATCCACGCTGGCCTGGCCAGCTCCAGCAGAAAGTAGGCATTTCTTGCACGGCTACTCATTTCTGGGAATCTTCAAACATTTCTGGCAGCCAATTTTAGTTGTGCAACCTCTCAGCTGCCAGAACGGATAGAATATGATCATATCACATGAAATGCATGCAGGGTCTGCTATAGCAACTGTATTTCAAAGAGACAACACATATGGTGGCTGGTTCTTTTTGGAATAATATCTATAAGTTGATGATGTTTTATTCAAAAAGGCTGTAGCTTGAAAGGTTACGGATGTTCTGATTGTTTGGTGTATGATTAAAGAAAGGCTTCCGTGGTTTTTTTGGCCTGTTGAATCCAATTACTGGGAAGTAAAATGATCATTTGATTGCACATTTACCTGGAATTATTCTTCTGCAGAGCCAGTCTTAATAATATATAATAACATGTTGCGTTTGTGCTGTATAGAGCTTCTTGTCTGAGCAACTCAGAGTGCTTTACAAGTATTCATTAATTAAATAAGCCATACAACACCCCTGTTAAGTAGGTGAGTATTTGTTGCCCATCCCTTTACATTTTGTAGCATTTTTTTCCTGCCCACCCTTGAAGCTGCCTTAACAGCCAAATAAGCTAATTCAATGGAAATAGCGTTTTTTAACGGCGCTTAGTGCTTTCAGCATAAAGGCTTCCTTGGCTGCCTTTTATTGCACCATGTTTGAGGTGCTGCGGGTGCACGAAGCATCAGCTGCCCACCTGGAAATGCCGAGTCCGATTTCAGCTTCTGCAAGCCAGGCTCTGTTGGGAAGAGGCTTTCTGATCCAGCGGAGACTTGTCATTACGTTGGGACAGGCGGTGTAGCTGAGTGTGGAGAGGTCTTTTCCCCAGCTCCCTGCCACTGTCAGTGCTCTGGCAGCGCAGCTCCGGGTGCCACGTCCCATCAGAAGCCAGGCTGT
This sequence comes from Lagopus leucura, assembly GCF_019238085.1. Classification (NCBI taxonomy): domain Eukaryota; kingdom Metazoa; phylum Chordata; class Aves; order Galliformes; family Phasianidae; genus Lagopus; species Lagopus leucura. Next base: position 4,340,106 of record NW_024962279.1, on the reverse strand, counting down.
GTTGTGGGATGGCGGCTCCAGGCCTGCAGGCCCTGCAGTGTGCGCCTCATCCTCAGGGCCACGCTGTGCTCCACATGGCCACGGAGCACTTGGCAGCTCGGAGATGCACAAAGCATATCTGACTCCTTAATTAAGTAGGTATTAATTAAATCACTCGGAGAGCGTACACAGTAGGAGTGGGGAAGGCTTTTTCCCTCCTTCCATGTAGGCATCTTGCACAGGGACTATTTTTCTTGTTTTACATTAATGAAGTCTTCAGCCTTCCCACTTTTCCACCTACGCATGTACTGAACGTCTCCAAGGAGACTAAGGAAGCCCGCGTCCGGCTGGTGGAGCCTGCAGGAGCCAAGGGCTGCCATCTCACAGCTGAGCCTTGGCTGGGCCACGGCCCACCATGCAGAGGTCAGCCTCGTCTTTTGGTCCTTTGTACCGGTCCAGAGGAGGATGTACTTGCACCTTTTCCTGCTTTCCCTTGGGTTTCACCTCCTCTTGCTATTTTTTCCCCACCTGATGAGGAACTTGGGCCTCACAGAGCAGCTGGCTCCTGTGCTTGGCACTGCTTTTCTCTTCCTTTGTGACGAACTGTGCAGAGATCTACCACTGAGTGATGCACTGCTGGTACTTTTGGGTGCTGTGTCCTCATCCCTCCATCCCATAACACTGCAGCGTCCCTTTGCTGCTCTTCCACAGGTCTCCTGCCATAGCTTTCTAGAAACTTCTCTGCCTTCCTGTGCTGCTCAGGAGAGCAGGTGGTGATACGTGACTGCCCTTGTGTAAACCTGCCTTGACTCCTGCAGAAGATGAGCATGAAAGCCATTGGCACACAGGGCTGCTAGGGAGCACACAGGGCTGTGAGCTGCTCCAGAAGCAGGGTGTCAGTAACCCAGTGGTGTCACTGCTGGGACTTCTGGGGTTACTCCTGGTACCCACACAGAAGCTGAACTTGAGGTGCTGCTGTTCTTCTCCGTTGTCAAAATGGGAGATGCATTGGGTGGATGTCACTTGTTGCGTGTGGGTGCTGAGATGTTTTCAGTGCTGCAGTGTTTCCTGGGTGGATGCGCTTTGGGACTGTTGTGGTGCTCAGTGACCCAAAGGGTGTCTTGACCAAATGCTGTGCCGGTAACTGCCCACCTCCTCTCTGCTGCAAACTCAGTTTTCAAAACTCTTTCCTCACAGGCTCTCCAGGTAGCGCGGCAACTTCTACTACAACAGCAGCAGCAGCAGCAACAGCAGCAACAACAGCAGCAGCAGCAGCAAGTTAGTGGATTAAAGTCTCCGAAGAGGAATGACAAACAGCCGGCCCTGCAGGTAAGGCGGCCCTCGTGCTTCATGGGGGGCTCTTGCAAATGGAAGCTGAGTGGATGCTTTCACTGTGAGTGCTGGCATGGGACTTCCAGGAGCACTTGGTTTTGAACCAGTTTCCTCTAGGGGAAGTGACAGCAGCTGTGGCTCATGTATGCGGGAGCAGCTAGATGCTCTTGAAAATCCCACCCATGATGTCTTTACAGATCTGCAGTGTGTACTTCTCCTAGTGTCTAGTAGGGGGGGGATTATTACAAAATGGAATAGCTTTTGTTACAGTGTCAGTTCGCATAGGAGATTTGCGTTAACAGTTCTGTTTGATTGCTTTTCAGTTTGTAGTCTGTGTTCACTCAAACCGTTGATTCGCTGTGTCGAGGATATTGGGAAAATGTTAGGATATCATATCATCAGTGTGGTTTTTTCCCTTTTATTTTCTGCTGATTTATGGACATCTTCATGAGCAAAATCTGAATATTATCAGGCTTTGCGCTGTTATGAATTCGGAAAGCTAAAACCAATACAGCGCTCCCAAACAGAAGATGTATGCACACATACGCGGCTTTGGACTGCATTCTGCTAGTCTTGTGGGATAAATCATAGGAGTTAAAGACAAAAAAGACCTATTAGGTCATGTATCATATTTTCCTTTTTTTGCTATTCTCATGTTAGAAATCCCAAGTGGTGGTGGGACCGCTATTATTTTCCTTCGGATGGTTTTCCATAACAAAGCACGCACTCAGGAACTTTCCACTTCAATTCCGTCCTCTTGCTCCAAGTAATACTGCTTGTATAAATACTGAGTCAGTCCCTTGCCTTGCCTCGTGTTCACACTCCTCAAACATCTGAGATACTAACATGTACTTGCCAGTTTTGGCAAATTATATGTATCTAGTTCTTTATGTTTCGTAAACCGGCACTTCTAGACCCTTGACCACTTCTCTGGCTTGCAGCTGGTTATTGCTTTTATTATTGCTCTCTTTGCAAATGCACTGTGTCACTGTGCTTTTGATAATAAGTTACTGAATACAGCAGCTCAGTTGTAGTCATACAAAACCCTGTAGCTGGGACATTTATCTTATCTTGCTGTTCTATATCTGATGCTTCAGCCTCTGTAGCCCCAAATTCTTTCCGAATGTTTTTTTCAGTTGTTGTCATAGCACATTGTCAAACTCATGTCTGTTTTGCTCCTTCTAATTTTTTTTTTAGTTTGATATACTATCACCATGAGTTCCCTGACAGCATTGCTGCTTCTTTTGCCTTGTATATGTGCTTCAGATTATTTTCCTCCAAAAATACAGATCCTACTGTCTTTAAATATGTAGTAGAAGATGGAAGGTAGAGCTAAAGTCACGAAAGGCCTTGACATTCAAGCTAGAGGACCCGGTCCTGTAGTCCTTACCTGAATAAAGCTCATCGTGACTTAAGGGAGGTTTTGCCTGAGCAGGGATTATCTATTAACTGCAGCCCTTGGTCCAGCAAGGACAACTTCTAGCTTTGGTGTAGTGATTTCATCTTCAAAGCATTCTGCAAATACTGATCTCCAAAACATCCCCAGAAGGGAAGTCTGGTAAGTAAGTAGCATTATCCCACTTCTGGATGGGGAAACTGAGGGAAGCAGGTGAAGTGACTCGCTTAGGATCGCAGAGGGAATTGGTTTTAGGGGTAGGATTAAGATTCATGAGTTCCTGGCTCCCACTCCTGTGCTCAGGCTGCTGGACAACACCTCACACTTTATAGCTGAGCTATTATTCTTTTGGAAACTATGAAGCATTTTGTCATTGGGCAAATATACATTTTATTGGCAGTGTAGAGGGCCATAATCCAAACCGTTACATTAATGCTTTCAAAAATATTTTATTTGGTAAATCCATAGCTGATCCATATGCCTTTTAATAGACTCTTCCACTGGGGACATTTTTAATGAGAGATTGCGCTGGCTAGGTCCAGTGTCAGGTACTAAAAGAAGTGCTTTGTTGTGCAGATGTCTTAAGAATAGCTCCGGAGGATGAAATATGACTGTGTTGACCTTTCAGCTGTGAGCTTATTTGTCAGGATTCAAATAAGTTGAAAGGATCAAACCAAACAGTTTCCGTAGTCAGACTGGGAATTGTGTTGCAGAGGTCAACAGTGAAGGCCACATCGCGGATTCCATAACACAGCCAATTGTTGGTACGTATTAAAGTACTGGAGCAGCTCCTGCAGTCAGAGACACAATTAAAATTCTAATTTATTAATGTATACAGAGAGCTGGCCCAGCCTGCCACTCACTGATTCAAACGACTGCCCAGTCTTTTTTTTTTTTCTCTCTTTACTCCTGGAGCTTTTGCAGTCTTAAATGTACTGGAAGTCCTCTGGAATAGAACAGACCTCCGTTACACCAGTGTGTGGCTGTGAGGAAACCACGGCCCTTGGCTTAGGGTGTTGGAGTAACACTGCACACACAGCCACCCACAGCCCCGGCACATAGCATGTGCCTCTTACTGTGCTGACAAGGCAGTCCCTGCTCTGACAGTATGCAGAATAAATAATGAGGGTGGCGGAAACGTGCCCGTTTTTTGGAAAGTTTTCTGGAATAATGAAGCAAACCATCTTTGTGCTTCGTTAATACATTGGGGCTGCTTGAGGCTGGGTCTCCCAGTAAGATGCTCCGTGGTCCTTTGGGGCCGCAGTGCTGGAGCCTGGCTTGGGGAGAGCCCCAGCCATCGCGCGCCGAGCAATTCAATGCCAGTATGCATGTTTTGTCATGTAAACCTGACTGGCACAAACAGATGTGCAGAATTAATCTGGTGAGTGCGGGGTGGCTTATCTGTTATTGTCTCGTGGATAATTTCCTGTGTTCCCTTTTCATTGGCCGATCAAATAGCCACAGAGCTTAAATGCGCGCCGGCATCGCGGGGCATTGCTGGGTCAGGGTGCCTTGAATGGCACGCACACGGCAGTGGGCTCAGCCATCGTCCTGGGGATCTGTTGACCTCGATAATGGTGCCCAGAGACCTGCTTTTAGCAAATGCTGAGATATTCTGTTATAAGGACTTGGACACGGGAGTGGAGATGTGCTCTGCTGATAGCTGAAAAAAAAAAATAAATCTCCAAATACACGATGACTCACATTTTGAGCCTATCTCACACTGCTGTGCTCTAGATTTGGCAGTGACCTCCGGTTTCGCAGCCTGATGACACTCAAAAAAAAGAAAATTGAAAGTTAAGGAATGGATTTAGTAACAGCAGTTGGGAAGAGAGTATAAGAAATACCAAAGCCACAAAAATTACTTGAAGTGAAAAAAGGCTAATGCACGGTTGATAATATATTTGCCATAATGTTAGATCTCCTTGAAACTGAGAAACAAATAATTGAGTGGGCCAGGTACACTTAGGATTTTGAGAATTTGCACCTTTTTCCTGGCCAAGATAAATATGTCTTTGTATTAATAGATATATTGATGAAAATTTGCAGCTTTAATTGCTGTGATGTTCTTAACGATTATTCATTTTGGTTCTTCAGGCATTTTAGTTGTTGGCAGGAGCACACAGGTTGGAAACAAATCAAGAGACACATTTTCTCCCGAGAAAGTAAAAGTGCATGTGTGTTTTGGCAATACTAAAAATACAATTTTTTTTAAAGACGTAAATGTTGTGTGTTGCACTGAACTGAAAGCTGGATACTGGACTAAAAACAGATTTAGGATGTCCAAGTCAGTATCTTGCAATTTAAACTCCTCACTTGACTTCTTTACCAAATGAGACTTGTTGTATGCGAGTTAACCTATGTGTGTTTGGAGAGAAGAAACAATGAAATTACTAAGATGGAAACTCCTGTTTTCAGTTGACAAAACAGAAAGTCAGTCTTTAAGTCATGGCCAAGGAAAGAATTTGTTTTAGATCTTCAGGGTGAGACTGGGGGAGGCAGAGGGGCAGGGCTGTCTTCGCCTTTGCATTCCGGTGCTTTTTAAAGCAGGCTCTTGGCCGGGCTTTTGTAGAATGTAATTTGCATGCTGTGTTATCTTCATGTTTCTTTTCGGTATCTTGAGCAATAGATGAGAGAGAGGGAAAATGGCAAGAGCAGGAGCAGGGTAATCTGTGCAGCTTGCTGTTTGGGGCAATTCATACTGTTCTTTATGAAGACAGAAATTGTTCACTTGATGACATACTGAGCACTGCAGGGTGGATGGAAAGGTGCTCTCTGTTTCACTTGGAGCACAGAAGGAATGGTTCTATAGCTTCAGCTTTTACGTGTCCTGTACCTTTTTACATAGTGGTAAATTTAGCAGCTGGCAGAGAAATTATGCCTCAGCAGATATTTTGGAAGGGGAAATACATTTGCAAGCATATTCACTGGATTTGTGTGAGTGTCTCTCTGATTCACTCTGAAACATGTGAGTTTATCTGAATTTGGCCTCGGTCAAACCAATGGAAATTCTGCCACCAACTTGTAGCAGGGTTAAGATTTCACTTCTGCAGTGCTTGAATAGATCACCCGTGAACATTTCATTTGAATCTTTTTTTTTTATTTTATTTTTTATTTTTGCTTTGGCAATAAAACAAAGTTGAGCATTGCTGGTTTCTGCTGAAGGACCGTCAGCTCTTTATTTTTCTTCCTCAGCCCAATTATAGGTGTTAGTCAATTCTTGGAATACGCCTGAGAAGTGCTAATATCACCAGCTCCACAAACGTAACAAAATCTGAGTCAGGTCCTTGAAATCACAAGATCAGCTCAAAAATGTTGATGCTGAGGGCTTTTTTCAGTGAAACCCAGGACCTTTTTTTTTGCTGTCCTTTTCCATTTTTTTAGCTTCTAGTACTTGGCCTTTCCAGCTTTCCAGCCCGAGCAGAAAGGTGACAAATGTGCTTGTTTTTCTTGAAAGAAGTCCGTGATTACCCTGTAAATAGTTGGTTGCCCAAGTCTTGGCTGTAGGAACACAACACGTGAGAGGTGGCAGCGGGATATGGAGCCAACATGGCCTCTCCCGCGGATGGAGGCTGGGATGCTTTGGGGCCCTGCGGATGCTGGGAGGCACCGGGGTGCTGGGGAGCAGAAGCCGGGATCCTGCATCTGCAGCCCCACCTCCTGCTGGACCAGCCCCAGTGTGATTTTATAGCAGGCTTTCTGCTTTCACACAAAACGTTTGCAGAATACCTTTAAGGATGGGATTTCTGGCCGGGTTGCCGGGTTGCAGGGCTCGCTGTGCCAGAGCATGGCCTGTGCTGTCCGCGTCGTGCGAGGGGAAAACAAATGAAACGTTCCTGACTGGTCAGAAACGTGTAAATTGCTGACAAAATGACACATGTAATTAAGAGTGCTCCTGCCATTTTACCTTGTGGTTTACACCTACGGTGTTGAAAAAAGAGAGTGACTCCCACCTCGCTAATTACCATTATCACTGAAATGGTAGGGTTTGAGTCATTAGTTCCATGTGCATTTAATTAGAGGAAGGCTGAAATTGGATTTAACTTATTACTTTTTCATGGATCACTTTCTTGTCATCACTTCAAATTGGATTGCAGCCCCAGGTAACTAATTATGAGCGCCACAGGATCAAGAGTGAAAAAAAGGTAATTAGGAATAACACTGTTGGACCCTTGCTGGTAGTCCACTTGTACTTGGGAAAAAAATGAGAGCAGTATTTTGTAGTATTACAGATGGGAGAGTTAAAGGTAGGCACTACTGCTAGGAATCATGGGAGCCTGCCCCCCTCCTATCGCGGTTTATATGATGTACAGCTGGGTTGAAGATGTTATATCGACATGGTTCCACAATCAGCTCCTTAATACCTAGATTAAACTTGTAAAAGCAACAGATTGGCTGTAGGTATGAGGCTTCTCAGCAACTGTTTAGTCAGGGGTCCTCAGGTGCGTGATTGCAGCAGAGCTGTCAGGGCACTTTTGAGCCACGGCACGGAGAGGCGTAAGTACAGCGGGTTAGAATTGATAACAAATTAATGAACACATTAATGATCTGAAGAGATCGTTCGGGGCCTACCAGGAGATGTGTATGCCAGGAGCTGAGGCTGGCGGTGGGCATCAGCAGTTTGGCCACACCGCCCTGCCGGCATCGCGCTGCTGCTTCCCTGCTGTGCGCTGGAGACGTTCTGCTTTTGTTTGGCTTTCTGTGAGGAGGGCTCTGTTGGTTGGTTTGTCCTTTTATTTTCTTTCCCTCGGTGTGCTTTTTTGGTCTCGTAGGTCTGATCTCCAAGTTCTGCTTTCTTCAGAAAATACTTTAAAACAAATTGTTTTATTTTCATGTGCAGAACAGAATTCAGAACTGCAAGTAATCAATTTTATTGACACAGTCTGGAAAAAAAAATGTTGATGAGAGTTCAAGGATGTGAAAAGATTGGAATTTCCAAGTGCCCAACACTCTGTGTAGGAAAATTTCAGAAGTAATGTCATTAAGTGGAGGAACTCTTGTGCTGGGGTCTGTGAGAGGAGAGCCTGCTTGTGGGCCCACTGCTGTTGCTAGGAGGTTGTGCAGACGATTTTTGCCTTTAAAAGTGGAAAACTTCCTCAATTTCTCATGGTAGTGAATCACAGTTGAAAGGCTAACGCGATTTCCTTAAGTTGTTTAAAATGGCTTTTAATGCTCTGTTAATGTAGGCAAATATTTGTGACTCAGTGTTGGGTAAGTGATGCTTGCTCATTATTTCCTGATGCAAGCAAAGTGTAGGAAATTATGTGAACACCATGCAGAGATGCTAAATAGGCTAAGAGTAACAAAACTCAGTTATAGAAATGGAGTCCTTCCTCATTTAGCTTACTTTGCAAAACAAATCTAGAGATTAAAAGGTATTACCTTTAACACAGAAAAAGAGAATCTCTTTTAATAGGTATCAAATTGATTTACAATTTTTATACACAGTATTCATCTGCGGTTGAAATGGGGGCAACCTGAGGTCAAGTGATGTAGTGTTTCCATTTTTCCATATGAGTCTCACTGTGTGTGATAAAAGCAACCTCCTTGATTTTCTAAGTCTGCAGGAATTTCTGATGAAGTGCAGAGGTCACTGTGCTGTCAATTTGAGCAGGCAGCATTTCTGAACTACTGTTGTTTTCTTTTTTTCCCTCCCCTCCTACAACCCGTGGCACGGCTCTGGCACTCACACACACACACACACACACATGCTCTGAGTGCTCCAATCTGAAACTTATTAGTGCGTGGTGCTGGAGCCTGTCCAGTGGTTAGAAGAGCTGTCGGAGCGCAGCGTGCCAGCTGTGGGCACGGGTACCGCGGGCAGAGGGGCGGCGAGGGGCAGCCCGGGCTGGCAGCGTGCCTGGCGGGGAACCAGCTGAGATGGGAGAGCGGCGAGATTGACGCGGTGCATCTGGGAACTGCTCGAAAAGTTTGCTTCTCGAAAAAACTACCTTCTGTGATCGTAAGGCATCATCTGTTTTCCCGCAGATATTGTTTATAACAGGGTTTTCAAGCACTTGTCAAATAACCAGGAGTGAAGGAAACAGGCTAAAAATCTCTTACCAGGATGAGTCCTGGCGTAACTGGAAAAAAGCGAAGTCTCGTAACAGAAAGGCACAGCTCCCAGCATCGCTCAGTGCCTGAGAGGAGCCGGGAGCCAGAAGCGCCCCGCCGTGAGCTGCAGGCACGGCCGTGGGGCGGTGATCCGAACCTGGGGATGCTGCTTCGCTCCGGTTACCGAGCTGTGAGATCATGGGCAAAATATGATAAACATATCGTGGCCGTAGCTTGCTTGTGTAACAAAAGATCAGGAACTTTTATTAAGTTTGTTTTCCTTGTCATATTGTAAAAATTTATTATGTGTACTGTGTATATTAGAAACAGATTTGGGTAATTCTGTCTAAATGAAGTCATCCCAGCTATTTCCAGACTGTCTGTTTTCGGTTGTGAATAATTTTCATACATCAGATGGTTGTCATATTTAGTCGCTCTCTACATTCTAAATAGGACAAATCCCACTGTGAATCTCCACAGACTGGAGCTGCCTCCCAGCACGGTGGCGGTGCTGAGCACGGCAGGGCCCAGCAGTCAGCTCAGCTCCTACCTTTGCGTTCACAAACAGGTTGAGCAAACACAGAACGAAGTTACGTGCGTCAGAACTCTGCTAAGTTATCAGAATCTCCTCTCTCAAAGAACGAGTGCTTTTTTCTATTGTAACACAAGTGTAGAAGTTCACATCTCAGTGCTCAATGCTGAAGCTTACGTCACACGCACAGCTACGTGCCAGCTGAGCTGCTGTGATTTTCCTAATCCTTGCAGTGAGGTTTCCCTTCCCAACGTGGTGAGGCTGTCTGGGCTCCTCGTGCACACGCTGCAGAGATCTGCAGGGATGATCACAGAGCAAATTCTGCCCTGAAACCGTCAGCTTGGCCAGAAATACTTGAGTTATAGCAATTCAACTTTGAGAAAAAAGCGAGGGAGAAAGAGAGAAGGCATTTGATGTAGCCTGTGTGAGCAGAGCAGAGCAGCTGTTTACCTCATGTGTTTAAATCTCTAGAGCTCATATTGAAGTTTCGGGGCAGCAAGTGCAACATAACAGAGTGAGTAGAAACGTAGAAAGAAAACCGGCGAAACAATTGGGAATGTGCTTGGATGTGGCTTTGGAGCTTGACAGTTTTACAGCTGTGTAATCAGGTTGACAAAACATTTTGTGGTGTGTGCAAAGGAAAAACTGTTGTGTTGCTGAAATGTTTTTATATTCCCAGTAAATGTAATGTGCCCTTTATAAATTACTGATCTATTTAAGGTGTAACGGTAATGGCGCATAATCTCAGTGCACTCAAAGCCTAGAAAATTAAAGTAGACTGAAGGCACAAGAAAGAAATGTACTTTATGTCAAGATGAAGTTCGATGAAGCATAGAGAAGATGGAATAGATTATTAAATAAACTTTGAGGGAAGATGGAAAAGGCACCGAAATCTCTCATTTTGAAAGGAATTAGTTTACTTGATTATATGCAACTGTATCACACTCAGGGAAGTATAAGACAAATGAAAGCAAAACAAAATTTAATTGAGCTATTATTTTGCAGACTTTGGCTCCGTTTCAGACAGCCTAATCAAATTGTGCTTTGCTCAAATAACTAATGTTAAATGCAGTCTACCAACAGATGTTTAAACAGAGACTAATTGGAAAATCTACATCCTGAGTTTAGTGCGTCTCGCCGAGAAAGTTTGGAAATGGGATGGCGAGGAGGCAGGACGCCAGGAGGACATCAGGTGGCACAGGGGTCTGGAGGCTCTGTCACTTACAGCGTGTATTTTTTAGAGCAGTATGAACTCAAAACCCTGCTGTGCTTTAACTCGGTAACCTGGGTGGCACATCTGGGTGTCAGCTTTGCGGCATAGCCATGCAGCCAACTGGATATCTCAGACATGTTGCAGCACTGGGATAAAGAGCTGTGTAAGTGACAGCCACCAGGGTGTGTGCTGGAGTGGAGGATCCCACTGAGCCGGGCTTGGCTTCCTGCGGCTTGGTTCATACTGAAGTCACCCACTGGTGCCAGTGTCATCTGCACTGGTCTGTGCAGCTGTAGCCGTCAGCCCCACGGGGACTTCTTGGCAGGATGTTATACTCTGTGTACTTGTTGGTCATTGGGATTTGGGGCTGAAATGTTGTTCACGGTTGGTACTGGGGAGGGCACACCAGTGGGCCACCTGTTATGGCGCAAGGAAAGGAGAGCTAATGTTTTGGGTGTGTATTTTGGGAACTGAGGCAGTCAGTTGTTCTGGGTGGAAGGTCGATCTACACGGTCATGAGGCAAGAGGCAAAAATCAGAAACACCTCGTGTGACATTTCTAATCTTTCACTGGAAATAAAAAAGGAATCAGTAGAAGTGTTTTGGCTGAGTCCTCGTGGCTCAGATAACACCAGCCCAGCCTGTTGGTTTCCAGCCACAGCGCACATTCATCTTTGGATCCCACTGGGTTTGATAGCAGGACTGGATGCACCAGGACTGCCTTGTGGGTCGTCACCAGTGTCACTGGCTGTGCTGCAGCCTGGTGGCCCTCTCAGCCACATCCCAGTGCTGTTGGGGCTTCAGAGCAGCCTGCCTCTGAAGTTGTTCCACACCCAGTTTGGAGTGGTGTTCTTTGGGGACCGGGCTGCTGTGGGCCGAGGGGCTGACAGCCTGCAGCGTGCGGTGTGTCTGCTGCCATAGCAGGACTGCTGCTGGTGTTCTCCAGGCTGTCTGTGCAGTGTGTAATGGGGAGCAGCCAGCCTGAGTGTAAAAAAACAAATGCTCTTTTATACATACACATATATGTATGTATGTATATATATATTTCCAAATTTACCAATTGGAAGCCTGCAAAAGACAAATTATATTTTATGGCTTGTAAACAGCAGGGCAGATATTTCAGGAGAACTGCAGACAGCTGTAATTTTGTGAATGTGCACAAATTACTCGGAAAACAAATATCCCTCTGCCTACACAGCTGTATTCACCACTGTGGACCAGAATACTTTTTGCATGATGCTCACACTTGGTTCCACGGAGTATAATAACGTTTAAATGAATATAGTGTGATTGAAAAGCGGAGTTGGAATTAATGCTGTGAAAGCCTGCGTGGCTGCAGGGATGGAGCACTGCCCCTGCCCTGGTGCTGCGTGGCTGTGCTGGGCCTGTGCCTGCCTGGTTATCCGCGCCCAGGTTGGCTGAATGCAGAGCAGTTGTGTGGTGTAATTGTGTGCTGGCAGCTCCTTCTGTTTGTCCTTCTGTTGTGCGATAAGGAGTTTACAAAGGAAAGTATGAATATCAAGAAAGAAGGCAGAGAAAATCCCCAAAAGTAAAAACACGGCCAAGCAAGTGCACGTAAAGCACCGGTTGGCAAGAGCCGAGGGCCTTGCATTGATTTTAGTTTTAACTTCTGTGTTTATTCAAAGGCTGTGGATACAGGTTAACTTCCTTTGCTCAATATTTATTGCTGTGTTGCTTGTCTCAGCGTGGAACAATGAGTACTTTGTGCATCGGGTTAAAGGATTGTCCCGTTGCACTCCATCTCCTGCATCTCTCTCCATACCTGTGGGTTTCAAGCAGTTTATTTTAATTTCACGTTTCTGTGCTCTGTTAGAGGAGGTGTGGGTGCTGCCCAAATCGAGTGCTACCAGGGCGGGTTCCTCCTGCCGTCAGCAGTGGATCGGTGTGGTTACGGCACTGCCAAGGGTGACAGTGCTGCTCCCACCCTAATTTAGGGATGGCAATGACTTTGGGATGGTAGGAAAGGCCCAAAGACTCACCTTGGCCAGAGCCCAGCTGTGGGGTTTGGGAAGTAGCCCCTAAATACAGAGGGATTCTCTTTGAGCCAGGGCATGAATACAACGCAGAGCACAGCTAAGGTCGTTCTAAATCCCATCGTGTGCAGCTGACAGAGCAAGGGAAGGTATGTTTATGGCTTCCATCGTTGTTATTTTTTACTTGGGCTTGTTGCTTGGAAAACGTGTTCATTTTGAGTCCTCCACTCAGCTGTGTCTACTGAGAAGAAAAACAGAGCAATATCTTCTGGGAGAGCCCCACAGTGGACACATCAGAGCTGCAGTGACAGCTGCAAAATTGTTTTGTTGTTGTGTTGCTAATTCTGCAGTGAGTGAAAGGGACCACCCTGCCTTAAAAAAAAAAAAAAAGAGGGAAAGGAAAACAAAACAAAACCCAGAAGCACTTTCAGTTTGTAACCGTGATTTTGCTGCAAAAAAAAGAAAAAAACACAGTGCACAACCGTATGCCTGGGATGGGATGGCACAGGAATTGCGTGGGCTTGTTTTCGGTTCTGGTCACTGTTGCCTCAAACCTGTAGGAGATCCATTTTTATGCTTCTGCACTTTGCCACCAAACTTGAAAACTCGAGGAAATTCAACTTCTGTGCATTGTGAAGTCATTGTATCCCAGCAGTGCCTGGGGGAGATGCATGCGCTTGGGTCCTCAGCCCTCACCCTGCCCCCACCAGCAGTTAAATAGCGCAGAGCTCTGTGTGTTGAAGATAGAAATACAAAAAAAAAATCACTCCTCTCTCAAAACCTCACAGTATTTTTTTTTATCTCCTCGCCTGTGTGCATTTAAAGACAAAAATGAAAAGAAATCCCAGTTCTGCATTGTTTGTGTAGGCTTATGAGCCAGATTGTACTACAGAGCACACTGATGTGTCTTCCCCTGAGGTATGGAAAGATCTATGTGTGCTAAGCAGGTGTTTTCATTTGTTTAATTGGAGCTGAGTTTAGCACAATATTACAGATAAATGAATTACACATGTTCAGTAATTCATAGAAAGTGATGGCTGTTTTGCTTTGACACTTGTCTTCAGCTCCTTATAGAGATGGAGTGTTGGCCAACATGGACAGAGGTCCTGCAAAAAAAAACCCAAAAACCTCCATGCGTGCCCAGGGAGCGCCTGAAACCCGCTTGCTAAAGCTGCCATAACTATTTTATCTTTGTTTAAACTGGAACGCTTTACGTTTTGATAGGATCTGGTTTTGACAAGCAAGGTATCCCGGGGATGCTCCTTGCTGCAGGCACCCAATGCGGTCTCTGGGTCGGGCGCTCAGGCCGTGCTGCTTTGCAAAGAATGGGCAGAACGGGTCACTGTGCAGCTTCCCTTGTGGCTCTGAGTTGTCGCAGCCCTTGGCCCGCGTCCAAATGGATAATTACATTGAACTTACCCAAATTTCCTCTGCAGATTCAATTGTAAACTATTTTCTCGCTCTCTCCCGCCAGTGTTGTATATAAGTGTGCTGCGCAGCGTTAAACAACTGTCACACACAGCTCCGGGGGCTGTCGGGCACTGGGCACAGAAAGCCAAAGGCTGCATCAAAACTTGCGGTGAACTTTAGAAGGGAGTATTGTTTGTGCTTCTTCAGTTCATAAAGCGCTTCAGAGCAGGCACTGGGCTAGAGCTCATGGTTGGAGCTGAAGTTCGCAGCAGAAGGTGCCGACATTTCAGGCAGGCTTTGAAAAGCCACTTTTTCAGGGATGACCTGAAAGCCTCCAAGCCTTCTGACAGCTGGAATTGGGTTGTTAGCAGCTCACCTCGAGTTGTGCACACCGGGCTGCAGTGCTCCTGCATCCTCTGCGCTCAGTGCACCCACCGCAGCGAATCGCAGGGGCTGAAAGTGAGCTGGAAGCGTGTAGAACTGTTACTTGTGCGAGTGGTTTCCTGCGGCGTGCGATTGTTCTGCGAGAGGCTCTTGGGAATTAACGCGCGTCCAATCCCACTGCAATCTCGGAAGATTTGTGGCGGTGTAATCTATAAACTCTTAATTATATAGAGAGCTGAGTAAATAGCTTGAAATTTCTTTCAACTCTTTGTTCGCAAATGTATATTGCAAAGTGCCCATCCCACATGCACACGCACACCCACCCTTTTCCTTCCTTCCTTCCTTGTTTTACACCCACTTCCACCAAGGCTTTGGCTCGGGGCATCCTTCCTTACCCGGGGAGCTCCTGCAGGGCCGCTGGGCCCTGGCTGCTCCAGATACCCCCCTGCACCCATCTTGAGGTGGGGCTGTCGCGCAGGTCCCCCCTCATCGTGCAGCTCATTTGGGAGCTGATTCTGCCGCTTGCAGAGCTTTAATGAGATGTAAATTGTTTGTGATGCTGCCTTATTAATTGTATTGTAATTTTAAAATCATTTGCTTGTTAATTGTATTTAAATAGCTGCCACTTAGACAAGCAGAAAGTTTCCAGAAAGATAAATGGATTTCTCATTTTACCGTGTCTGAAGGCGGCCGCAGTGACCTGTTGGGGCTGCTCTGACACTCCCAAAATGGAAGAGTCACCGTGTTACGTGTCTGCTGGAAGCTCTCTGTGCCTGGAGAGCGAAACATGGAGAGGGTTGGGAGCGTGGGATGGAGATGGCTAGGAAGATTTTGAGGTTTTGTGGATGGTAGAGATCAGATTTGGGGAGATGCTGTGGATCAGAGTTTGGGGGACGCTGTGGGTGCTGCTCCAGTGCAGCAGTTCAAGCCAGGGCAAGGTCCTCATCCTCAGCACCTCCAGGGCTCTGCCGTACACGTGTTGAAATCAGTGCTGAGATCTCTCTCCACTCCAGCTGAGCAACACAAGGTCCCCGCTGACCTGAGCTCAGCTGGCCTTAAAGCTGATTTTGATGCTACATGGTTGCTAGCCTTGACGGCAGCAAGCTACACCATGTCAGTTGTATTTTTGTTGCGTCTGAAATGCCATTCTGGAAAATGAAGAGTAATCTTTTCGCATCAGTCCGTTCTCTCCTTAGATGGGCTACAACCCCCCTGCCCACAGTCCCAGCTGTGCATTGGACCCTCACTCCCTTTCTGCCTCCTCTTCCTGTGACGTTCCATGTTCCCTTCGTTTTCTTTTCGCATCTTTGTTGTGTGGCAGGACCAGTAATAATAGTTAATAATTAGCAGCTCAATAGCACTCTTCACCTTCGGAGCAGTTTTGGGCATTAAATCACTGCAGCTCTGCTGGCAGTATTACAATATTGACTTGTTACTTCACCAGTGTCACCGAGGCAGCAAAAGCTGCATTTTTATGGAGGCCAAAATTGGGTCATTTTTTTTTTTTTTAGAGCACAAAATTGGCAAAAAATAAAATTTTCTCCTAGGCTGACACTTTGTTTGCCAAATTTCAGCATAGAGCCAATTTTTAAAGCTGAGTAATAAACACCTGAAAAGTTCTGGTTTATAATGGCAGTGCTGAAAAGCCATTAAATGAATGGCACTGCTATAACACAAGAAAGTCCTCTTAAACTGCTGAAAACCCTATAAAAGCTGGATGGAGCCTTAGCCAATGTAGCCTCGCCTTTGAGCCCTGTGTTTAGAGGTACAAAGTGAATCCTGAGGGGATCTTGCAGGGACGGGATGGCAGATGATGGGAGGCATCTCTTCTACTCTACCGCATGGAAATGGCTCTTCCCCTGCTAAGTGGTGGAGCAAGGTTTCTTTACTAGGAGAGTGGTTAGGCCCTGGAACGGGCTGCCCAGGGAGGTTGTGGATGCCCCGTCCTTGGACGTGTTTAAGGCCAGGTTGGACGGGGTCCTGGGCAACCTGATCTGAATGTGTATGTTTGGTGGCCCTGCTAGGCAGGGGGGTTGGAGCTACATGATCCTTGGGGTCCCTTCCAACCCGGGTGATTCTGTGATTCTGTGAAGGTTGGGAGCTGAGATTTTGTTCCCAATGCACCTGAGCATCTCACCACGGATGCTCCATCGGGACAGTGGTGGGGAAGGTGGGACAGAGCGGCAGGGAGCAGGAGGATGCCAGGTGGGGGGGATGGGGATGAGGTTTGCTGGCACATGTGTGTGCACATGGCACGTCCCCGCGAGCATCCTGCGTGCACACAACTGAGAGCACGGTAGCAACCTCACAAGCCAGCTCTGGGCCTGCCCTCCTGCCAGCTCAGCTCTGCTGTGAAGAGAGCTGCCTAGTAAAACAGCACATTGACCAGCAAAAGGAATGGGTAAATGAAGGGAACAGCTATTAATGTGCCAAGCCAAGATGTGTAATTATACCGTAGGACTTTCCCAAACGAATACATGTTAAAGGTGTAAACCTATTAAAGAAGAGATTTTTCTGTACGGGGAACTTATGTAGATAGAAGGATTTACACTGTACTTTATTCTTGTATTATAAGGTATAAGGAACATTTGAGCAAATCCAGTCATTCCTATTATTACAATATCATACGTTTTTCATACCGTTTTATGTGGTTCTCCAAAAACTTTGGCACTAATTCTCTTTATATTGTTAGGAATTTTCTTTTAAAAACAGAATTATTTTTCTCAAATAGTTAATTAGAGTTTGAACTTCAAATACGGTACTTTTTCCTCCCAAGAATGAGGGTGTTAGATCCATTGTGCTGGCCAAATTACAGTTTGGATAGTTACATTCTCTCTGCTTAATCACCCTGCAGTTCCATTGGAGTGAAGGATTTGGTGCCTCAGGTGTCCTGCATTCCTTCAAGCCTCTCGTGGCCAAATCACTGCCACGAGGCACTGCTGACATGGCTGCATTCAGTGACAGAGCATTGCTGTCTCCTTACCGAGTGTAAATCGCGTGGTTTTGCTCCTGGAGATGATTTTTTGGTCACCTGCTGCCCATTAGCCTCATCCTTTTTGTGATGAGGGGGAAAGGGATTGAAGCAGCAGATCTGAGCAGGAAGTGGCCGTGAGTCACAGATTGCAGACAACAGCCCTCTCCACACTGGGGAGAGAGGGTAGGGCAGGGGAGGACGATGCCCTTGAAACCAGGCCCCATTTATTTGGGTATGGGCAGGGTTCATGGCATTGTAGGGCACTGTAGGGAGCGTCTGGGTCATTTGCCAGTCCCATAGGGTAACCAGGAGTCACCTCAAGGGGCTTTTTCCTTGCCAGCTATGGAAGTCACACTGCACTGCTGGGCCTTGGCGTTTTGGAAGCACGGTGGTGGAACATGAGGACAGCCCATCACTCTGCTGCCAGATCCCAGCGCCTGTCTGACCCTGAGGGCTGTTGGCTGAACACCTCTGCAGGAAGTTACTCAAGTCATCGTGCTGCTTCTGCAAAGTTCACTTTGTAAGGAAAAGATGAGCAAAAGCCCTTATCTCCCTTCTAGAAAACAAATAAAATAACTAGATTTCGGTGATGGAGGTAAACTCAAACAATGAACCAGCTAAATACGCTGTATCAGGAAACCTCAGGGACTGCTGAAAGGAGAGCAGTGGCCATTACTGCTAAGGAGGTGTTTTGTTGAAAATACGCCAGCATCCTTTCCCAACAGAGGGAGTGAAAAACAGCGGGGTGCCCAACGGTAATGCTGCCTGTGCCCACCAACAAGCCCCAGTGTGTAGATTGGCACTGCTGGGCGGTGTGTGAGTGAGCTGTGCGATGGACTGACAGGCGTTCTTACATGAAGGGGCCCATATTGCATCAGATCTATTTTAACTTAAATCCGCGGTGATAGAGGTGTGGGTGCAGGTGTGTGTACACGCCTTGCTGTGCAAGCAGGCATGGGTTTTTAGAAGGGTGTATTTTAGAAGGGTGACTTTTAGAAGGCTGTTGTGTTTTAGACTTTTAGAAGGTTGTTTTTGATAAAGATGTTCTCTCGTGAGGGTTGCCAGGTGAGATGAAGAAGCGTCGCAGCCCCTGGCCCTGGGAGAGAAGCGGCCAGGAGAAGCAGTGCCCTGTCGCTGTGTTTGCCACCTTGTGTCTGCCCCATAGCAGGCACAGGATCTGCTTGGCATGCCTGGTCGTTCAGGAGTTAATACTTAGCAGGCACATATGTGTGATTGACATTTGTTTTGTTGATGTTGCGTTCTGTTTCTTTTCTTACCATGGCAACTTTAACATCATGACAAAACACCTACTTTTCCTCTTGGAGCCATAGCTGTTGTCATGCCCAGTAGGTTATTTTGGTATACAGTGGTTGATCTCTTAAAGCAGAGGTGTTGCCATCTCCTCCCAGATGTCACCTCCAGTATTTCCTCTCATCAGAAGGAATCTGTGGTTCTCTGTGTGTGAGCCCCGTGTTTCGACCCAGGGCAAAAAGCGGAGTTTTAATGGAAACTGTGGCATTTCCTCCTCTGTACGTGACATAAATGCTATCTCGCATAATTAAGGAAAGTAACAGAGAACAGTTAGCGGTGATTGCCTTTCAATATATTGTGTACTTTGGGGCAGAAGAATAATTTATGAATAATGCCCATGCATACTTGGAACAATTTGCACACTGTGCTGTGAGTGATGCAGGCCTGGCGGTAGGAGAGCGTGCTAATAAATTTTACTTTGTGGCGGAAACAAGAGATTACAGTTTATTAGGAAAGGAGATGGCAATTTATTAAGATCAATCAAATGCGAACGCAGAGCAAAAATGTTGCCGTTTTTATTTATTTATCTCAAAGCATAAAGAGGTGCAGCTACGTACAATTGGTTGTTTACCTGTGGTGTTTGATTCATTATTAATATTTTTATGTTTAGAGGGAACCATAATTTTGCTGAAATGTCTTCCATAACTCCTGCACAATCATATTCATAACTCACCTGAATGTTGACACATCCTGCTGTGTATATATAAATTAACTGGTAACACTGGCATTATAAAATGATGCATTAAATGAAGATGTGAGTGGTAATTTAAAGCATGCCATGAAGTGAAATTTAAGCCATTGTAGAACAATGAGGGGATTTAAAGAGCCTTTTTCATGCAGAATTTGCAGGGCAATAAGGAAAATGACAGTTTCTCGTACAAAAAGAAAAAGCGCAACAGGGACACAAACATTACTGAAATGTTAATTGCTTTGGTGTTCTGTGTTAGTAGAGACACCATCAGCCTAAAAGTCACTGTTCTTGAATATATTTTACCACAAGAAATATTTTACCGTGAGAGTATTAGCTAAGATTATTAAAAATGACCAAAAATGTTTACTTTGTACTTTTTCTCAGTGCTTTGTGGATAATAAGTTTCACTGTTTCCTGTTTAGTCAGTTGTTTTCCCCATTTGTTTTCATAGGTCTTTCAAACAGCAGCAAGGGAAAATGCAACAGTCTCAAAACAGGAAAATGTGATTTAACCCCACAAAAATGGGCCCGGGGATCCAGGAGTGGGAATAGTATCTGAAATGCCCTTTTCCCTTGCAACTGCCAACAGCAGCTTGCTCTCAGTCTGACTCTTCCCCACCCCGTGTTCTCGGCTTCCACGTGGGCTGATGCCTGCAGAGGTCTGTGGGTGAGGTGTGCAGGGAAAGCAGCAGCAGAACAAAACAATTTCTTCCGCTGTGTTCATCTTTTCACGTTTGTAACCTACTTCTCTGGCTCAGCCCTTGGAGCCTGGTGTCTGTGCTGTACTCCAGTGATTTTTTTCCCCAGGTGTTGATGCTGCCACTCAGTGCCTATCTGATCTTGCGGGCACGCAGAGCCAAATAGCCACCTTGTCTGCCACGCTCCTTCCCTGCTATTTTTAATTTGCTATTTTATGTCTGCTGCTTCGGTCATCCTTGTCAAATCTGATTGTCTCTGTCTGTGATGACTCTTCATAACTGAATGGAATTAAAGTGGGAGTTTATGGTTCTTCTTGGTCTTTTAAAATATTTGCTGGCTTAAAAATGCTTTATATTTCGTAGTGACCTTACTTAGCAAGTGCTACCATCTCCGTTACTGAGGGAATAGACCAAAGATTTTAGCTCTCAGCAGATGTTGGCTGAGCTTGCAGGTATGAAGCTTTTATCTGAAAGGGCATAAAACGCTGTAAAAATACTGCTTGCAGGCTCTGTGGGCAGCGCTCAGTGCTTAGGCAGCATCTTTCATTTTCCAAATGTTTGGCAAATGCTGGTCTAGGGAAGACCCTGAAATGAGCAATATCACCATCCGTTTGGCAGGTGAGGAGGCGAAGGAGTTGAGGCCTTTGAAATGGCAGGTGTGAAATGGAAGGGGTGTCAGGAACTGGGGCCTGCGGGACGGAGCAAGGCCTGCGGGATGGAGTGGGGCCTGCGCACACAGTGGCGGTTCCCAAAAGCGAACGCCGTTGGAGGCTGGACTCAGGCTGGGAGTGCTGCTGGTGCTGGAGTCACGCCGCAGCCTGGCTGGCCAGCTGGCAGTGTTGTGCTTGTGTCACCAGGTCATGCTTTGTATTGCCCGTGCAGGGAAAGAAAGGCTTCAGGCAGGGTTGTGAGCCTTGCAGCACCTCTTTTTTGTTAAAGAAGCCCCAAGACAGAGCTTTTTCCCAAACGAAAGCTGTGGAGCATGCCGTGACCTCAGCCTGCAGGGACCAGGGAGCACCGCCAGCCCTCGCAGTGCATGTTAGCACAGCTCCCATTCCTCCGTCACCGTGCGAGCGGTGGGTGATGCTGCTGCAGGGATGCTGCTGGCACCCGCACTGGGCAGCGGGATGTGGTCTGAGGGAGAAACTGCTGGAAGGTTTAAGCCTATGCATTCCATGGTGTGTTCCTCAACAGGGTCAGAGTTTCTGGGGATCACTTTGGAGTCCAGGAACAGGAGGGGTTCTCTCCAGTGCAGGCAATAATAATTACATGCTCATGACATGCAATGCCAATTTATATTGCTATTAGCTGCCCAGTGTGTTGGACATGTGCGTGGCATTTTGCTGGCTGTGCAGCTGTGTACTGCCCTCAAATATGTGCTGCTCCCATGCCCCCATGCGCTGACCTGCAGTGCGTGTGCCCCTTTAAGAGGCCGTCGCTCTCTGATTCATGTAGGCTGCTGCTGGCAGATTTAGGGTCTTGCAAAAGATGCCCTTAGTCCCTTATTAAATATTCATAAGAGGGTGGGGTCACATTTTTGTGACCTGAAAAAAATCCCATTAATAAATTTGTTATCTGACACGAGAACACTTTAGGGTGGAAAGCAATCCGTATCACATCCCATTTACCATCAGATCACAAGTTGTCAGTAAATTGCATCCTTTGTCTTTGCTTCTTGTGAGGTTCTTTAGCAGCATAGCTAATGGGGCTATTGTCTATCAGCCCCTGACTCCTGCAAATAAAGTGCGTGCTGCCTGGGGACCGTGGCTGTGTGGCTGCCGGCATTTGGCTACGTGTGCATGCAGCGTCTGCATCAGTGTGCTCAGAGGCTGTGAGAAATACGAGATAAAATTGAATAGCAGGGAAGATTTGGCCAAATAATGCAGCATGCAATAATGAGGCACATAGCTATAGGGCAGGAGAAAATCCATGACGGGGTTGACAGCAGTCCCTGGGCTGGAAATGGCAGAAGGACAGGTTCTGTGTGTGCACTGAGATCTGGAGTGGAGGGCGAGGAAAGTATTGCTTTGAGCTGTCAAGCAGAGGAAAGCTTGCTGCGTGCCACACGATGCACCCTGTACCCAAACCTTCCCCAAATGTGGGAGGCAGGCAGGGCTGCTGCTGAGTGCTGTGCCCAATCTGAGCATCCCAGTGCCATAGAGGACTTTTTAAGGGAAACGATGGGAGAAGATGCTCTGGGCATCCCAGCGTCCTGGGCTAGGATCCCTGCTGCTTTGCTGGGGCGCAAAGGAAGGTTATCCTGTTTGCAGGCCAGGTGCGTCAGCTGGGCTTAATACAAGCTCCTGCTGGAGGCTTCTTATGATAGCATGCTTTGTATTAAATTCCTGCTATGGTTTTTTTATTTGTGGCATTAAAGTCGTGCAGCAGAACTGTTGGAGAGAGTCACAGCCACTTTCTGAGAGAAAGTTAGGTGGAAGGAGAGCTGCTCCTCCAGCGCATCGCGTTTGCAATGCCTGCTCGGAGCACTGCACTAGCTGCCACTTCTTCCCCCCCTCCCCCCCCCCCCCCGTAACGTGCTGGCACCCACGCCCCACAAAATAGCTTTATTTAGGGGGAAGCCGCTTTTAAACACGTCCCGGCGCAGTGTGGCGGCTCCCTGCGGGCCGGGCCGGGCCGGGCAGCACCGCCGCCAGTACCGTCGGCAGCGGCACAGCCGGCAGCAGGTCAGAGGGCGCGGAGAGCCGCGAGGGAGGAGGGCCGCGCCCGGGGTGCCCCGTTCCGGGGTTCCGGGGCGGGGTGTGCGCGGCGGCGCGGGGCGGGGCGGGGCGGCGGGGCTCCGCGGCAGCCCGCGAGCACGGCGCCGCCACTCCGCCCGCGGAGCCTCCGCGCCGCCCGGACCCGGCCCGCTCCATGGCCCGTCCGCCGCCGGCGCCGCAGCCCAGGTGGGTGCCGAGCCCCGCGGGGAGCGCGCGAGCCCCGGCCGTGCCCGCACCGAGCCGGGAGCTGCGGGAGGAGGAGAGGGAGAGCTCGGGCTGCGGCGGGATCTGCTGGGGGGCGGGGGGGAAGAGCTTTGCGAAGTGAGCGGGCGGGGCGCGTTGCTTTTCTTGTTTTTACTTTCCTCTTTTTCCCAAATTATTTTTTCCTCGCCTCTTTTGTTCCGACATTTGGCTTTGGCGCAGCTCGCCGCGCGCGCCATAGTTTTGAAGAAGTGCTCGCAGCGCTCCGAGCGCTCCGGCAGCGCCGGGATCGGCCCCGCGCATCGCCTCCTCGGCCGGGGCAGCGGCCGGACAGCGGCGGGGCTGAGCGGTGCGGAGCGGGGAGGAGGCAGCCCCGAGGAAGTGGGTGGTGAGTTCGGAGCAAAGTGCACGCACACTCTTCCTCTCCGCAATTAACTCCTTCGGAGCCGGCCGGCCCCGGCGCGGGGCGGCGCGGGCTTGGAACAACAACGAGTTCGGTGGCAGGAAATGTGAATCACTCGCGGTGACTCAGATGTGTTTACGAAAACGAAATGGTCGGATTTGTGCTAGCGGTGAGCGTTGGGTTGCAGAGCTCTGTAAATTGCCGAAGTTTATTTCTAATCAGAAGTGCCTTAGGCGGGGGGTTTGCCCCGGGGGTCAGTGAGCTCCGTGCCGGTGCCCGGCCCTGGCACAGCTGTGGGACGGGCTGAACTGCGCGGATCTCTTTGTGGCAAGTTAGCAACAGTTCTGTTTGCTTCCCTCTTTTTAGAAAATCGGGGCTAAGCCACATGCTTTCATGTGAAATTAGCATTAAATGTGCAGCTGCCGGGCGAAGAAACACCTCGTATTAATTGTGATTTCTCAGCTCGGAAGGCAGCCCGTTCCCGAGCCATGGGAACACGGCTGTCAGAGGGCCGAGCTGCGGGTGCAGCTCCCAGCACTGCTGCCATCGGCAGGGCTGCTGGCCGGCACCCGCACTGCCTGCGCCGAGGGGCTGCTCGGCCTGCAGCGTGGCGGAGCTGAACTGCAAACTGATTGGTCTGACACTTTATAATCAAAGTTGATTTATTGTTCATTAGTAGTGCATTAGCCCTTTCAGGCAAGACAGTTATTTGTGTAGTGGCCTGTCAAACAAAAGACCGCTAGCACCTGTCATTTCTAAACCATGAGATAAGCGAGCAGATATTAAGATAACGCAACTAGAAATACCCCGGAACGAGGTAAAGTTGTGGCAGTTTCCCTTTCGGGGATGGTGTTGCAGGCGGTCAGCATGTGGGGTCCCTGAGCGGGGCACTGCGGGGAAGGTGCGAGCTCTGCAGCCTTGGTGGGTTCTGCAGGTTGGGGTTGGCGTCTGGGCGAGATGGAGGCACTCGTGTTTTGTCCCTGACTCCTTCCTCCTCTTCCCAGTGGGCAGATGTCATGCGACAATGCTCTTGCTGGCAGGGGTTAATTATATGAAAACTTGATGACATCACGGCAGAGCTGTGAGAATGTCAAAATACATCTGCTGCCATATTCAGACATTTTGCTCTCTGCCCCCCCCCCCCCCCCGTACCGGCTCCCCTACCCTTCTCAAAAGGGAATGATCTCATGACATAAAACAGAAAACAACACAAGTGTCAAAAGAAAACAAAATTAGTGAACTTTTGTCTGCCACCATAGAAACGAGGATTAACTTATGTTATTCCAGAGCGTGGAATGGAGACTATCTGCATGAGGATATATAGTGCATTGTCTTTTGTGAATTTTCATTTGACAGGGATTTTGGAGGCTGTGATCTTAATTAAATCTCAACTGACTCAAATAATGCATCTAAAGGCACGCAGTGTTGCGTAACCTTGCTGAGTTGGTAAACCATAAATCATCAGAAAGCTTGTGATAGGAAGGGCTGCTTTGAAATTTTTTTGTTTGCTGCAGTTGTTATTTTTTTCCTCTTGTTTAACATACACTAACTGTGCCATCATGCCCTCCCTGTTAAAACAGCATGATTTTTGCTTTAAAAAAAAAAAAAAAAGGGGGCAAAGCTGTGAGATGTGCTGTGACCAGTCCCTCAGCCAAACCAAGGAGAAGCAATAAATAAAATGGAATTGACAGGGGAGGAATGAGCGAGCAGTGTGGGCTAACGGGGGAGCTGGGCAGCACTGCAGCTGGGCAGACACGGTGGGTCTGGGCCGTGCAGCTCTGGCACTGGGCTGAGCCCTGTGCTGCAGCAGCCCTGACTGGAAGGGTCACAGCTGGATCTGTGCCCTGCTGGATATCAGGCTCTGCCCTGTGCTCAGGTTGAGTTCATTTCAGTCGCCTGTAAGGGAGAAAACAGTTGCAACAGTTGTGTGCTGTGTGTCGGGGTGTTTTTAGGCACTGGAAGTGATGTGGAGCCGTTAGGGCGATGGCTTGGGCAGCATTCTAACCTGGAGCTCTCAAGCACTGCTGCTGCTCAATAGTCATGTTTCTAAAACGCTGAAGCTCAATGAATTGCTGCTTCAGCATAAAGCGCTCTGGCTGTGTTTGTGGTGGCCTGCCCTGGGCAGCTGGAGGCAAGGTAAAGGCGAAGGCTGGGCTGTGCTGCAGGGCTGTGTGCTGCAGGGCTGTGCTGTGCTGCAGGCAGCCTGGTGCCCCTGGCGCACAGTTTGCTCACTGCTCAGCTTTCTCCTTTCGATGGGCAGAAGCGGCAGCAGGGCTCGTTCTGTCACCACCTGCAGAACTCGGTGGTGGGAAAGTCCTGACACTGCGAGCTAAATTTGTTATTGTTTGGTGGAAGGCTTGGCTGCTTGGAAGCAGTTTGTTTGTTTTATTGAAAGCAGAACTGCATTACTGGAAACTACTTTGCTGCAGTTCAGTTACATGTCCTGTGCTGTTCTGTGTTTGTAAGGTGCTTCCTTGCTCAGCTTCGCTTTCCAGTTACAGGCAGAGGAAAAAAAGCATCATGCACTGTGCAGGGCTGAGGCCGCGCAGAGATTTTGGAGAGCAACAGCTCTGGCAAATCTCTCTTCCCTTTCCCAGCTTTTTTTTTTTGCTTTTTTTTTTTTTTTTTTTTTTTTTTTTGCCTTTTTTTTCTTTTCTGCCTTTCCAGCACATTTTCCTCTGCTAGAAGGAGGATCCGTAGGGCTTGTGCTGAGGTAGAATGAATGGCAGAAGAAGCAGAGCGAGCGTTGCACAAATCAGTGGCACTGCTAATTGCTCCCTGCACTAGTTTGGGACGGATTTGCCCACAGTGATTAGGTAAGATGCTGTTATTTGGGAGGGACAGCAGCCCCCTCCCCAAACTGACAACGGGTTTTAATTTTTAAGCTTTATCTTGCCCTTAAATCTGAAACATCATTGTTCAAATAACTGAGAACAAGGTAAACCAACAACATCAAAAAGGTCGGCTTCTGTGATTTCTCAAGGGCTTGTTATTTTGTACTTTCCAATTCTATTTGATGTCTTGACAAAACAAGATGACACAAGGGAGAATACATTAAATTTTGATTTTCATCTAACCTGTTACAGTCGTGGCAGCTTAATTTCTGGTACTTTTTCCCGAAGACGGCTCCTTGCACAATTACTCTAATTGCCACGCCGCGTTATGAGAGGGTTTCTTTGCAGGTTCCCCATTTGCCTTGATTTTTGCCAGGCGTTTTTTTGAGCGTGTTCTGACCTTTCACATGGCGAGCTCGTCGCTTGGAGTGCGTCTTCATTAGAAGTAAATCAGCGAATGGCAAGATTGTCAGAGAAGCAACCGATGTTTTCTCATTAGAATCTAATTTGCAGCGTTGCGCTCAGCTGCGCCGTGCGGCCGTAGGTTCCTGCGCTAGGTGTGAAAACACGCACGTTTCGAGCGAGTAAAGTTTACAAGTGTTAGCAAGGCTCTGCTGGCAGGCACAGCACAGCCTCGCAGCGCTGCACGGAGCAGTGGGAGCGCTGGAGCTGCTGTCGGAGCTGCTGGCTGCCCACGGGGCCGGGCTGCCCTGGCACCGAGCTGTGCCCCACAGCCGTGCTGCTGCTTCCATCGCCGCCTTCTATTGTTCCCTTAAGCTCTCCTTGGATGTGTTAGCGAGTGAGCACGCAGATGTAAGGAGTCTGACAGGGTGATCGTTCTCAGTGCTGGGGTGAGAGGAGCTTTTGAGGGTTTTCGAGGGTTTTAGGGGTGTTTTGGGTGTTTCTAAGCAAGGCTGCTTTTGGTTTGTTTCGGGGCAGTGTGGCAGAATATGCTGACCTAACATTTCCTATACTCAAACTGTTGTCTTTTTTCCTTCTGTATTTATTTACTTATTTATTTAATGTTTTTAAACCGTTGCAAAATGAGCCCAGTGCTAGGAGGCATGCACCACAGGTTGTGATTTTTCCTTTCGTGACAGAGCAGCAAACAAAAGCGGTAACTTTCTAAAATGTGAAAAATGATGATGGTAATCTCGAGGTTGAAATCTTGCTGCGTTTATTAAATGGGTGTTTGGTTGTGTGCATTCCAGTTTAGTCTGTATTTGACAAATGTTAGACGCAGAGAGAATTTAATTTATGTAAACTTTATATTTTTATGCAAATTAAATGGGTATTTATTATAGCAGAAACAATTATCCTGGCACTTAGTGAGAAGCCCGGTATGCATGAGAAGTGGTAGATAAGATCAGATGTTTCATTCTGTAAACAAATATGAAAATATCCCCAATTTTCCTTTGCTGGAAGAGAGCAGAGAGGAGAGCAGAGATCCTGAGGCGCCGGCAGTGCCAGGACAGTCCATCGCGCTGCCTTCCACGAGTCACAGGCAGATCTTCTCTCCTGATAAAACATAATAAACAAAATTAGAATAATAAAATGCTAATTTAATTTTAAAGAGGCTTCTCCCCCTTTTTTTTTTTTTTTTTTAATAGGGAGTCACATTGTTACAGAGAGAACAGTTATGCTAATGATGAAGCACTTAGCTGATTTCACATTAATATAACAAACGTTACCTGTCCTAATGTGTTGTGCAGTATCACGGCAGAATAACCGAGTCTAAAAGTCAGATTCCGTTTTGCATCATGAACCAGAATGGCAGCTTCTGCCTGCACAGTTCCATCGGCAGCGTTTTTTGGCTGTTATTTGCAGGCTGACGTCTCATGTCACAGAGGTTTCAGGCTCAGGGTCCTGTGCTCAGCACTGCGCTGCTGGGCTCTGCTTTGTGGCACCGAGCTTTTCCCTCTGCCAGCACGGCTGTGCTTTCTCTTCTGCTGTGACACGAGTGCAGCTATTTTACATTCTTTCAGTCAGGAATTTTTTTTAAATTGCAAGAAGTCTCACACGTAATAGCTTTCTACTAAAGCAGCCGAGGGAATTGTTTGGGTTTGCCTCGCCGTGTCTATTTTTCTGGCAGTCCGACACCTTTAACTGCGACTCAGGCACTCGCTTGGTGTTGGGCTGCGTTCTGCTCCGTGTCACTTCTGCCACAAAATCTTTAACTGAAGAATTGCCGTTTGGAAAAGCAAGGTGCCTGCTCTGAGGACTTCCTGAATTCAAGTGCGAGCACACAGCGCAGGAGAAGGGGATTTTCTGGCAGAGCTGTTCTCTATGAATTGAGGAGATGCTCCCCAGCTTCCATGCGTGCCTGCTAGCAGCTGACAAGGCCACCGGCGCACCCAGCAATGAAGGCACGTTGTTTGAAAATGGCATGCTTTTTTTTTTTTTTTTTTTTTTTTCTGCACTCCGTATAAGATTGAGCTCCTTGAAATTTTTTGGCTAGTATTTAATTATATTAATATCAGAGAAAATGGGGGAACGTAGATGATTGAGTAGGTCTAAATCATTTCCATCCCCGTGACACTTGTCTGAGCAGTGCGCGGCGGTGACAAATGCATCCCAGCTGTAGTCTGTGGTGAAGTTAAAGGCGAGCTTGGCCCAAGTTGTGCAAGGTTCCCCAAGCTGTGCAAGCGGAGCTCGGGGTGGGGAGAGGAGAGAACAGGCAGGCTTGAGAGGTGTGGAGCAATGGCAGAGGGACCTGGGAGACAGAGTGGCTGAAAACAATTTTGAGTATTAAAGACGTTTTTTGCCGTTGCTGCTATTAGCATGTCAGCAGGTCTGTACTAGCACAGCTCCCAAAACTGACTTGCAGCTGTATTTTTACCTTTGCTGCCAGGTTTACATGCAGCTGGGTATCTACCACACCCCATTGTTATCAGTCAACAATACCAAAAGTGGTTCATTAATCATATCAATAACAACAATCGTGTTTCATGTAGAAAACAGAAATAAACAACTGGGGGGGGGGGGGGGAGAGGAAAGATTGATTTCTGTCCTGCATGCTAAGTTAGCATTCTTTAAATACATCTGCCAGTACTTTAATTTGAACTTCAACTCCCTGAAGGCAGTAAGACAGAATTATTTTAGTTCTTCATAAACTGCCTTCTGTGATTCATTGTTAACTCATAAAACACACTCATTTTCATGTACTTAAACAGTTAAGCCATTTTCAAAGTTGGTTTGTAATTTTTTTTGGCAACACATTTAAGTTGACATCTGAGAGATAGAAATCTACAATTAATTTATAGCCTTCAGTTTAGGTTTCGTTTACTATCAGACAAAATATCAGAAATAAATATTTTTTATCTAACGTAATGCAAAGTATATTGCGCAGTATCTAAAATAAAGCTTAGTTTTGACTGAATACACTCAAAAAGGGACCCATAAATATTAGAGAGCTGTAGTTAAGAACTTACATGACTGTTTTAAATACTATTGATTTAAACCACTGGCTAGATTTTATGAATCAAAGTGTAATTTCCAAGCTTTGGCTATATTTCTCATCGCTAAAGCACTCTCTCTGGTGTGCCTTTAGCAGCTTTCCAGACATTCAACACGGGATTAAATGATAGTAGTTACAATGATCAATAGGTTAAGACCGGTACAATCACTCTTACCGCTAATGACCTCGGTAGTAATGGGTAATAAAGTGTGGGCTATAATAGCCTATTGCTGGAGCTGCATGCCCTTTGATTCCCAGTATTACTAGGGACTAGCTACATGAAAAAGTTGGACGTTGGGAGTTAAGAGAGTGGATATATAGGCCATAATTCTTAACTATTTAAAGGCCTCCAACAGTACGTGTGCCCACGCTTGTCTGGGGCGCGTGTCGTTTTTAACACGGCGGTTTCTGGCTTGTTTGAATTTCCTTGCTCTGTAGGATGGCTTCCACCATGAGCCAGAGTTCAGGGGAAGCGCAGCTGCTGCCTGCTCTGACAAATGAGAGGCTGGACCTTCTTGGAGCCACAGGCGGGGTGTGCAGATGTGGTTTCAGCCGGTAGAAGAAGGTCGAGCAGAGCAACGCAGACCTGTATTGCTAGGTGGGCCTTGTTTATTCACACGTTTGTGAGTGTTTGTATACACACAGACACGTTGCTTCCCTCCCTGGTTAAGTGCTGCTGTTTGAGCAGAGCGTGAGCAGCTGGGAGATTCTTCACCGGAAGGTACGTGGCCGCCGTTCAAAGGCAGGGCCGAATCCCGAGATGTGTCCTGAGATAAATGTGCAAAGGAGCAGTGGAAGTGAATGGGAGTTGTCTCCGCGTAGCTGCTGGCAGAATGCGGCCCCGCGTATTAATCACCCGCACGTAGGGTTTACAGCACCCCACCCTATTCCTGTCTGTATCCCTGCTTGTCGTCATAAATCTGACCGAGGAGTATTTGTGTTGTATGTCTTCCAAGAATGGCACAGAAAACGTACTTAAACATGCTTCCTTTTCTGTTTGCTCAGTCCGACTTCAGTGTAAGGTAGTACAAACCCCAGGGTAAAGTAAACTTCTCTGAGGATGGGAATAATGAAGGTGAGTCAGGCTTCGGGGCTAAGATAGTGACTACAGCACTTAATTGAAATAATTTTCTACTCCCAGAAAAGTTCTTAACAGCGTCTGGATTAAGATCCTGTGAATTGATGGGATTCCCTGTTCCAGTAGGTCGGTGCCGTCACAGCTCGGGGCGGTGGTACCGCACTGCCAGGTTGGTGGTTCTCCCAGGGCTGCAGTCTTAGAGGGACTCTGGCTATGATGACACCTCCCATCCTTCGCTGTCTGTTTCTCAACCTTCACACCTGCCTGCTGCAGTGTGGGCAGCACCAGGTCCGTGCTGGGGCGCAGGGGATTCGCTCCGCGCCGCATTAATGGGATGTCAGTTTGCTGGATGTGTCTGCAGCACGTTCTGTAGGCAGGGTCTGGCCCCAGCGCATGACATGTACACAACAACACAGGGCGATGTGTGCTGTACATAAGTCTGACCTTCAGGAACCATTTTTAGTTCATCAAAATTAGTGATGCTGAGAAATCAGGACATCAGTGCATAATGACTGTGAAATTAGGAATGAGAGCTTGCTATGCAAATGACAGGACAAATCATGTGAAAAAGTCAAGATAAACTGCATATTAAGACATTATGTTACATAAAATTAATACTGCATTTCTCCCTTGCTTACTAGTACCCAGGAAGACTTTTTTTTAAGCTCTTTTATCTTCAGATCAGCTATTGTCTGCTGATTTTTTAAAAAGTGGTGCACAGAAAAAGTGCTAAACATGTTATTACCTTTTATTGTAACCCATGAGATGACAGGAGATCCTTTTTAACAAAGTATATCCTTTACTGCTTTTAGTTTTGTGCTGTCACATATTTGATCTGAAACTATAGAAAAGTAAGGTGCTTAAATATTACTGTTAAAACTCACAGGGTTTTGTCTTTTCTTCTATTGTTTTTTTTTCTTCCTTTTCTTTTCCTTTTTTGGGGTGGAGGATAGAGGGGTGGGTTTCTGGGGAAATAGTCTTCTTGCATTACTAGGACTGACAAAATGGTTCTCATGTAGTCTGCAAATTAAACACAAGTGCAGTGATTATTTTGAATAGCTAAATTACATTCTAGAAAGCTTGCAGAATTCATAGCATTGTCATTAGGTATCCGCTTGAATACAATTTGTGTAACCTTGGCCAAGACAGCCTGTCATTTTAATGTCAGTGTTTTATCTGAACAAGACATCATCCTTTCAGATACAGTGTACAGGTTCCTTGCAAAGATGCCCATGCAGAAACGTGTTAACAGTTGCAAATATGAAATGCTATCAAGTTCATCACTGTAGCTGTTTGTCACTGAAATGTCATGGAAAGCGGCTTTTAATGGTATCTCACATAATATGAAAGAATTGAAGACATCTGTATGCTGGGTGAATATGGAATGGTAAAGACATCGCAGTAGGGCCTTTCTGTTAAAATTGCATAGGAGTGTAGTGCTGTTATTCACATCACTGAGCCTTCCTTCAATTTTCTTAAAAACCTGTCGTAATAGGGCCTAGATCCCATCAGCACAGGATACTCGGCTCTTGAATTTCTGTACGGCAGGGAGGGACTTTCTGGGAGGGAATGTTCTGAGCTGACAGTTCCCTGTGAAAATAAATAAATCTTAACAGGTTTTGCTGTCTTGCTGTCTAAAGAATTCCCATTGTCATAATGCTCTGCAGAGAGGAAGCTGGGTGGCTGGGGAAGCACAGGTCCCTCTGTGCTCAGGGCAGGTTGTGCCTCCTGCTGTGATGCTCCCTGACCACCATTCTGTGTCCCCTGCAGGTTCCCGTGTCGGTGGCTATGATGACACCTCAAGTGATCACTCCCCAGCAAATGCAGCAGATCCTCCAGCAACAAGTGCTAACTCCCCAGCAACTCCAAGTCCTGCTCCAGCAGCAGCAGGCACTCATGCTTCAACAGGTAATTGTTGTCTGTGCAGCCCCTGTTGGGTGGGGGGCTTTGGCTCGTGCTGCCTTCTGGCGATGACGGCTGCCCACGTCTCAGGGTCTGTACTGCAGGGCAGCCACGCTCTGAGATGAACCGACTGCTCTTTTGTTTTTAGTTCTAGAAATAGCTACTGGAAACAAATCCAGGGAGCAGTGCTAGGAGCGTTTCCAAGATCAGCTAAATAATACAGCTGCATATTTAAGTGTCAGGACTTCAGCAGATGTCCCTGCTGATTTTGCCTGCATCCCTCCGAAAGTACGGCGTGCCCTGATTAATTGGAATAAATGAGGTAGTAGGGTAATATTTCCAATTTTAGTCCTTGCTACGTCCACGTGGGGCCGTAAAGGGCCGTTGAAACAGGGACAGCAAAAGTGAAGAGGTTTGCAAGCCTTAGTCCGTTTAATTTCAGCCAACGTGCGCTGCACGGTGCATTGGTGTTTCTGAGTGTCCTGCATTCATGCATGGCCCTTTCTCAGCTGGAAGTTGTGTGCTGTCCCTGGGTTACTGCAGGGCTCACGTCGGCACGGGCTCATGAGTCAGGCTGGTAAGAGCACCCACCAGACTGCACTTGTGTGTCCCCTCCCCTCTGCCTTCGTCCCACAGTGCAGCGTGTGCGGTGTGTGGCTGAAGCAGGGAGGAGGAGAGTGTTTCCCAGAATGTCTGTGCATGTATTGAACAACACTTAATATAGTCAAACCCTATCATTTAGAAAGCATGTGTGTTTCACAACAGAGATTCGCCAGGCTCTCTCAGCAAGGGCATTTTGGCTTTGTTGTTACAATCAAAGGTCATTCCTTGCCTTATTTTAATTAGTTTGTGTAGAAAATGGTATGTTTTTCATCAGTTCATTTTGGAGATTACTTTTCAAACGATAATGCCAAGAATAGTCAGTGTGCACTGAATTTATTGTCGAGTTTCAAACTAAAGGTCAGACCATTACAGATAAAAGGATGCTATTTTTCAAATCACAGTTTGTGTGTTACAC
Organism: Lagopus leucura; assembly: GCF_019238085.1. Lineage (NCBI taxonomy): Eukaryota > Metazoa > Chordata > Aves > Galliformes > Phasianidae > Lagopus > Lagopus leucura. The sequence goes on along the minus strand of NW_024962279.1, from coordinate 4,306,530 downwards.
CAAAAGGGACACTGAATTGGCTCTCCACTTTGTTACTTACCATCTTTCCTTTTCTTTGTAGCAGCAGCTTCAAGAGTTTTATAAGAAACAACAGGAACAGTTGCAGCTTCAACTTTTACAGCAACAACATGCTGGAAAACAGCCTAAAGAGGTACAGACAATACCCATTTTACTTTCAAACCACAGATCCCAGAGGACTGTCTAGAGGCTATTAAGCTGTCATTCATCTTATAAATGATGGCACAACTGAACTGACTCAATCGGGTCTCAGCTTTCAGATTTAGAGTTATTGTCCTGTTTTCGCCTGTATTTTCCTGTGCTTTCCATTTGCTTGCTGCCACATATTTTATAGCTGGGGAACACGCCTTGATGTTCAGTATGAGTACTGGAGCAAGCATCTGGACTTGTATCTTGGGAGAGTGCTTTTGGAAGTTAGTTATGTTGTAGAGGGGAGGGGGCAAAGAAGCAGGCCTAGCTCTGGGCCTGTTCTCTCCAGGCAGACAGTTCTGTGAGATTTTGAGTTTGAACTTGCAGTTTTCAGCCAGAGAGGTTCTGGCTGCAGGCTCCTTGCAGCATGGGCTCAGCAGAAGGTACCATGCTCGGGCAGTGTTTGTTGTGAGCAACAATAACTGAAATACCGAGGTAGGACAGGAATGCCATCTCATTGCAGTGTGTTGTGCCTGGGAACTGCAGCACGTTGTGATGCACAGTGTCTCGAGACCTTGCACAGATGCCACCATGGTCTGTGCTGGGAACAGGATGGCGAAGGCGGTTTTCTGCGTGTATGGAGAACGCACTGGTCCTTTCCGAGTGTCTCACTTCGTTGATGTTGGTGTGCTAAAATTCAGATTTGCTATAGTAACACGTGAAGGTACCACACTGGTATCTGTAGTCCCAAGGAGTTTGAGACTTCCACCTGACATCACCACTGACCAGTGTAGGTCCTAGAAAGCTGCCCGCTGGCACGAGATGCTGTGCAATGCCCGCCGATAGCAGCAGTGGTTACGTTGCTGATCACAGTGCTCGAAGCACGTGCCAGTTTCTGGCCCTCCCAAATTTTGGTGGATCGTGCCACCTGTGCCAAGTTTCAACCTGGAGCGAATTTTTCCAGCTGAGTTATAAACCCCTGAAAACAGGGGGTTTATAATGAAAACGCTGACACAACCTTAGCCATAGTGCGCTTACGGGCGCCTCTATAATAAAAAGGGAACAGATTAAAAAGTGTCTAAAATGTAAATCTAAAGGACTAACAGTAATTAAAATGGAAATGGCACAGGGAGGGAAGGCATGTAATTGTGAGATATCACTGTGCAGAATGCTCTCAGCTTTGTTTTGCTGGCTGTTTTTCTAATTCAGTAGGGCTTACTCATCAGTGGCAGTTCAATGCGCGTTAATGACTCTGGGATGCAGGCATCACTCTGGACAAAGAAATGATTATTGTGCGGTCAAAAGAAGTTCAAAGACAAGAAGGGAATTTCAGTTTTTTCCTTAGAGATCCACATTCAAGAGCATATAAATTAAGCCAAATGTTAAAAACCACAGTCTGAAAGCTGACTTCAAAGTCACAACTCTCTAATTAATGAACTGCGAGCTTCAGTTTGGACAAGTCGTGGTTTGATGCGCCCATAAATCAACATGACAGGTCTGTTTCACAGTCTCAGACAGCGCTTGTCATTGAGTCACATCAGATGTAAACACAGCAGAAAAAAGAGGGAATATGAAGGAGGTGCAATTGATCAACAGAATTGGTAAAAACCCACTTTTGAAACGCATTATGCATGATCACAGGAAATGGCGATAGCCTCAAGAGGCTTTCTCCTTCTGCTGTTGCTTTTTTGAATCAGATTTCTAACAGCCTTCAAAAGGGAGAATAAGAATTATGGAGCTTCTCCCCTGTGGCTGGCAGGCAATAACCCCCTGTTGTTATTTTGTGCTTCTTTCTTTTCAAAGGCGTCAAAATTTAGTTTTTTAAAGATCTTTAACTCTATATTTGAAGACAAACAATAAAGGGCTGCCACTGTCATTCTTATCAGTTACCAGGGATTGTATTTTTTCTTTCTGTTGCCACTTCTTATTAACCTCTTATTTGGTCTATTAGACATAGTTTTGAATGCAAGTCTGCATGCTGGGAGAACATGAAAGTTCAGATGAGCTCAGAGGGCAGATAAAGAAATTTGAAGGGGAAAGTTACACAGCAGAATGAACGATAAAAGTTAACTCTTCTAAATTGCTGTTGTCAGACAGGAGAGCATCTCAGACACAAAGATGAGGGCTTGGAGCTTGAAGAAAAATACTTTGTGTTAAAAAAGACGAGAAGGCAAGTTAGACAATGTGATGGCATTTCAATATCTAACACACTGGTTTACTGCGGTCGCACTTCTGATATTACACTATCGAAAGTAACAATAAGAAAAGACTCCTTCCTGTTCTAAGAAGAGCAATTTAACATGCTAGTGGGGAGCAGAACAAGGAGCCTGAGTCTCTCCAGCTTTTTCTAGGCTCTTTTTTTTTTTTTGCTGAGGGTTTCAACAGGGGCCCGTTTCCAGACCAGGCTTGCTTGGCCCCATTTTTCCTGCATGGAGGAGGTTATTTTGGCTGAATTAGCATGCGAGTGATGATGATCTTTTTTTTTTTAATTTTTTTTTTTCCTTTAACACGAATGATGGTGGGTCCCAAAGTGCATCGTGTGGCCTGGTGGCCGCAGTGCGGACACGGTGCGGCTTTGTGCGCTGACAGATGGAGCAGCTCTACCCATCTACGTCATTCTGTATCACGGCACGCACGGCTGGTGCTGCTGCCCCATCCCAAAAGGAGGCATACACACCCTGTGCCCACAGCCTCACACTGGAGAGGGCCCAACACGGGGGGCTCATGGCCACAGCGCTGCCTCCAGGCCCGGCTGTGTGGGACGGCTCCTGGGCACGGCCGTGTTCCTCCAGCGGTTGCGACAGTTTATGTTAGGCTGTAGGGAGGGACCGAAGAAAGGAAAACAGACCTTTGACAGCAGCTTCAGGGAGGGGACCAAAAATGCGAGTTTTATCAGGCTATTTCAGCATTTTAACACTGACTACTGACCTGACAACAGGACTGCACTGAGACCTTTTTTGTATGCATTCAATTGTGAGAAGTAAACAAACTGACTTGTATCCTGTGTTTGGTAACTGGGTGGGGAGCGCAGTTTGGCAACGCGTGTTGCTTTTAAATTCTTTCTTGGACAATGGGCCTTGTATACTTTTATATCCTGGCTTTTCAAAGTAGGGCGCGTTCAGGAGCTTTTCTTGGGATGGCTGAGAAGACAACCACAGGCATCACTCCATTTATATAAAGTCGTTTTTATGGTCTTTCTTTTTTGATGCCAATTTTGCACTCAGATGGCAAATAGGTAAAACACAGACTACTGTAATTTATTTTGTTCCACAAAAAACAAATACCACTCACATACACACACACACACACACAGACTGTGTATTAATTAAAGGTGCCTTCTTGCTCTGAAGATTCTATGATTCTGTGTATATTTGGAGTATGAGCATCTCTGGAGGCAAACACTGCTCTAACTGCAGTACGACCGTTGCTGCAGCTCACATTCATCCAGCGCTGTTGCAACAGCTGGATCTGTCTGAGCAAGCTGTGGCAGAGAAATGGAAACTCCGAGTTCCAGTATAGCTAAACTCTTGTTTGTTTAACTGTTCTCAAAGTTATAGATTTTCTCTGGATAGAAGAAAAATTAACTTGCCTGTCAGTACAGTTGTAGGCATGCAGTTTGTTGTAGTACAAAGATCGATGGGGTGTTGAAAGTACAAAAAAAGCAATAGGAATTTAATAAAAATAGTTGCTGTTGCCCTTCGCTTTGCCCAGCGATGTTTCATTTCACAAGCAACTGGCAGTGCTGTGGCTGTGTCACGTTCAGCCTGGCAGGCCGGAGCTGCAGTGCCTTGGCAGAAGGTGGGGCCCCGGCCCCTGGCTGGTGGCCGTCAGCCCCGCTCCTCTGACCCGGGTGGATGTTTCCTGCTTGACACCAGCAGGGAACGGGGCCAGCGATCCTCTGCTGCGATAGCGGGGAAGGGCAGCAAAGCGCTCTCGGTGTGGCCAGGGTTTATTTGAGAAAGTGTGGAGTTTTGCAAGAGTTAATTTTCTTTCCGTAACTGTTAGCCATGATGTGTATAAGACCTCCACCTTGATATGATTCCTAGCAGATTAGGGATATTAGATAATTTCCTTCTATTTATTGTACTACTGCTCTGTATTATCTTTCTATCACTCAGATAATTACTAAGGAAATCTACATTAATTTTTTTTGGCTAGCACAAGGAACTGCTAAACACTGGCATGATGTATTGATGTTTTACACAACAAAAGTTTTCCTCCTGTCATTGTACAATAAATAAAAAGATATTTATCAAAACGCAAAGCCTTTCATGGATTTTAAGAACAAAGCAAATAAAACACGAGATGAGCACGGAAGCAAAACCTAGAGGCTTGCTTAACTGCACAAAATTAAGGACTCAGAAGCCTGGAGTACTGTACATATTAAACACTCACATTCAAGTAAGATGTTGTTTGCTAAATTATGAATGTGTGTAATTAAAATCTAGTGGCTGTTTCTATGAAAGATTTACAATGTTATTTCATCGTTTGTCATGGCTAATTAACAATATTAGATGAAGTTTTTCTTCTTCAAAGGTCTGATTTTTTCTCATTTATTTATGTCAGAAGTGATAAACAGAGTAGTTAAAAGCTTCTCTGGGTACAGTAGTGAGAAAAGCAACATGTTCTTTTACACCTCGAAGGTTCAAGGTTCGTGTCCCTGTGGAGTAAAGCAGCTCTGACTTCTTTATAGCGAAAATAATTAAAAATTTCAAAGCACAGAAGTAGCAGCCTTAAATACAGCAAGGAATAATTCTGAACATAGTGGTATTGTTGCTTGATGGATGGATAAGAGAGAGTAAGTGTAGGATAGCATGAATGTAGCCAGTCGTGTTGCCTTAATCGTTGAGATGACCCTTGCATGAGCAAACAGAGCAGGGTACAGGGCTGTTGTTGGTGACGTCCAAATGTGATGTGGTTACGTGGAGTGGCTCTTGCATTGCATTTGTTCTTTGCTTTGAAGAATTGCCCGTGATTCTAGCAGCTGCCAGCAGAGTTTTGCTTTATCTGACACCGAAAGGCAGCTGCTTCTGGTGTAAAGCTCAGTCGTGTGGACGAAGAAACACTGCGTGTGTTTTTAATTGGGTTTGTAGGAGAGATTAGAAATTGACTGCCGCCCTGTTGGTAGCACCAGCTCTTAAGCAAGTCTTGTTACTGGGTGGTGAGCTCACTGTCGTTTCTCAGTACAAGTAACTATGATCAGTAGTTGCTGTGTGTTTAGCCAAGGATCCCTGTTAATGCTTTTCTCTTTGTTGACAAATGTGCATTTTTTTTTTCTTTTCCAGCCCCAGCAACAGCAGGTGGCTACGCAGCAGTTGGCCTTTCAGCAGCAACTCTTACAGATGCAGCAGTTGCAACAGCAGCACCTCCTGACTTTGCAGCGTCAAGGGCTGCTAACAATCCAGCCTGGCCAGCCTACTCTGCCTTTGCAGCCCCTTGCACAAGGTAGGTGAGGGGTTGGGGAGCTGCTGAGCAAGCAGATAGCATGTGCACACCAAATTGTCACTCAGTAAGCCAGAGAGTGATCTCATAGGCTCGTAAAATAAGAAAGAAAGAAAAATCCTGACTGGCAGAGTGGGCATTGTAAAGGTATTCTCGAGAAGGGCAGCGCTGAAACTGTGGGCCATGCTTGTTAGCAGAAGGCAGGCGGTTTAGTTTGGATTCATTTTGCACAGCTATATCCTGGTGAACGTGAAGCTGCTGGTTGTACTATTCTAGACTCAAAATCCTCCACGGGAGGCTTCCTAATAAAGTTTTGGTGCTGGGTTCATGGCTTAGGATAGCTTGAGAGCAGCTTTCCCTTCACTTTTTTGTGAAGTGCTGTCTTGGCTCTTTCTGACTTCATGGCTGGTGCAGAGCTGGGCACGAAACGGTGCTGACCACATGCTGCTGAGTGTGGAAATGAGATTGCCCTGTTCTGCAGCTGGAAGGGGAATGTGACAGTGTCTCCTCTTTGTGCATGTTTATGTGTCCTTCCTTTCACTGCCTGTGTAGATCATAGCTTCGTTCTTCCCTCCACACAAGGCAAATTGGGATTGACTCCATCTAATTTAAATGTTCTTACACTGGTGTTACTGACAATTAGATCCTCCTACGTCTTTATTCAGTCCTGCGCTATGTAAGAAGTCACCGATTTGCTGAAATCCCTATTTTTTTTTTAAGATATTGATACATTGAAAGCAATAGCTACTCAAATCACAATACTTCTGACAGTAATTACAACCTGGATTTTTTTTATTTTTTTTTTTTTTTCTCCATGGCTATATTTATTTATTTATTTATATTCCAACTCAGTTTCTCTGCGAGCTCTGGGGCATTTTAACAGGCATGCTTGAGCTCTGTCTGCTGTCACTGAAGCTGGTGGCTCAGAGTTGGCATGGCTCGGGGAGGACCAGGTCTTTCAGCCAAGATGCAGATATTTCTGAATAGCAGTGCCTTTTCCTTCCCTTTGCCCCACAATAAATTTCAGCACCCACCTCAACAACTGGAGTCAGCTCAGCTTGAAATGATTTGGGCTCTTCAAAGCAGCCTTAAGGCTGCTACTGGTTGCTAAACCATATAATGTATTTACATTCAGCTCTGTTTGGTTAAATGGGGTTGGGGGTGAAATTGCTTCTGTTCTTCGCCCTCCTTTTTTATGTGTATTAGAGCTGCGAAAAGGAGAGCAAGATGGCTGGTAAATGTTAACTGACATGGATAGAGGGAGAGAAAGCTGCTCTGCCAGGTGGCTGGTGTGGTTTACTGAGGCTTATTTTTTGTTTTTTGCATGACCCACAAAGCGTTGGAGCCCCTAACCCTGTCATGGGACACCCACACTCCCAGACTCAGCCCCCTGGTGTGCTCCTAGCTGTGCACTCCTGATATGCAGGCAGGCGGGTTGTGGCAGCAGCAGCTTCTGGCCTGGGACAGGGGTTTGTCAGTCACCATCAGTGTGCTGAGATGAGTTTGGGAAAATGGGCAGGTAGACAAGTGCCACTTATGTGTGCAGAATGTTGTAACACGCATTAATTACGCTTTGGATTTATTGTTGGAAACACCACAAGCTGTTCCCACACGCCCACTGGACTCCAGCTTCAACCTTTCTAATTTTTCCCACAGCTCCTATACTATTAAGTTTGCTCAGTAGGGTTCATTGTGTGGTACATCAGTTGAGCTGTCCAAAGGAGGGCAATTGGGCAGTGACAAGACACGCTCATGTGTAATGTGAAAGAAATGAATGTGGTGATGCATGAAGTGTAATCTGTGCAGTAACACATCGGAGACACCAGTAGGTAATTCAGCAGTCGTGGCATTGATTGATACGGTTAGCAGCCAAGTGCCACTATTAGTCCTCACCGTGTTGGGAAGAAGCCTGTTTATAGCCAAGGGGTGCCAGAACAACACAAACACAAACAGGAGGGCTGGGAGGGCTGCTCTGTGCGGGGAGGTGAGCTGTGGGGTGCGGTGCTGGCTGGGGAGGAACTGGAGGATTCAGGCAGCTTGCAATCCAGCACGATTCTTTTTTATCAGAGAGACGATGGCTTAAAACTGATGTCATTACGAGGTTTAAATCAACTTTCTGCTTGCTTGAACATGGTCACCTGGGTATGGAGGTACAAGGACACAAAGAGGTTGAGCAACTGTTTGTCTTTGAGCTGGTGATACCTGGGGTTGGGAAATTGAGTTCCGTGAGCAGTAATCTGTCAACTGTCCCCACAGCATACATTTTTTAAACCTGTGCCTACATTTTCTTTCATAATGAAGGGGACTGGTTGTCCTGAAAAATGCAACGAGGAGCCAGGGCTATAGTTTAAAATAATTGGTAATGGACACTTCGTATTTAAAAAATATATACCATCCCTTTCTGTTTTCAGAACAGTGGGCAAGAGTAAGACAGATACTGCAAGCGTGCATATAAAAAGGAAAATCCACCCTCTAGTTAATGTAGCTATGAATTTAGTTAAGAGCATCTTGCTTTTTATTCCTAAGTATCTGTAATAGGAATAAATGTTAAGAGAGAATGCTACTTCATAAGTGATTTTTGTTCTGTTTTTAGAACTAATACATCGTTCATAGCTGCATTTTAGTTGGTGTTCTTGCCTATTGTCTTACACAAAATAGCACATTCTTTAATGTTATATTTGTGTGATTTTTGCTGTTCTGTGTTTAGACACACCTATAATCTAGATTTTACATCTCTGCATAGTAGCAATTTAAAAACAAACCGCATTTCAACAGTGCTCTGAGCTGCGAGAGCTCAATCTTCAGTATCTGCAAAATGAAACTGCAAATCGCACCTCAGATCACAAGCAGGTGAAAATAATAGGACTGAGACATCCCAGGGCTGATTGCTCCCATGGATCCAGCAGTTCCAGGTCTGCATCCTGGCACCGGTAGGAAGCGAGTTGGGGCACAAGCAGGAGTGATCTCGGGTAACTGCAGTGCAGTTCTGGGAATCTGACATAAAATTTAGTTCTTGCTATTGAAGTGAAACTGTTTAATGGTAAATTTTGTCACGTATTGTGTGTGTTTTGTTGGATCTGTTCTACTTGCTTTTACCATTTGTTCTATTATTCCATTTAACCATTTTGCTGGATGAGTACTGAGCATACCTTTCAGCTGCCAAGTTCAACAAGCTGGTTAGGAATGCTTCTCAGAAGTTTGAGGAAAGAGGAAGGATGCTTTTTAAAAATTGCTTTTTATTTTTTAATTAATCAACTGATACCAGTGGTGCATTCAGGTCTGAACGATGCGTTGTGAGAGGCGAGTTTGACGTCACACCTAACTCTTCTCTAATATCATCCAAGCTGAAATCCATCTTACTGTATCTATCATTTTTTTCTGCCCAATTGGATTGTTTTCTATTTCTCCTTCAATATATGCAGTTCTCATCATTGCTAATAGGAGTTACACTTGCATAGGAAGTCAGAACAAACCCCTTGACTTTCCCAGGCTCTACAGAGAGCTATGAATATTAAATGTTTGTATTTTGAGTGCTGTATAACTTGCAGGCTTGTCCTGGAGATGAAGCTTGAGTAGATCCAGTAGTGACTGGGAGGGAAGGGAAAGGGGAAAGGAGAAGCAGAGGTGGAGAAAAGGGAGAAGTGCTACTCCCTCAATTAATAAAAGACTCACCCACAGATCCCAGAGAGGGGGTGCATGGGGGGTGGGGAAAAAGGCAAAGAATGACCGCCTTATTTGCTTATTCTCGAAAATAAAAATAGGTGTCGACTCATACGGTCTCATATCAATATGTTATCATCAACAGACAAGTCTATTCACTATTGTTTCAGTTGAGTAAACAGTGGTGTAAGGGTCAGCCGCGCTCGCAGGTAATTGTTAGTGCGCAGACAGTCCTGTCAAGCATGTTAGCTAAAAATACATCCCACACTGTCACTTCGCAAGGTGTTTGAAAATAATAGCCCAGATAGAGCAAAACAGGACATAGGCTTGTGTACTGACCTTTCTCTTTGTTTAATTTGCTCGGAGGTTTAATTTCAGGGGACAAGTAATAATTGAATACGTCTAATAACTAAATGCTCATTTGGGACAGAATCCATCAAAATGTAATTGGCGTTTGGTTCTTATGAAAGGAAAATGACGTGGCTTTGGAGAAGCGGATGTGTCCTAAGAATATCTGCTCACTTAATGTATAAATTGAAGCCTCTTTTATAATATATATTAATTGCAGATATTTAAGGATTTTAGCATTTTTTTGTAGCGAACCGTTACCGGAGACCAACTGTTTTTGTTAATGCTACTCTCAGAAAGGCGGGGAAGGTTATTGGTCTGTCGTGCAATAATTTACTCCTCTTTGATATGCAAACGATCCACGGTGAATATAAAAAAATCCTATCAGACTCATTTCACAGTTCTTAACCACTTAGATTCTCTGGAGTCTATCGCCTCATTAGACCAGTGCTCTCCAAAGCTAGCATAATTAAAATCTTTAACAGTTTAGCAAAGTAAAGATGTTTGGCTGATCACGTTGAGATGATTATCTATCCATTGTATTCTAAATGACAAAAATAAATTAAATTTAGACCTTGGCATTTTTTATTATGTGTTTCAAATGAATATAATGCATACTGCCTTTTTTTTTTTTTTTTCCCCTCCTATTTCAGTTCCTTAGGTTTGGTGAGATGTGTGGCTATTGGAGCTGCTGCCGTACACTCAGAAAATGGCAGATTTCCTCAGGATAGCTCCGGTGCCACAGTTTGCCCCAACAAGGAGCAGTCAGCCAAACCATCTTGCTGATGAGAGACCTCTTTAAAAACATGCAGACTTTCGTAATTTCTTTTGGTCTGCATATTTAAGTGATGCGTCTCTGCTGCTCATTTTTTTCCAAAGCCTTCTGAAAGAGCACTGAAATAGTCTTCGCTTTGAGAACCTGACTTGTCTGATCGTGTCACAAACGTAAGCTTTATCCAAACCCGTGATCTCAGGGGGAGCCCGTGCCATGCTGACGTGTGTGTCCCTGTGCTCCAGGCTCCACTTTATGCCCACTGGAGTTGGCAAAGTTCTCGCTCGCCCTGTCTGCTGAAAGCTACACGCATGTCCCAAGCCTGGTGTCCATTTTGGCACAATAGAAAACAATTTTTTTATGTATTTCTTGAAGCTTATTTTATGTTTTCGTTTTACTTTTGAATGGCTCATTAGCATTGATCTAAGAAATGACAGTAATAATAGTGTTACTTGTATAGAAAGTTATACAGTTTTTCAGTAGACACATCCATCAATTAAGTGAGCAGTTCGAGAAACCAAAATTAATGAGAAAGATAGGTGTGTTAATGAAATAATCATAGTATAATCAATTTGACTGTTAAAATTTGAAAAGCATTTCAGGAAGACAATATGAATTCATAATTTATGTCTAAAAGTGATTAATAAAAACTGTATTTAATAACAAAGCTATTTGTCATCATTTAAAACTTAAGCACAAAATTAGTCATATTGTGGTTCCTGTTGTCATAATAATAAAGCTGAGGGTTTTTTTTCCCTCAGATCTCCCTTCCTTTTAAAAACAGGTTAGACAGTATTTACTTTCCTTAAAACAATAGAAAACAAGCTGACATGAGGAGCAGCCCTCGGCCACCCTTGGTTTGATCCTGGGGATTTCTGCCCGAGTGGGGACTGGGCCCTCCGCTCCAAAAAGGACAGAATATAACAATCACCCAGCTGCTGATGGGGGTGTTGTGTGGTGTGGGTCTCCTTCCCCCAGCCCCATATTTTGCCTTGGAAAGGCGTTGCAGGTAGCACCCCACAAAACACAGCAGGAGATGTGCAGTGTTCAGGATTAGCCTTCAGTTAATAAAAAAAATTACATGCGTGCAAACACACACACACAAAACTAACACTAGGCTTTGTTTACTGACTCTTTGATTTAATTACTGTTTGAAGACGGCCGAATTAGCTGTTAATTGATTTAATTATCCAATTTGTTTGTTTCAGGCATGATTCCAACAGAACTGCAGCAGCTCTGGAAGGAAGTGACAAGCTCGCACACAGCCGAGGAGGCAGCCAGCAACAACCACAGCAGCCTCGACCTGTCCACCACCTGCGTCTCCTCATCCGCACCGTCTAAGACCTCCTTAATAATAAACCCACACGCGTCAACCAACGGACAGCTATCGGTTCACACTCCTAAACGGGAGAGGTAGGTGCCAGCAGAGTTCCATCCATCCTCGCGTCTCGTTGTGCCCGAGATCAGGGCAGAGTTGTTGGGAACAGTGGCCAACCGCCTTGGCCTCAATTTTGTCCTCCGCGTCTGATTTTGGTGTGGTTGAACGGAGTCTCGGCTGGGCAGACTATGCTCCTTTTGTTCAGGTCTTTGTGGCTTGTTAATTGGATCAATGTGGGCACAATTAGCTAATTAAAAGAGCATTGGAGAAGTGGGGGGAAGTGTGAAAAGAGTAGCTGCTTTTTTGCATCACTGGTGGTGTTACTCTTGATGTGCTTTGGGTTTGCAGATGGGAGGTGAGAAGAAATCAGTTGGTCACTACAGGCTGTTGTGCCACACGTCATCCGCTTCTCTGCCAAATTTCAGTGCCCAGCTCATTTAAGACGTTTACCTTTCTTCTCTGTATTTACTTGCTTTCGCAAAGCAGCTTGGACTTGAGTTCACTAGGTTTTCCTAAAACAAAGTGCATTTTGTAAGTGCTGATAAAATTAGCTAACTGGTGTTGTTTGGCTTTTAGAAGTGTGAGTTAATTTATACGTGCTAGTCTTGCATTGTTAGAAGAAATGGCTTAAATCAGGGGTTGTCTGTTGACGTGCTTCTCAGCGCGGGCTCCGCTTTATTCCCGAGGATGCTTTATTGCAGGTTTGTTTCTTTACACCCCCAGATTTCACTGAGGCGTGTCTAACAACATAACTTTTGCTTGCGGTGAGATAGACGGGCCTGGGCAGCAGGGCTGCAGGCGGCAGCGACGCCGACGCTGCGTTGGAGGAGAAGGGTCTCGGGGATCATGTGAGCATCCTCACTGGGCTTCTTTGCATTCAGCAGAGTCCCTTCACCCATCTAGAAACGTTACATCAGGCACTAGTGAAAGCTGGGGTTTATGGAAACTGATGGCTTTGTCTTTCCATCCTCCTTTCTTTCATTAGAAAGAGGATAATGGAATTTTTAAGCCATAGAGTTTATATTTCTGGTGGCCTGAAAGTGGATTGATAGGGAAGCTGTATAAATACCTCTTATATCTTTCTAATATTAAGAAAATAGTGCTGTTGGGAATAGATAGGTTTTAAAGAAGAACGCACACGGCGTTCAGAAGTGCTGTGTGTGCAAGGCATCTTTTTCTATCCGTTGCAAGGACGTGTGGCAGAATGTTGGTGCCTACATTTATAGTGCATGCAAGTGTCAAAGATGTGGTTTTGGTGGAGACTGACATGGGATGCTAAAAACCAATTGATGTTTATTAAACAATTAAGTTCCCTTTCTACCGCATGCAGAGCTGAACAAGATGGTTTTATGACTCCAATAGATTTTTAACCTGTTTGTCCTAATTTGTAAAGAAAAATCCCATGCAGTGAAGTGGATGTTCTTGCAGTGGATGGATGCACGTGTTGTCTGCTAATGACAGTCTAGCTGGGGAAACAAACACCATTGCTGTGTAGTTTGAAATGCAGAGGAAATGAATGAATCTACTCTGAAGTAAAAATTTCTCAAGTACTCACTATCATGCAGAACTGAATATCCATATGTTTGAGTGCTGTTGTGTAATTGTGGCCTGGAGGGAATTGGGATCTACAAACAGGGAGATACATGTGTTTTTATTAGCGAAATTCCAACTAAATGAGCTAGGAATGCATAAACATGCCACAGTATTGTTTGAGACTGAATGAGGTTAGAAGACTTAAGATCTTCTGTTGTTGAATTGATAGCTGCATTGTTAAAGCTTGTCATTATACTTTACTTACATTTCTGTTGAGTTCTCTTCAGTATCAAAGTAAAAAAATAGGTACAGTTAGGAATATGAATAAGAGGACTACAGACTTTGCTTTATCTTGCCTCTGTTTGGTACACTGAGGGTTTGCGCCATTTGCTGCAGTGATTGAATTAGTCTTTATCCGTAAGTAGAGCAGGAGACTCCAGGCAGAAGAATGCCTCCTGATGCACTTAAGGGTTGTGTTGCAGTCTCATCAGGCCTCGTGGTGCCTGCCTGCTTTTCTTATGACGCAGGGGAAACACCTTGTGGTTTGGATGTGTTTCTTTCTGAAGGGGTATTTTGTGTACAGGCAAGGCATTTGAGGTGGCAAGTGTGCAGGGAGAGAAGCGCAGGTGCATTGCAGTGTTGAAAGCCCTCAGGAGGTGAAGTTTTAGCTCGGTTACAAAAGGGAGCGTAGGCCCAGGCAGAGCTTTGGTTGCCTTCTGATTGCAGAGATTAAGGCTGGAAATAACAGTGGATCTGGTGGGAGCGTGGCTTGGCTAGGCTTGCAAGCAAATGTGTGCTGATTCCAGTGCCCAGCTAGTTCAGCAAAATGGCTGAGCTGCACATACAGCAGACCCCAGCCCATCGTCGGATCAGGGGCGGCTGTCGGTTTTGAGTTTGCCACTTCCCTTACCTCCTCCCTTATGAGCCAGCTTCCTGCATCCATCACCCCATGATGGAGAGGCAGGTACAGCAGGGTTGGGCACCTGCTGAGCTCCCACAACTTGCTCACTTCTGTAGCGTTTTGTGAGATGTGTGTCATGCTGCTGCCCTGCATCAGGGGGCTTATTGTGACTTAATTCACCCCAGCATCACTGAGGGGCAGAGGGGTGGTGCGGATGTCTATGTTGCTTATGCAGCACCAGTGAAGTCAGCTGTTAGCTCCCATCTGATAGAACCAAGAGCTGTTTATTTGGATTTAAACAACAATAAAAAGCACATAGTAAAAGCTGTAAGTGTCCTAACAGTTAACCACAGCCACATCATAACGACTGCCCGGCAGCCATAAATAATCATATACAGGTAACATTAACTTTTAGGGTGTGCTGTAAAGCTGTTTCCCCCCACCCTCGTGGGCTTTTGAGAAGAAGGAGTAGGCTGCAGGAGGCAAGTCAGTTATGTGGGAGTTACTGTCATTGCTGTCATTGCTGGGTTAGTTCCGGCTGTGTTTTATGGGGTTCCTGATCCCACTGGTTCAGACTGTGAGCCCTGGGAAGCAGGAGCCACTTGTCTGACTGCAGTGGCAGCAGAAGTACCTGCGTGAATGTCATCAGCAGGCAGGAACTCAGCTGAATATGTTGGGTGTAAAAGCACATTTTTGCCATAAATAAGTTTTAAGATAGCAGGGGAACTGCGGTAATTGGCTGCTTGGCGTGCCCACACATTGCTGTGCCACACCAGCCCAGTGCCACCGTTGTGCAGGGTGAAGCTTTGGTCCCATGCAGCTCTGCTGTCACCTGCAGACCTCAGAGCTAAGAGATGAGAAGCACCCCTGTATGGCAAGAAGCTGAGGTCAGGAGTTTGGCAGAAGTCACCCTGGGCCGTGGCCGTACTGCAGGGCAGCGGAATGCTCGAAAGCAAAAGGCAGCCTCTGCTTGTTTGCGTGGTGGGGGGATCATGGTGCTGCTCTTGGGCTGCGTGTGTTCTGTGTATGTGGCTTTCACAGTAATGAAATGATTCCAGCTATAAATAATGGGTTAATGCTTTCATTCATTTGGGTTTTAAATGTATATTACATCTATGCTTTTGCCCCACATTTCGCCCAGTTCCTGTAAGTAGCGGCAGCAGCAGCTCTGGGGTTTGGTGCATAGCAATCTGTTAAGGAGATAAATAATCTGCTTTGGCATGACACTCCTACTCTCCTCTTTAATTTGTCTTACACAAGGAAAATTATAATTAAATCATTCAGGGTAAACCCTTGAGTGTAGAGAAGGGAAAAACACACTTTGGTAAAGATTGCCAATAGAGACCAACTTCCCTGTTGTGCCGTGCGGAGACATTTATCAATATTCAGCACTATTAAAGAGAGAACATTTCGTGTGATTTGTGAGGCGGATGCCAAAGCTCAAATCAAGGCTTGTTAAGATCCTTTCCCCATGCAATCATGGGCATTCAGCATCATTAGAATTCAGCACTGACTGCGTGTTTCATGCTTTGATTTTACTCAGACAATTTAATAATGTTTATTGTGCTGATTATATATATAAATTCACTCAATGCAATAAACATACCTCAGACATCAGTACCCTAAGGGAAATATTTAGTTATAGAAACTTGTAGTCACTCAGGATAAGCAAAAGTGAGACCATAGCCAGCATACAAACCTCTCATCATCTTATCAGCATTTGGGTTTCTTCAGTAACAAGCATTTTCTCTCTCATAAGTAAATAAATACATATGGGCAGCCAGTTAGGTACATCTGCTGTGATTAGCAATGTCAAGGACAGGACCGTGTCATTCCGTCTTGTCTTCCTGAGGAAAAGCTTGTTCATTTTCATAGGAAAAGCAGCAAAACAGAACTGATGGATGTGTGATCACTTTGAGGTGACCGTGGCCTTTATAAGCTCAAAATTATGTCCCAAAATCTCCAGCAATTCCATGCTTGTCCCCTAATTGTTTGTGTCCGTTCCTACCCTACTTGAGCCTTGACCTAGGCAAGCGGACATCTCAGGGAAGATGGATGAGAGAAGCGAAGGGGTTTTTAAATCGCTTCTCCTTGAGAGGTGCTGCAGGAGGAAGGAGTCCAGAGAAAGCTCCGAAGGGGAGCGAGGTGTGGGCATGGCAGGCATTGATCCGCTGCCTCGGCTTAGTGCTTTGTGTCGTGCTGTCGTTATCTTCCGTGCCAGCTGATCCTCCATCAAAATCCCAGGGCCCTTAGATGAGGGCATTAGGATTCGGCACAATTAAGAAGTACAGATTTTGGTCCATTATTAATGCTCGGGATGAAAAGGTTCAGCCTGCAGTCCATATGCTCCCCTCTTCTCCTGGCCGGCAGTCCCTGGCTCATTCTGCTCTGGTGCCAGCATCACATTGCTCGGCCCTTCCGGCTCCTCACAGCTGCTGGGCGATGTGGGCTTGCTGGGCAATGTGGGCTTGCTGAGCTCTGCCCTCAGCACAGCTTCTCTGAGGAGGTTCACTTCAGATCCAGAATCGGTCACACGAGGCCACTTGCATCAGTCTGTCCGGCAGATCTTCTGTCACACGATGGCTTTCAGAGAGTTGTTCTACTAAACCCTGGGAACTCGGTTCTAGTTTACTTGATGTCTTTTTCCCCAGTGGAAGCTGCTAATATAACCGTCTCTAATTACTCGGTGCAGCACGTGGCCCGTGGCTGAACGAGGGGGGTGCGATGCTTCCCAGCCCTCAGGAATCTGCCATCAGAGCTCCTGAACGCCAACGCTTCGTTGGTTCCTGGTCACATGTAATAGTGATCAGTCGTACGACTCCAACCACTAAGCTGATGTATCAGAAAGCACTTAAAATAGATTGGGTGAGCCTTGGCAGACGCACAACAGAACTTTTCCAAATTTTAGCATATGTATTGTTTTATTTCTCCATCTGGCCAACAGATCATTGTTTGATATCTGAGTGCTTTGCATATCTCCTCCCTTTTCTTGCAACTGAGATACTTACACGTGTGTTTAATACAGCTTAATGCTATTTTTACATACCAGAGGAATAGCTGATGGCTTTCTGTTAATTGCATGCACTTTGCAGTTAAACTTTTATGAAAACGTTCCTGTCTAAATACTTGAAGTCCAATGAAAATTTGCCCTTCTCTTTTATTAGAGGTGTTTATGTAGCAGTCTTAAAAAAGTGACCTGGTTTTGTTTTACAGTGCGGTGGATTCCTGCTTTTTTATTTCCTCCAAATTGTCCTTCCTCAGTGTTTGCTTGTGGGACCAGGCTGTCCTGAAGAGCTGAGCTGGGCTCTAACAGAGAGCTGTGCAATATTTTATCGTACATGTCACAACCTGAGTGTGGAAAAGAAACACCCTTGAAAATGGCATGAAAGTAGAGAAGTTAGGTGATTTTTGTGCAGCTATTTTCTCTGCTCCTCAATAAAAAGCAAGCAGTTAGCCTGACAGCTGTTATATCATGTTATATCGTACTGCTAAGATATTGAGTAGCATTTAAAATAAAACGCCACCATTAAGCTGTATAAACTTTATCCGTTTCACTATGGTTTAATGGAAAAAAAGGAGTTTTTCAATAAAATGACATCATTTTTCCCAGGTTGTAATGTTCACTTTACAACTGTTTTTCTTTAATTCAATTTATGTTACTTTTCTTTTTCTTGGCATCCCTTTTTTTTCTTACAGTTTGGAGAGGGGAGATCTCCTCGCCGAGCATCTGGGCACTGCTCAGACCCCTTTCCCTCCTCCCTGGAGATCCCATGCTAATCCAGAGCTCTATTTTTGTCCCTCAGACAGACTCGTATTTCCAGCGCAGCGAGAATGCATTGGAATTTGGTACTGGGGATGTGCAGCTCTTCCTGCTGCCCTTGGAGGAAAATCGTGTTGCACTGCTTGTGGTTGTGTAACACCACCAGGTGCTTCTCCATACTGCCCGTGCTGGTGAGGTGTGGGGGGCTCTGGTTTCTCTTGTGCTCACTGCACGGTGTATTCCTCTCATTAAAGCATTGGTAGGAGCCTGGGCAAGGGAGCTGCTAATGTGTGTGGCAGCTCTGCGTTCTGGGTGAATACAGGAGGTATCTGTTCTTTGGGGATCAGTGTCAGGAACTGAGCAACAGATCCGCCGGCCAGAGAATTCTTTAAACTGTGATTTTCCTTTTTGTGTGTACTCAAAAATAACATTGTGATGGGCCCTTAAATACCATTTCATACACAGAGCACAATTTCCACAGCACAGGTGGTGCTAATATAGGACAGTCCCCCAGGCACTTGTCGCCAGGAGTTGTACAGCTTGTTCAGTGTCTGCATCCATATGGCAATCTGTCCCATTCATAGAAAGACATTGTAGCTGTGCCTGTGGGTGCTGTGGTCAATGTAGTGTAAAAAGTAGATTTTAACTCTCGGCAACCTATGTTCTGCTGTTTGTTTTATGGTAGGATCCAATTTATAACGTGGGGGAAAAAATCAGCTCTGAGCGAATTCCAGAACAATCTTGCTGGCTGCAGTTTGTGTTTATTCTTGGAGCGCATGGTTAATCAGCAGGTGCACCAGCCCTGCTCCCAGCCCCGCTCTAATGAACAGTTTACAGGAAGTCTTGCTCGGAAGAAACATTTTCGTCCTTGTTTATACCATGAATTAACTCAGAAGTTGCAAAGCTGTAAACGATGTTAGCTGGCTGTGTGTCTTACTTCTTTTTCGTACTACTTTTTCATTTCGGGGCACACATTTCCTGGCTGTGCTGTGCTCAGGGTGGATGCTGCTGGTGGTGGCTGCCCCTCAGAGGGACAAAGTGCAGCACGTGGGCCCTCCCAGAACGGGGGACTGACTGCTTGGTGTTGCGCAGTGATTCAGGAATAAGCAAGAGAGCATGGTTTATGGCTGCTCTGGTGTCTGTCATTCCATTGCCAAATGTTCTGCTTTAGTGTGACTATTTGTTATGCCTCTTAGTAAACACAAACAAATAGACGCCTAGCACCTGCAGCAGCATCTGATATTTACACTACCTGTATGATTAAGTGTGCTTCCCTGCGGAAGCAGGCGTATGTCCTTTAGATTTTTGTGCTTTTGTAAAGTAGCGTTCGTCAGAGGGAAAGCGAGCAGCAGGGAGAAATCAGTGACTTAACCGTACTTCTCCTTTAGAGTCACCATTTATCATAATTATTTTTACAAACATTTTCCCAAACGGTGCTTCTTCAGCTGCTGCAGGACCGTGGGGGGGAAGGCAGAGCGCTGAACTGTGGCTCTGTATGAGATGTGACAGTCACCTTCTGTGCTGGCCTCGTTGTGCCTGTGGGACAGTGGTGGAAAATACCAAAGTGCGTAATCCCTGCTAATCATATCTTTGGATGTCTCACTGGTTTTGCAGGAGGGTGAAAGACTCGCCTCAGCTCCAAACGTAACGGAATATAATGGTGTTGTTAAACAGGAATAGCTCTTGTTTCCCAGTGTGTGAGTTTAAATGTAACAACAGCATATAAATTACAGTAAAATAAGGTTGGCAAACAGGATCTTGGTACAAAGTATGTAGGTACGGTTGTAATGTTACACCTCAGACCCATTGAAGTTCGAGGTCTAATCCTGTGTTTTTTAATCTCATGTGTGTTCTTAAAAGCCCTGCTGAATCTGGGCCAGAGCAGTGGCAGTGCCCCGTCCCTCTGCCCTGCAACTCAGGCCTGGAGGGAGGATGAGGGTGTGCTGAAAGTGTTGCAAGAATACAGGCACTCCAGAAAGTGGGAGAATCACGTTTTTTTTCCTAATTAAACTAAGATACTGAATCAATCCATTTTCATCTGAATATATTAGGAGACTGTTCGGAGAGGAATAAAATGAGATCTAACAGGGATAAGTAGAAAGTAGCCCAGGTAGGAAATAGAAATTCCAAACTGCCTTCTCAAAATGACACGTCAGCCGCTCGGCATCATTTGTGTGGGAAATGACTGAGGCATACGCTGGGTTGGGAAATGCAGACGGGACGTTCTGTGCCGTGCCTTGGTTAAAAAGGTGAGCGCGGTCTCAGGAGGTGTAAACACGCGTGTTGCATCTGAGTCCTCCTTTTTCCTTCCCTCTGTTCTGCAGAACCAGTTAAACCACAATTAGAGTGTGGTGCACAATTGGCCACTCTCTTGCAGAAAGGATAAAGAGGAGCTGGAGCAAATACAGAGGAGAGCAGCTAGGGTGATAAAGGAGTTGGAGGGAATAGGCTATGAAGACAGATTAAAGGGAATTAAAGATCTACACCCTGGAAAAATAGAGGCTCTAGGAGGATGTGATTATGGTATGTAAGTACATGAAGTGATGCTACAAAGAGGAAGAAGGAAAAAAATGGTTCTCATTAGTTAGCAATGCTGGAATTTCAAATCCAGCGTTTCAAATCATGTGCGTCTGGGTGTATTTGATGTACTTTTCACTACAGTACTGAGGCACAAGGTTGAAATAAAAATAGGAGTTTTAAATAGTACAGAAACTTGTTAATGCTAAATTCAAGTGCAGGGATGGAATTTCCACCTGATAGAAGTGATGGATTCGACGCTGCATTTTTTTCTTTCAAATAACCCAGCGATGCACTCCGCACCTCCGTGGGTGTGTTGTGGGGCAGTGGCAGCTCTGGTGTGGAGTGGGATGCAGGGCTGCCCCTGGAGGAAGCACCGAGTACAGTCAGAGCACCAGAGGGTCATAATGTTGATTAATAATCCAAACCATCCGTTCGTAGATTAAAACCAGAGGATGATGTGTTTAATTATCCAGTCTGGTTATACTCCTGCAGTGTGCTGCGAGGGTGGGGGTGGAAGAGCAGGGGAATATGAGCCAGATTTTGTCTCAGTGCCACTGCAAATGCTCCAGCACTCCTTGCAGCAGGCAGGGAGAGCAGTGCTGCAGCAGCGGGCGGATGTCAGGCAGTGATTCTCGGCGCATCGCTGCTCCTGTGTTACAGCAGCGGTGCTGAGGCTTTGTCGTTTTTTTCTGCACAAGTATACAAGTTAGCACACACCGATTAAAAGCGAGCATTTCAGCCTGTGGGCTGCAGTTTTAACCTGATTTGTCTTAAATTGGTGTAGTCATTTAAGACGTAACACACTACTCCTGTTACTTCCAATAGAGCTTGATGTAAAATATGAGCTGCTTCTAGCCCTCGATCTGGATGTGGACTAAAGCAATGAGGAAGGGGAGAAAAAGACTTTAAAAGCAACCACAAACGTGCATGCCAGTTCTAGGAAAAGCTGCCACTGGCCATGCACTTCGACTGCCACCTCTCTGAAACCCTCAGCTCTCTGCTGAGCTTCATCCTGCAGTGGCGAGGCATTTCCCCTGCTCAGAGAGTTCTCTTCTCAGATCAAATACCTGCATTCTGGCTGATGCTGTTGCTGGGATGGAGGCATGAATATTTAGAAGTAACCCAGCCGAGTGTGTGACTTAATACTCTCCTTGATGTATTTTTTTACCTTTTTCTATTTTATTTTATTTGGCTCATGGATTAGGGAGGAAAGGGGTGCCAAGCCATCCTGGTATGAATTCAGAAGGATTTGCACAAGTGCAGCTTTACTGCAAAACACATCTTTATTCAGGTGATCCTGTCATAAAGAGAGGAACATGCATTCGAGTATGGCTGTTTGCTTGTTGGTGGTGACTTAGGAATCAGTTGGTACAAGAATTTAATCATCACTCCGTTACCATTTAGATTTTAAATGCAGCAAGCATGTCTGACTGAGAGGATCTTGGCATTTCCACCAGCATTATTCCTTCTGTGCCTTGTAGTGAGGGTTAGAGTTCCCCAGGCACCATGAGCACTGCAGACCTGGCTCGGTTCGGGCTGTGCCTCACCTCCTGTGCTGTGGGATGGGGTTGGGATGTTCCCATACAGGTCTGCGGTTGGGGCGTTGTGCTGAGCCCCACGCTCCCACCCAGAGCTTTCACAGCACCTGGCAAAGATGAGGTCACTTCCCGTTGCCCCTACAGAATAAAAATAATAATTAAAAAAAGGCAGTTTGTGAGTGCTCTGCTCAGACCTTCTTCCAGGAGGGAAGGAGGAGATGTGGTATTGATTTTTTTCAGTGTGCAGGTGGCTCAGGCATGTTCTCTGCTCTGATAAAACGTGAGCAGATGCTTCATAACTGTAACCGAAAATCAAGGATGCTTCTCTACGTCTCTGACTTCCCCCAGCATTTTGGCAAAGATCATTGGCCTAAGCAGACATGGAAGAGAGACAGTGGAATATGAACTGTGTCAGCATCATGAATATTTAAGACATGGTCCACTGTGTGGCAGAAGTATTATTGCCGAGGCTTCTGCTTGCTTGGTTTTTACATCCACCCGTGGCTTCTTTGCGAGTGTTGACAAGCATAGTACCCAGTTTCACCTGGTTGGTAAGCGTGGGCTAAATTAAACCATCTGGAGATCCCTGGGCTCAGGGAGCAGCGTGCAGTGGTGAAAGCAGAGGCACAGATCCCTCTCCCCTGTGCAGAAGGTGCAGGCGCTGGGAGGTGCGTGGCCCTTGGCCCAGCCTGCCCCATGTAGCCCCACAGCAAGCTGTAGGCAGCAAGAATTAGGTGGACCTTTACGTAGTTTGCAGCTTCCCACATGGATTTTATTACTTTGTTGTATGTCATGAATAGGCTGACTTACGCAAGAAATTTTACTTGCCAGAGGCATTTTTGTTGTGCTTTGATGTAATATCGCTGCACTATTGCATTATTTGGAATTAATTCTATTGTATGTTAAGAATTTTGTGTGCTAATAGCAAGGAGGATGAAAAGGACGTATTCTGCATTCTACATCATTTGTTCCTTCGTTGTGTTGTTACAAAATTGCTTCCACTGCAAAGCATTGCATCACCAGCACCCAAGCAGGGATGTGGGATTTGTGGAAGGAGAGGGTGATAGAAACAGAGACCTACTCCACTGTGTCATTAGAAATCAGACCAAAACTCGCTTCTGCTTGCCAGTGCTCAGCTCCTCTGGACATCTGTTTCTGCAGTGAGACCAAGGATGCATCCAGGTCATAGAAACTGTGCTTCCATGCAGACCACGCGCAAACATCATCAAGCAATTAAAAAATATGTGTTTGTATTGTGCCAAGAGAACTGTTTGTTTATCTTTTGGATTAAAATCTTCATTTTCTACCTCTGTTTGCTTAAACATTGAGTACTTAGATCAGTTAAAGGAAAACAGAGTTCCGCATTGATTTCCACTGGCTGTGAATCCTTTGTGCGCTCTATGCGCTCCGGCATGAACCGCCCTTTGTTTTGTTTTGAGGTGCTTCTTAAGGCTCTACCAGCGAACAAGTGGCAATCCATAACATCTCCAGAAGCGAGATGGATAAAACAGCAGTAATCTGATAGTGACACATAAAGGTCACCAGAACGCACGGCTGAAAAGCCGGAGTGGGATTGCGGTAAGCAGCTTCAGAAAGGTGTTGCCCACTGAGGATGCTTGCATTTTTCTTTCAAAAAACCCCAAGAGGGTTGGTTTTTTTTTTCCTTTTTTCAAGTGTCAGTTGTTGGTGAGTTTAAGTAGTTGCTCTTCTCCCTTGCATGGCAGTGGGAGCTGTACATAGGTGCTAAGTATGTTATGCTCAGTGTCCTGTTAGCAGAATGACCTTTAAGTTCCTGTTTACTGGAACTTAAAGCCAGCACCAATCTTCCTGGTTATTGACAGCACTGGGCTTCTCCATGCTGAGCGCAGCGTACAGTTGATACTCTCTTGGTCATTCAGTCATTTTCTTTGGACACAATACCAGGGTATCATGTCCTGCATAGTTTGTCTTGTCTTGTGCAAGATCCCTGGAAAGAAAAGAGATTTGCACTCGGATTTAAAAAATAAATACTAATCTCAGTAGGACTCTTTCCGTTGACTTGGCCATGGCCTTCAGGCTCTTGTGGAGAAACTTTAAAAAACCCTGCTGGGGGTTTAAGCCATGTGACTGCTGTTGATATTATAATGAGATTTACAGTGCTTAAACCCCACAGGAGACCGACTTCTTACTTGGTGTCATGGCATTTCTGTGTTCATCTTGGTGTACGGGTAACGCGGGCTGCGTAATTTAATGCACTAACGTTTTTTGGGTTCTGCCAAACAGACTGAAATCATAACTCTCATATATAGTCCTTAATGGAGTGTTAACATGAAAGCCTACTTCCTCACACTTCGCTTTTTTCAGAGATAGAAGCAGATGACAAAAAGCATTATTTTCTGAATTATTCCCCTCCAAAGTGCATGGAGGGCAGTTGACCACGTGCTGTCTGACCTGAGTGGACAGTGTTCCTTCAGCCATCCTCCTTCTCTTCCAACCGAGGGGATGTGCTGAAGTACTTTTCTCATTTACTTGCAAGGAATGCGTCGCTCCCTTTGTTCTTTTTAAAAACTCAACAGATAGAGCCTCTCCCCACTCGCATGTTTTAAAAACTGATTAAGTTGAACCAGTGAAATACTCCCTTATGGAGCAAGTCTTTGTAAGTCTTTCCACCTCCAGTGTTTCTTTAGGAAATTAGCTAGCTGATGCATTTATTTATGCTTGAAAAACTATTCGGAAACTGTCAGAAATAAGATTTTAATGAAATAATGAATTCGTTTCAAGTACATCTCGTAATACCTCTTCCAGTCTGATCTGTACCTTTTTTCTTGTAGAGGAATTAATTTTTTTTTTTAAATCCTTCCATTATCTTCAGTTTGCTGTTGGGCCCAAAGAGAATCCAGCAGGAATTTCACAGGGAACTCTCTTGCATTTGAGTTCACATGTTGCCTATGCTCTACAGTGCTCTACCCAGTGCATAAGAAACAACACAAGAGCAAAATTTTGTGTGCAGGCAGATAATGCTATGGAAAGAGAATAAACGGCATTTCCACATGTGTATAAGCATAAAATGGCAGAAAGTAGGTGTTTATCCATAACGTTACCTGTAATCTGGGATAAAATAAGTCGTAAAAGCCACACCTAGATGCTGGTATGTGTTCATATCCTTTGTGTATGTTTGAAGTTCATAATATGGCACAGACATGGAAAATAGATACGTGTATAAGCGTAAAATAGAGATTTCAATATTATTTTGACATTTTATGTTTAAAAGTCATCTAAGGTTATGGAAGATGTTGCAAAAATAATTCCTTCACTTAAGAAGTTTCCATGCAGAAGTTGAATAAAGAAGATATTTTAGAATAGGGTTCATCAGTTAGTGTAACAGATACATTTCCCTGAGCACCACATGGCCTGGATCAAAGCGTCTCATGACTTGGATCAGTGCAGCCAAATCATTACGTATTGATTGGAATCCCGCTGGAGGATTAACCCCTTAGTGTTCGTACGAATTTGTTCTTTAACCCTGGTTTCAGTAGTCAGAAAGCTCAGCGACGTTCCTGCCAAATCTTAGCAAGGTTAACAGCCCCCACTAACCCCTCGTGCTGAGGAACCCTTTGATTACACGGTTCCTTTTCTATGATGAATTTTACATTTGAAAACGTTGGTGAATATATTTTGCGGGGATGTAGGAAGCCTGTGCTTGTGCAAAGAAACAGCCTGCAAGAGGAGGAAAATGGGACTGAAAAAAAGCAAAGAGCAACAAAAAAAACCAAACCCACGCACAGTAAATAGATGATGTGGTGGGAAAGCCAAGGCTTGGTGCTTTTCCCTGTCTGTAGTGGGGTGGTGCACCTTGGGCCCAGTTGTACCGTGTTCGAAGAACAGACCGCTGTATGGAGATGACTTCTTTTCCCAATTAAGTTGAATTGTAAATATGCAATATTCAGACATTCCTCAGCAAAATATCAAGCAGGATATTAAGCAGGTCTGTCAAATGATTTCTCCCCCGTCCGTGCTAATTTAAATTCTTTACAAAGCTTTTAATTAATGAATGAAATGTAGGAGGATAGCTAAGTAAGAATGACACGTTTCACTCTGCAAATGGTATTTAATTCTGTTTTGAAAACCTGTGTGCAGAGTCAGGTGGGTACCATGAGATGTTAGGGCTGTTTCAGGATCTGTTGTTTTACTCTTTGTGAAGAATAATTGGTGCGGTACCTTCAGTTACAACAGTTCCTCTCTTTTTTCTTTCTCCCCTCCAGTTTATCCCACGAGGAGCACTCACACAGCCATCCGCTCTATGGACACGGCGTATGCAAATGGCCGGGCTGTGAAGCAGTATGTGAAGACTTCCAGTCGTTTCTAAAGTAAGAATGGATTTTTGGCACTTGCATTGTACAGAAAGCATGCCTTGAAATGTTGTGCGCTGTCACTCACCACGGGTCTGATGCAAAGCCCATTGAAGTCAACTGAGAGCTCCCTTTCACTTCAGTGGCTTTTGGATCAGGCTCAAGAACGTTTTAACAGGGGATAGTGAATTAGCCCCATGGGGAAAGTATGGTCTTGCTCAGTGTATTACTATAAAACAGATTGTTTGCGATTCTGCAGTTGTTTTTTTTTTTTTTATTTCATTAATTTTTAAGTTGCAGTATTGAGAATGTAAACAATGCAACCTTGATCTAACCTTGATTTCAGTTTAATTTAGAAATTTAGTCTTAAATTAAGTCCGTAATTGGACAGAATTGCAGAACATCACGTGAAATTTAATTTGTGTCAAATAAGTAACTGATGAACAAAGTCTACACAACTAAAAATAAACTATAATTATATTAATTGGGCCCCTGCAGTTTGCTGCAGACCTTTCCTTGCTGCCAAAGAACACAATTTTACACGTTGCATAAACAGTGCATTATGGACTAGTACGTGGTAATGTGTGCATCCCAATGCAGGGAAGGACCAACAGAGCTCTAATAACTTGCACATGGCTGCTTCACAGCTTAATCATCAGCCTCACCCTTCTGAGCTGTTCCTACTACAAAAGAGTTTTCTGTCTGGGTTGATCACCAGGTACACACGTGCTTCTGCTGCGTCCACGTTCTTGAGTGTTTGCGCACTGGTCTCTTGATGATGATGGCTATTCAGTTGCTGGATCTCAAAAGTGACTGTGATTTAAATGTACAAAGGGGCAAATTCTCCCATTTACAGTGGTGATCTCATGAAGTTAGTCCACGTAAGTCTGTGGAATTCATCAGGGTAGATAGGTAGAATTGGTCCCAAAACATTCAGCTGTATCTTTTCTTTCTGCGGCAGTTCGTAGGTTTTCATGTGAGAACAAGTAGCCAGCAGAGAATGTTAGGTGATGAGGTACAGGCAGGTTTTTGCTCTCAACGGTGTGGGCAAGTTCTGCTTCCATTGGTGAAACCCTCCTGAATTCAGTAGGTGCTAGTCGTAGTATAAACCTCTGTTACAAGTCAGGAATGGTACAGTAATGAAAAGGTTCTCATTACAAGAGGATTACAAAATAAGAAGGTACTAGTCATAAATTTCCATGAAGGGTGGCCTGCCTCATTTCTTTTAATTCATCCTGTTGTTCACTTAAGTGAAATAAATGCTAATCTCTCCATACTAGCCAGCTCATTCATATTCATGCCATACCATACCGTTTAGACCTTTAAAACAATTCTGTTTTTTATGGCAGTTAATACAAGGGAAAGATGCTGTGGTAGCCTTACTGGAGCAATCCGTGTAGTTGAGTAAGGTCAGATTGTGCCACCTTTGCTTGCTGTGGTAGTCCTCTGTTGTAGAGTAGATGAGTAGATCTCCTGGTTCCAGCAAGGTTTGTTGCAACACAGTGCGCAGCTTGATGAGACCATGTGTAGAAAATAGAGCAGTTGGTTGAGTCACATGGTGTGAGTGGAGACAAGATTGGTTTAGATGGTATTCTGCGGATGGTCTGGTAGACCCAGACCACCAGTCCATGTGAAGGAGTGTGGAGAGCCATCAGTAGGGGAAGGTAACCTGGAAGCCATTACAGGCCAGGCTGGACTTGAACCTGTTACCAGCAGGAAGCGGCTCTGGCTGCTCACGGCTCCGATAATTTTAGTTATCGCTCACATTTTCATGGCAGTGATCTTTGTTCCCCATCAGAACTTCTAGCAGAAGTGTGTCTCTCTTAAGCCCGCTGGCTCACACTTGTTTTCTCATTATCCAAATTCTACAGTGTCCAAAGTCCTGCTGTTCAGAGTGATGCTTCACCCTGAACGAATGCAGAAATAAACGTCCTGGAGGAGCAGATTGACACTGTTAGAAGTGAGCATTTCTTCATGAAATGTTACTGTAGCCTTCCAAGTCTCTTGTGGATCATCCTTCCTTACATTATTGACATTTAACAAAATTCGTTACTCAGTGAGAAGGTAACAGGTAGATGCTCGAAGTTTCTTTCTGGTACTCGTGCAATCCACAAGGCCCTTTTGATGGGCCCCTCAAGAGAAAAGCTCTTGTTAACAAGTGAAATACAGCCGGTGTATCTATTCAGCATTGCTTAATTTCACTTACCTTGGTAAAAAGGCCTGTTAGAAAAAGCAAAGAGGAGTTACGTGTGGAACGAGAGCCTTGTATGCCAATAAAATGATTCTGCAGTTAAAGGAGAAAAAAGGACTCACAGGTCTAAAACATGGTTCATTTCTTTTCCTCCTGAGGAAGAAATATCATAACTGTTGGTAAATCAAAAACAGAGATTTGACACTCTTCTGTGATCATTCTGTAGTGTTTGTTCCCAAGGTGAGGTACACCACAGGGCCCTTGATTTCAAAGATAAATACTGTACAAATAACGATCCTGGTTGTCTTTCACTCACAGCCAACAGGAGGATGCTTATCAGAACCAGCAGATACTCCAACTATTGTACGCATTTATTGCCCTGTTTCTTTTAGAAATAAGTTGCAGTTTTAGCGTTGTTTTTTAATCTGTCAGCCACTGGTTGCCATGTGATGTGGCATCAGTTAGAGCTAACTGATAGCAGCGGGGGCAGCTGCTAAGCCTAATGAAACAGGAGCACCCCGCATGGTCCCCAGTGCTGCCCGAGCCTAAGAACACAAACACGGCCAGTGGCAACGCTGTGACCTGGTGGCCTTCTGCCAAGCCTTGGGGAGCAGGGTGGAGGCTGGAGGGGCCACACGTGTCTTGTGCCTGAACCAGCGCCCAAGTCTCAGTCGGCAGCGAAAGAAGCAATTAGAGAGACTTTCCTTTGGAACCGACTGTGATTTCATTTGTATGTCTTTAAAGGCCATTGCAGAGAGAAGTATGCCCCTGTATGTCAAGTTGTTTAGGAAATCGCTGCTGGAGGGAGGGTGGTTTGTTCAGAGAGGTATCTAGGCATCCAGGGCATGAATTGAAGGAGGAGAAGGAGTATGGTTTTATTTTCCCTTTTATCTTTTTGTTGCTGTTATTTGATTGCGGTTTGGATGCGTTTAATCATGGCAGCACCATGTTAAAATCAAATATACTCCTTAAATGAGAGATGCAGACCTTTGGAGAGATCCTGCAATCCGTAGTGCAGTGATGCTGGCAGGCTGCTTCGTGCGCATTTAGCTGATGAAACCAAGGAGAGTTTATGTGAAAGAAACTACTAAGTGCACTCCCTAATGTTTTCACAAGTGTTTTTATCATGGTAACATCTTGTTTACTTTAGTTGCCTGCCTAAAACTACTTGGAACATGTTAAGAAAACATTTCGAGAAAGCTTCTACAAAGAGGCTTTTGTTTAGCAGCAACTGTGAGACTGCTCAGCTCACAAAGGTGTTAACTTTCAACCCCTTAAGCACTTCCACATGAAATTCCAGCAACTATGTTTGTGGTTTTGGAAAAACAAAGTGTATATTAAAGAAACCAGGTATATGCTAATACATGTTGAAGTAGGCCGGAAATCATAAATTGTTTCAAAGGCATTAATTGCTCTGTCATTTGCGTGTCAGAATGTGCCGCATCGAGCTCATCTCGCAGACCTCGAGGTGGGCAGGGGAGCGGGGCGGCCCTCCTGGACCCTGACACCCCAACCTCCAGACCCAACCTCCATCCTCCCCAGCCGACACGGGGGCTGCGGGGCCGTGCTGCCCACGCTGCGCGCGGGGAAGAAAGCGGTCCTTCCAGTTCCCAGACGGTCGCCTATTCCGAGCCGCTGTTGGGATTTCGGTGCTACAGTTTCTTTTACAACATCCTTATTAACCTTTCTGACATTGTGCGGAAGTTCAGGACCTCTCCAGGCGCTGCGGGAGGAGGCCGGGTGGCCCAAATCCCACAGTGCCCTCTAGTGACACCTGGCATGTCGGGAGGAAGGCTTTCCAAAAAGGAGCCCGAGGAGCGCCCGCACGCAGCCCCGCACCGACCGGCGTGGCGTCCGCGCTGTGTGCGGACACGGATGCTTCCGCCCTCCTGGTTCGCACTGGTGTGAGCGGGGCGGCTCTCAGCCCGCCGTGGCGCGTTTCGGCGCGCTGCCTTGCAGTGCTGCATTTCATGTCTTACGGTGCTCTGCGTTGATGCTTCACCTTATAATTTCCGGTGTGTAATCAGAAAGCATTACTTAAGAGACGAGGATCATCTTTGTTTCATTCTTTTATTGACACTGTCTACCGTA
>NW_024962279.1:4200921-4270921 GCF_019238085.1 Lagopus leucura | reverse complement strand
GTAACATTTAGATTGCTTATTCATCCTGGTAACTACTTTTTCCTTTTTGTTTATCCATTTCACTTAATGATTTTCTGTGTATTGTTACAGACATCTCAACAGTGAGCATGCGCTGGATGATAGAAGTACAGCCCAATGTAGAGTACAAATGCAGGTTGTACAGCAGTTAGAGCTACAGGTAAAATGAAATTTATTTTAATATTACCTCAGTATTAATCAAATCCAATTCTCGTCAGCACTAAAAAATGAGTTCTGCTTTTCCCACTACGATTGAAAACCAGCTTTCAAAATCTCTTGTAGTAGTTCTAAAAACCGTCAGAAGAAACTGCAGCTTCATTTCCTCTTTTCTAAACTGTAACTTGAAAAGAAATAGGAAACTTAAGCGGGCTGACTGATTGGAAATCCATCAGTTTGCATCTGATGCTTTCTCTACTCACCCGGGGGGCGGAGGGAGGTGGGGGCAGTGCGGTCTCCTTCGTTTAGAGATGTTGATATGGGAGAATTGGTTGATGTTTATTTCAAAACGCTGCATGACCTGGCTTGTTCAGTGGTCTCTCATGTACTAACACTCTCCATGTATTATTATTATTTTTTGCCATTTGTAGCAAATGAATTTTTTATAATTGCAGAAGGGGAGTAAACTGGAATATATTGAATGCAATGTGAAAATATGACCTGTTTGTGCAACTGCCTTTCCAAATGCCTTTGAGTTCTTTCTGTCTCCCTGCACCTCGCTGCTGTAGCTGGGCAGCTTTGACAGTCTCTCTGTGTGTAGGCAAGAGGTTAGCAAAGAAGGGGAAATTAAAACAATGTTGTACATTATATAGTTACTGGCTATTGAAAAACCTATTTTGTATGCAAGACAGCAGTGTAGAGATATATGGAAAGCCTTGGGCTAAGTACAGAAGATAATTACATTTGGAATTTTACTGAGTTAAGTCATTTATAGCTTCAAATAGTTGGAGAGAAAAATCAGCAAAAACACACTTAAACTTCTTGTTGTTACTTTTCAAGATAAGCATTTAAAAAAATTCCTTTTATCTTCTTATCTTACAAATTACCCCTTTTTCTTTCATAGATATTTCCTAAATTTTATTTTCAGGAACACGCTGGTCATGACACTCTTTCTCTATTAGCTAAAGCAATATAAACTATTTTAATATAAGTTTTATAAAAACCAAACTACCAGTCATAAAATGTCAGAGTCTTGCAGAAAACGTTATGAGAGGTGGTCTGTTATTTTAACAAGTTTCTTGAGAATTAGAAGAGCAAATCTGCAGTCTTCCTGGTAAACTGAGATACGAGATAATCTTTAACCAAGATGCAATAATATTTGTGCTGAAGGCAGATGAAGATTCTTCAGTTACAGTCAGCTTGAAAAGCCTGAATGCTTCCTTCCCTCCTGCAGTTCGTGGGCATGTCTGTGCCTGGAACTACAGGAGGATGCCCTAGTCATGAACAACACAGAGATGATGCCAGGTCACCACCTGTTTGTAGTCCTTACAATGTTTTTGAGAGGTTTATCACTGCTGAATTATTCTGATTGTCATGAGTGACTGATATTGATGGATTCACACCCATTTAGTGCTGAGGAGTACATCCTAGCTTAGAGTCACTGCATGAAGTCCCCAGGACAAGAACGTTATTTCAAACTGGTATGAGGGATAAGCCAAAGATTTTTTTGTGTTTGTTCTTCTTGTTGTTTTTTTTTTAACAGTCTTACTAGCACAGAAGATAGGATGGAGGCTTCATGTAGCATGGGATGCTGATAGCAGTGAGACTGTCTGTTAGCCAGGAAGGATGGGTGAAGGAAGTTTGTCCTGCTTCTGAAAAGCCCCTGGAACTCCCCACTTCTCCCTCTCTTCATCTTGCATGTCAATCCTTGGATAATTGCATAAGTATGAACATGGGAGGAGACAAAATTTATCTTCCAGTGCCTAGTATATCTGGCTGGGACTTGTGCTTCACAGGACTGTGATACAATGAAGGTCTAGCTCCATAGCGGAGTTGTCAGTGACTTGGTCTGCAGCACCCAGTGTGGTACAGCAGGGGCAGCTCTACCAGGACCATCTGCCCAACACTTCTGCAACAGAGTGGCACAAATCAGTGCTATGGACAGCAACTTGTGTTCTGTGAGCCAGGTAGAAGAGGGGCCTCATAGCTCCAAGGAGGAGCAAATTCATTGCATTAGAGGGATGCACTTCAGGTTTTGAGTGTGGTGGGCCCAAAAGAAAGCTTTTTTTTTTTTTTTTCCCCAATGTAATTATTTCATCCATAGAAGCTTCATCAGTGTCATGGAGATAAGTTCCATGAGTTCTAAAGAAAGTAATTTTTAAATGAACTTTCTGAAAAAATCAAAAGTCAATCAAGTCAACAAGTCAAAAGTTTGATTGCAAATGGAGTTTTGCAGAAGTATCATGAAGCTTTTCCATCACAAACATGTTTTAAATATCACAGACAAGGTAGAGATCTCCTCATATTTCACTTAGATTAAACAATCTTGACACGATCATTTGTTGCTATTATAAATAATGAGAACTGGGCTTCTGGGTAAGACACAAACATAGGAACATATCCCTATCCTTAGCAAGACCTTAGCTGGAATAGGACATTTATTTTGTAGCACCACCTTTGAATGGAAAAACACTTCAGGACAGCAGCAAGGCTTGACACACTTGAAAAAAGTATCTCCTAATAGGAGAACATAGAGACAGCTGGCCATTTTCCGTGGAGTGAAAGCTCTACTTGGGCTTATTTTTTGTAGCATCCATTGACACTCTTAAAAAATGGATCCTGACCCTTTATTGTACACAGCCTTACTAGGCATCTAACAGGAGGGAAGAGGCTGCATCTTGGTTGTCTCTTGCATTGCTCATGGTTCCTTTCTTTCCCTTTGTCCATAGTGCTTTTCCTGCTGCTGAAGAGGTCTTCTCTTCCCATTGTGCTGGGTTTCCATTTTCACATCCTTGCTTCTTGCCATTGTTTTCTGTCTGCTTTTCCTCCTGTGCAATGTCTGCACTTTTCTGTGCCTTCCGTCCTTTTCCTTGGTCCACAGACTCCTATACTTCTCCTCTCCCTGAGCCCCTTTTGTGTCTTCCCTCTCCTGCTTATCACATATGCATTTTCAGGATTTAACCTCTCCAGACCAAGGCATATGTCTTGATATCCAAGTTTTCAGAACACTGTATGTGAGCTCTGGAAGAGTTTCCCATGGAGCCACTATTAGGAACCTAGCCTGTGGTGGAGCCCCAGAGAACTGGGGGAACCTCAGAAGGTCAGTCTTGCCATGAGGAATTGAGTGGCCATCTGAAAACTGCCGCCATTTAGAGCTTTGAGAAGGAACATCAGAGAAAGGAACGAGGCTTCAGATGGGACTATAGTGCTAGGGTCTTTTCCTACCCAGCATTGTGCAGCACAGAACTCTCAGGCTACAGTAAACTCCATGGAGAACCAAGAATTTGCTGTTTCTGATCTGCTCCTCAGTGATGGACCTTCAAATCATAGAATCATAGAATTGTTTGGGTTGGAAGGGATCTTTAAGATTATCTAGTTCCAACCCCCCTGTTACAGGCAGGGACACCTCCCACTAGACCAGGTTGCTCAGAGCCCCGTCCAGCCTGGCCTGGTAAGGTCTTTGCCCCCAGGTACTGAATTTCACCAGGCTGCCTCTGGACCTGTGAACATTTCAGGCTTCAGATCTAAGTCCTTGCCACAGGGGACTTTTATGGATCTGAAGCCTTGTGGTTTCTCCTACTCCGTTAGTCAGTATTGTCGTTCAGGGAGGGTTCTGCAGCCAGAGGCAGGGATCCCTTTCCAGCAGGGCACAGGAGAGCTGTGAGTGCCAGCTGAGCCCACGGCTGTGGACACAGCTGCTCTGCTCCCCCTGTCCTGCCCCATGCCAGGGGCAGGGTTTACCAGTCCTACTTCAACTGCACCTTGAGTGTATACATTCAAATGTAGTTTTGTAGGCTGAGTACTGGCAGAAAAGCAAACAGTTGCCTACAGAAGCTTAGAAGCACTGGAACAGAGCTGCAGTAATCAGTTTATTTCTGTTGTATAACAGCCCTTGCCCAATAACGCTATCAGTAGATGAGGAACATTTCCCTGCAGCTCCACTAAGAATCCCCATGTGCGGACAGTCTGCGCTCCAGTGAGTGCCACCAGTGAGAATGTGCTCCCATCAGTGCCCACTGAGTCCTCCTGGCTTCTTCTGAGGAAGCTTGCTGAAGGAGGAGCTGCTGGTGACAATCTGGTTTTTTATCGGTACTGCTTCCTCACATAGGGGAAAAACAGTTTAAAGAAATTCTTCAGATTTTTTTACTTCTCTTCAGTGCTTTGAAACTGAGAGACCTCTATTTTTCATAATTTAAACTCCTGCCTAACTGGGTGAGTGTTTGAATTCCTAGACTATGACAAAACACCAGTGTGCGTCTGCCTGAAATGTCGAGAGGATCTTTAATAACGTTCACCCACCAGAAACGGCACTAAAAGCGTGCTAAGATGATGACTGAGAACAATAAAAGCAAGGACCCCAGCTGCTCCAGGCCAAACACCGTTTTGCTGAGGGGCCCGGAGGAAGCACAGTGCAGGGCATGCTCCATGCTGCCCACTGGCTTTGCTGGTGGCTTTCCCTGCTGCCACTGCTGTGCTGCAAGCAGGAAGTTTTCAGGTGCCTCTGAGCTTTATTTGTTTTGGCTAAAGCTTTGGTTCCTGCGGTAGCCTGCAGACCAAAATTTAATGCACAGATGACCCTGCCAAGCAGCCCCAGCGCCCAGGAACTGCTAAGAATGAGAGATTGCACAACAGAGCTGCACCAAGACTAAAATATTTATTGTTTTGTATTTGTTCTGTGGAAAGCACGGCAGCTGAGGGGTGAGACCTCTACTTTCTCTGAAGAAGTCCTCAGAGGACTCTGAAAGGGAGACGTTCCCACTGCATTGCTAAGAGCCCGCCCCTGCTCTTCTGTGGTCTCCAGATCTCCAGAGCAGATCTGGAGGCAGATTGCAGGAGATCTAGTATCACCTTTAGCTTTTCTTTCTTGCCATGGAGATTTTTGACCAAGAAAAGAAAAGCAGCTTGCAAAGGCCAGTGATTTGGCTTTTGCACTTCCAAAGCACACAGTGGTGACACCATTTTTTCCTTCATTTAATTCCTGCCTCGGAAAGTTGTGTGCCAAATTTTATCCCATTGTGACATCTTTCTGGCACAGGCAGAACCCCCTTGCCCTGCAAAGAGCAAGACAACCTTGACTGTAAGGTTATGAGTGGGGATTTATGACCAAGTCTCTTTTTATATACACTTAGCCCAGCTTTACTGCTACAAACAGATGACTGTGATAAGGTGGGCAGGTTGTTCAACATTTCACTGGAATGCGAGCACAGTTCTCCTCTTGGCACCAGGATCCTGATTGTCTAAAACAAAACTACAGAAATTGTCATGTCTAAGAACCTGATCCAAGTCCTATTGGAAACAGGAGCCTTTATGTTGAGCATATAGGCTAATAGCACATCTTTTTCATTAGTATTGTCTTCTAACATATTCCCGCTTCTTAATTTTTTTTTACTTTTTTTCCCCTGTCTTTTTTTAAGAGCAGCCAGAAAACGTCCTATTTTCCTTTAGAAAAAAAAATTATCTATATATTGTTTCCCAAACCACTGAGATTTAGTGCCTGGCCAGTGCATTGGTAATGTACTTGGAAGCCGTTCTGGCCACAGCAGTACACTGTGATCTTGAGATCTCAATGGGAAATTGCAGGGGAAGTGAGGATCAGCCTATGGGCATCCCCTTAACATCTAACACAGGAGCCTGGCCACACTTCTGGGCTGTGACACAATGGATGCAGGTAGCATTTCTGCCCAGCTGCCATTTGGCATGCACCTTAGGGATGCCAGCAGTGGTGATTCCAACTGCTGCTCTTGTCCCTGCCGGGTTCCCCTGGCAGCCCCTGGGGGCTTTACCAGCTCTTGGGGGGTCGCAGTGATGTGGGAGCTGTAGCCCATCCACATACTGCTCATCCCATGGTGCAAAAGGAGGACAAAGCATGCAGGGTCACTGCACAGCGTGCCTTCTGCTGCGCTTCCCGGGTTAATAAACATGATTCACTGGTGTCTTTTAGCTGTCAGGGCTAGAGTGAACCTCTCGGTGCCAGCAGGTCTAGCTTTTCTTGCTGAAGGGCTAATGCATTTTGCTTTGAGAAATACTGACACCCAGCACCAGGCGTTAGCTTTGCCTCATGAACAGACCGTATACAATTTCCAAACTGCTCAGCAATAAAACTCTCCTGTCTTCTGCGTTGGTGCCAACTGTTTAATTAGGAATAAGCAGAGGTTGGATTTTATTCCTACAAGTAATAGAGCATTTTTTTCTCCCCCTTCAGCTTGCAAAAGATAAAGAGCGCCTGCAAGCCATGATGACACACCTGCATGTGAAGTCAACTGAACCAAAAGCCACCCCTCAGCCTGTAAGTACTGAACTGTGCAGAAAGCAAAACCAAACCTCACACCAAACTTCTTTTTCTTGTTTCCCACCTGGGTGTGTGACATGAAGCGTGGCTTTGCTGTGTGCCGCAGGCAGGAGATGCAAAGTGAGAAGTATTTGGTAGTTTTTCAGGGGGCACAGCCCAGAGACCCACCTCTCTCCTTCCTCCAGGAGGCTGATGGGAGCTGGACCCCAAAGAAGGGCCTTTAGGTGGTCTGTAGGTTGCTTTACATTGGTGCCACTTGCATGAAACCTTAGGAAGTGTTAGGAAGGAGACGTGATTAAATTATATGTAGCGTATTTATTTGACTTTCTCCCTGTCTGACAGGAATTTACAGTAGAACAGACTCTTGTCGCACGTTTCGATGATAATCACTGTTGCCTAGTATCAGGTTTTATACCACTGAAACTGAGAAGGGAAACCTTCTCCACTGCAGATTTCTCTTCAGAAAAGGTGCTGTGGGGGTGGCCAGTGGGGTAGGAGGGCTCGATCAGCCACTCCATAAACTCCTTGCAAGGCAGCCAGTGGCTTTGCAAGCCAAGCCATCTCCTGGGTCCCCCAGTACAGGGCAAGCCCTCTGTCTTCTTCCCTGACCAAAGCGACTCCTCGTCTGTTGTTTTCTTCTCACCTCTTAATGCTGAAAATGCTCCTCAGAGCTTCAGATGATTATTCAAAATGGAGAGAGTGCTTTGCTTCTTGATTTTAAGATTTGTAAGATTTAAAGGTACACTGGCTTTATTTGATTTTGCTTTGAGTCATTGTGTGAAAATTAATTGAGCGTTGACAATCTATAGTTAGTACTAGCAATTTTAATCAATATGCAATGATGCAGCATAATGACAAAGTATTGGTTTATCTGTTTTGACTGATTTTTTTTCTATAAATAAAGCAAACATACACCCATATATGTGTGATTTATGGTGATAGAAATAAAAAAGAGTCAGACTATTAACCCAGCAAATATGGTAGCCTGCCAAGATGCAGTTGGTAGACAAAATTAATGTCTGAAACAGAACACATTACAGAGATAGAGAACATAAAATCATTAAACACTTCGCGCACCCATTTTTACTAGGAACGGATTTCTCACTTTCCATGTAGTTGGGAATAAATGGCTGCAGAAGTGGATAGGAAGGCTAAAGGATAGAAAATTGCAGGCTGTTCAGGAACGCTGGAGCAGATGTCAAAGTCAGTGGGAAGTTTTCAGGGCAGTCTTGGTAGAGTTGAGCGGTAGGTACGAACCCTTCCATTTTGGCTGATGAGATTCATGAAGCTGCTTGGTCTGGAGGATAGCAGCTCTCCAGAGTAGAAACTGCGTGCAGCATCTATAAAAATAGCATTCTTCTAGTTCCTCGTATCCATCTCGGCCTGAATGCAAATGCTTCAGCGCATTGTTGGCAAAGTGCGTAGACCCAACAGAATGGGAGGAGGCTTGGTTTCTATAGCTCTTACTGGATTAAAAATTAAAACAGCGGAATAATCTGGGAGTCTCAGAGCACTCTGCCTTGAGGCCTTTCGTAACAGCAGTGCCCCTCAGGAGGAAGGATTAAAAACTAAAGGGAGGAAATCACAAGAAGGCCAGCGCTGCTTGGCAAGGCAGCCGGTGATCAATGCTGCGCCGCGGAGGGCAGCAGCTTTGGCGGGCGTTGTAGGCTATGGAGGTACCAGGCGGTGTCGCCATGAAGATTAGTGTTAACAGCTAATAAACAGGGAAAGCAGAGGGAGAGAAAGAGAAAAAAAAAAATAAAGGGGGGAACGCAGGGGGAACAGGGCTGTCTTGATTAGTATTAAAAATGTTTTACATTCTGGAAAATTATAGCTTTGTTGGGGACCTCCTACTAAATTTATTTTTAACTGCTCTATTGAAAATTCTGTACCACTAGTCAACATTATCTCTCAGTTGCTCAGCACAGTGTTTCTTTATTAAAAGAAATAGGCATGAATATTTTTGACTGAAAAATTAATAGCTTTTGAATTCATACACAGCAGGTTTTCTTTTGCAAAGAAGTCCAATATCGCTGCACAGCACTTCTATAACCATTTATTTAGAGTCCAAGTCAAACCTTTGACAGCTAGAGCAGTGTTACAAGCCAACATAAAGAACTCCAAGATGTAAACCAACAATAGGCAGTCTGTGTGAGGTTTGCCATTGTCAAATACATAGATTGTTTGGATTAGTTTATGTAAATGTACTGTTGTATTACCCTTTGGAAAAAAAAAGATCACATTTGTGTATGAAAAGTGGTTTCGTTCACAGGCAGCATTATAAATTCCTTATCCTTTAACTTACATGTTAGAAGTAAAAATTGGTGCCTGACAGGCCTATATTGTGTGGCACTCTGTTGTTGGATTGAAACTGCCTTCTTTTCATTTATTGAAATATAGAAAAATTTATTACAGATACCATCTGATAAATCAGAAATTATTAAAATATGTATAGGTGAAGCATTTGAAAATTAATTATAAAATGTAGGAGTATAATGTTTTGCATAAATTGTGCTTTCGTTATGAAAAAATACACAGGCACCGCATAGACTCTGCTAGACCCCAGTCCTTTTAACTCAGTGGGATAGGACTTTGGTAAAAAGATCTGATGACCATTATTGCAGTGCAAAGTATTCTTTACATCCAGTAATTAATTTTTTTGCCAACATAACTAATGCAAGGTGTACGTTAGAATTAATATATTACGGTGCATCAGCAGTTATACAGGAAAGAGTGGCTGCAAATCCAAACGTAGCAATGAATTGGGATTTAAAATTACACCCTTTTCATGACTGAGAAAACGTTTTTATTCTGCTTAAAGGATCTTAATGCTTGTTTTTAAACAGTTTTGTTGCTGTGAGGCGGAACTGGTGCCTGAGCTGCTTAGTTCACTGGTGCTTTCACCACGTGCCTTGTGTAACCTGTGCTGGCCATTGGCCTTCCCTTGGGCTTCACGCAGGGCTGAGCAGTGGTGGCTGGACCCCAGGCAGCTTCTTGATGCTGCTGCACTGATCACAGCTCAGCCAGGTGTGGGGAAGCTGGTCCTGTCCATCGATTGCATCCCCAGCTGCAGGTGCTCCTTGCAGTTATTTCCACCCCTCCAGTGGAAGGGCCAGTGCCCCACGCTGTTGTACCAAGGCAGGTGCTCTGTAAAGCTCTTCAGACTTACAAAGCCACGAGACTTAACATGTTCTCGTGTAACTCAGTACTGATGACCCGAGCTGTTGGCACATAGGTCTGTATGTGGGGTTGCTGCAGGTAGGGCAGCTCTTCTGCCTTAGGGGAGCTCCTTTCTGGGCAGCCGAGAGAGTGGCACTGAGGAAGGGCTGAGCATTGACGCAGGTTGTGCTGGCTGCCTGTTTGCTAATGGCCAGCTTTGTAATTACCATGTCCAGAGGTGCAGCAGCTTAAAAGAAAATGGAAGTACCTCAGCTTAGCACTTGGAAGCGCAGAGTTGTCCCTCTTACTGCTGCATGTGTTGTTTTGGTGACAATAAAGGGCTGAGCAAAGTGAGAACGAAGCTGTGAAGGAATACGCTGTGACATATCTTTGTAAGGTACGTTTTTTTTTCAGCGAGGAACAAAACAGAGAAAGCCAGAACAATGATTGCTCAAGAGCTGTCACTCTGGTTTTGCTGTTAAGATGGTTCCCCTCAATTCTGTTTTTGTTGGTGCAAGTGGTCAGCGTGGTAGGTTAAGATGGAAATGTGATTTTATTTTGGAGGATTAACTAACACTGCAGTTCACAGGAAGGAAAGGAAAAGGAAAAAAATCACGAACCAACAAATCATTGTGCACGCTAGGTGCCATATCCATCTTTAAAAACTGGTAGAAAACTTGAAGAGAAACTTCTGGCACCTCAAATGAAATGTACTGTTAGATATCCCTTATTTAATGTATTTTTTTGCCCTAACCATAGCAATTACGATTGTTTTGAAATACTGTTTTTAGCAACTGTAATAACAAAGCATTTTAAAAATGGTCTTTTAACTCTTGAGGGAATGACTGAGCATTTTAGCTGCTGTAGCCATACTTTATAGTTTGAAAAAATAACGATACGCAGCAATAAAGAGAGATTCTCAAGCACAACAAAAGCTGTTTTTATATACTGGTTTTCATTAAGTCTCACTCCTCAGCTTCGGTTTCCTCAGTGCTGCTGCCAATAACAACACCTGCTAAGTGATTGCTGCCTGCCAGGCTCCCATCCAGCGCTGCTGTGTCCGAGCTGGAGCAGGAGAGGAGGATGCAGCATTGAGCAAAGCTCTGGGCCCAGCCTGCCATCCCACCCTCCGTGTCAAGAAAAGCAGTCTCTGCTTCGGAGTGTTGTAGGGTCCAGCAGCTCAGTTCTGATAAACCCTCACCTCTAATCACAACCAAAACAGCAGCATCAATGGCAGGGGAATCCCTGCCCTGCAGCAGTGGGTATGGCCTCTCCGTGACATTTATAAATGTGTATTTCTTTTTTTTTTTTCCTCTTCTAAAAGTGTTCCAGATCGGGGTTTTTTACTGCAGCCCCTATTGTCATGGAAGATATTTACACAGAGAGGAATCAGGCTGAGCCCTAATGGGAGAGCCACTTACTGGAAATCTATTTTACAGGGTGAGAGAGAGGGCTACCTCTCTGTCTTGTTTATATCTAAGGAAAAAACCATGACTCAGTCTTCACCTTTAATAGGAAGACATGACCATTTCTTGAAAGGGAAGGTTAATACTAAAATCCTAAGCAGGATATTGGATGCTGAAACAATTAAAACATTTATGGATGTTGAGTTAAAGCGGCACGAGGCACGGTTCTTCAAAACTGAAACTGAACAAAGCACCCAGCACCCTTCGCTGACTAAATTTACAGAATTTCAGGACTTCAAACTGTTACGGGGTTTGGTGGCTTTTTGTTGTTTTATTCTTGTTTTCTTTTGTGGCTGGAGGAAATCCTCCCTCCCCCATCCCCAGCGTAAATGTTGCAGAACCA
The DNA here is from genome assembly GCF_019238085.1 of Lagopus leucura. NCBI lineage: Eukaryota > Metazoa > Chordata > Aves > Galliformes > Phasianidae > Lagopus > Lagopus leucura. Next base: position 4,259,490 of record NW_024962279.1, on the reverse strand, counting down.
GTTAACCCTTGGGTGGCAGGGCTGCGCCTTGCTGCCCACTGCTGACTTTGTGCCTTGTGTGCAATCCCTTCAGCCAGAAACAGCCCCTCACCAGAACATGCAGTATGTGGGACACTGGCAGTGTGCAAAGTACCAGTGTGAACAACTTTCCTAATCATAGAAACTTGTTTTTAAATAGAAGATGTGCACAGCATCAGGAAAAGAAACCCTCCCAGCCCAGTCCCTTCCTGAGCTTTGCCCCGAATTATCATCCGCTGTGCGTTTCTGATTGCCGGCAGTATCGAGATTTAACAGTTTACAATTCAGATGAATATTTCAAGATGGCAACAAAACCAACACCATTCATAATTTGTTGTTCTGCTCCAATTCACCACCGAGCTCTCCGCCTTGACACTGCGGATCCCACGAAGACAGCGGCCCTCACCTCCCCATACCCACCCCACGTTGTGGTGCCATCACCAGAGGGGTCGGTCCCCTGCCCAGGAGCAGAGCGGTACCAGGTGTGGGGCAGGAAGAGGGAGAACTTTGCTGGCGAGCCCCAAGGTTGTCTTTCATTAACTTGTTGGTTCAGGCTCAGCGCTGGCCGGCGGAGGTGAAGCACAGCACACTCGCTATGTTCCAGCTTTTTGTTCTTTCTTTCCTCACAGACTGCAGTCATGTTTAATTTGGAAACTGGGCTCCTTTGGCAAATTAGCAATTAGAACAATTTTGTGGGAATATGTATATGTGTCATTAGTTTTCCTGCAAATTAATAGCGAGAGCAGAGGTCAGGCAGAAATTTTCCACTTGACTGCAGCTCCTCTGTTGAGATTTGGCACTTTGTTTTGGAACGGCCACAGCTGCTCAAAGCCACAGTCTTCCTTTAGGAACTGTCTTTTAATTAGTTTACCTCATAGCCATTATTACAAATATTACTGCCTCCCCTCCTTGAAATAAAATTACTGTTTCTACAAAATATTCCAGTGACATCTTGCACCACTGCACATTGATGGTGGGGTCACTCGAATGCAGCGTTTAATCATTAGATCACCTCCATAAGCATCTCCTAATTAGAGTCCTTACAATACAATTTTATCTGGTAATTAGCTGAGATTGGCTGCTTCCTCTGTAGCTTATTAGTGGCAGCCCAGCAGTGGGTGTGAATCACAGTGTCATTTGTCAAGCCTGTTAGGGTCCCCCCCCTTTGCTCATCCTCTCTTCTGTTTATTTCTAGTTGCTACCTACGCTGAAAAGCCTAAAGAAATCTAACTCGATTCAAATTCTTGAAGCAGGGAATGCTGACCTTTGGGGATTCTCTCTCTCGCAGCTCTCTGGTAGAAACAGATTAAATGTTAAGTTTTTAAACGCTAAAAAAGGAAGCGAACTCTTTTGAAATGGAGTAGCGAGAGCCGTAATGATGGAGCGCGAGCAGTGATCTTTCCAACAGGAGGGCCCGGCTGCCGAGCCTCTGCCAGAGACGGGCACTTAAAATTGATGCAGATTTGCTCGCAGTTATTGGACTGTTAAAATGTCCATTTAGAAACTGAGATAAAATACAGAAGATTTAATTTCATGGTGAGACCTGTCAGTTGTACTATTATTATCATCACTGGTCCTTTTATCATATGTAATAGATGGATAGATGGATAACAGGGAGACATTACAATGAGCGTGTCCCTAATCAGTGGCCTTAAATCACGCCAGTCAACAAGCAGAGGTGGCAGCGGCACCACAGGCTCAGTGTTCATGGCAGGATGCTCTGGGAATCACTGCCTGCATTTGAGCACTCTTGTCATGTCCTTGCTGGGTTCCTCCTTCTGTGGCCTCACCATGAGCTGCTGGGTGGTTCCCATGTGGGCACAGGGCACACAGGGAATGGGTTGCCTGCAGTACCTGAGCAGCATGCAGGGCTGCAGGCAGCAGCAGCACTTGGCTGCGTGAGGATTTTGTGGCGGGGCTTTAATGCAGGCAGAGTTGCTCAAAAAGCAGGGACAATTTATTGAAAAACCGGTGCTATTTATCTGTCTCTCTGCTGTGCCCTTCCTGTGGGCAATCAGCTTTTTGTCTTGGTGTCATTTCTGTGACACGAGAGCCCTTTGTTTTCCGTTACCTTTGTTTGGGATAAATCCTGTTGTTTTGATAAAGGAGCAGCAGTATTTCTGGCTGTTAACTCAGACGAGGGATGCTAATAGGAGTTTTCTTATCTGGTTACTTTCACACGAGGAAAATTAATACAGAGTCTTATGGATAAACATGAGATGTTTGGGGGCATATCTGAATTGTGTGCCTCGCCTTCATCTGAAAAGCTTTAATGTCCAGCCAAAAGGAATTTTAATCAGAACAAAAGTTATAAAATTCTGGCCCTGTTAAATTCAGTAGGAATTTTGCTACTGACTTCAATGGGGTCAAGATTTCAGCAGTATTATTCACGAAAGTGCCTAAGGGAAGGAAATGTGGAAGTAGTCAAAGAGCCCTCCTCTCCCTCATTTTTTCTGATGTCGTTAAGAGATGGGGTTGTTTGTTTAAAGTACTCCAGCAGGAGCAACCTACTGTAAGGGAGCATCGTTTTTCAGAGGGCATTGCAGGGCAGCGGGGTGGGTATGGCTGGGTGCTGAAAGTGGTTGGGCTCTGTTTGGGTTGGATGCACAGTCCCAGAGGCGTTCAGCTGCTTGTGCAGGTAACACTGTGCCTCCCGTCAAGGGAGAGCGGAATGGTGCCACTTGTGCTGGGCTGAGTGGCTGCAATATTTCATGTGGTGTGATTAATTAAATTATTCCAGAGTTAACCTACGCAGGGCTTTGCTTTTAAAATGGATGAACAGGAGGGGAAGGGAAAAAAAAAGCAATCCCAAATGCTGAAGAGAGAGATTGCGTTTCTCCCTACTATGTCCCTATGAAAATCTGGCTTTTTATTCTTAGCCTGATGCCTTCAGTGAAATGTCCAAGAAGACTGATCAGAAGCCGTGCATAATGATAGCATGGAAATAAGGGGTGTGGGGTTGAAATTGTGAAACAGCAGAACTGCAGTAAAATACCAAGATGATGGCACTCTCTGTAAGATCTTTTAAGGTTCGGATGCAAATCCAGTATGTGTAGTTCTGGCAGCAGGATGCCTTGTTCATTTTATAAAATCCATCTATCTGGAAGTGTACATATTTATTTCCGTTTGCTAATGGAGATGCTACAACAGCACTTGGAGCTGAAGCGAGCACTCGAGCTGCGTTGCCTCTGAGTGGAGGGCCGTTCCGTTAATGAGAATTTCCCCCACCACCCTTAATTAGCCACAGTCGCCCTTTGTAATGCAGCCTTCGTCCTTTCCCTCCGCAGCTCAATCTGGTGTCCAGCGTCACGCTTTCCAAGACAGCGTCCGAGGCTTCTCCACAGAGCTTACCTCATACTCCCACCACCCCGACTGCACCCATCACTCCCGTCACGCAGGGACCGTCGGTCATCACTACCACGAGCATGCACAACGTCGGGCCCATCCGGAGGCGGTACTCGGATAAATACAACGTCCCCATTTCTTCAGGTAAAGCGGTGCTGCCGATACGGGCCCTTCCCAGCCCGGCAGCTTTCTGCTGCCTACACCCGCAGCCACGGGCTGTGATGATAACAGAACAACTGCTCTTTATTTAGCAGATATTGCCCAGAACCAAGAATTTTATAAGAACGCAGAAGTTAGACCACCGTTCACGTATGCATCTTTAATTAGGCAGGTGAGTGGAGCCAAACACAGGCATTCGGATTAGACAAAGTCTCCCTATATGTGCGCGCTCTGGATTAAATAGATTTTCAAACCTTTGGTATGTAAGCATGCTCAAATGCTCAAACCTTTACTATAAGGGTTTTTAGAACTGCAATATATAACATAATTGCTTTTGATTAAGTATTACAATACGATGTGATTATTAGGAAATTCATTTCACACAACAGTGAAAATGAGCCTGTTTAAAGATGGCAAGTCAATTATCACAAGCTACAGTAATCTCTGATCCCTAGAATTAATCTGAGCTCTAAATAATTACTGAGCTTTAATCAGCTAGTGAAATGTTTTGCATTTCTCTTTGATTCTGCTTTATGAATGACTAATAAATTAATATTTCTGTAAGGAAACAGAAATAAAAACTCAAAACAATTAGATAATTCCATTTTGAATTTTGCCATTGAACTGTTAAATACAGCCATTAATCTTAGTTCATATTGTGAAAACCTTCCTTCGGATTTTTGCTCCAAATCCCTTCTCTTATTTTCTTATTCCTTCGTTCTTTCATTCTTTTTGTATTGGTCCAAGTAAAACTCTGACTGTATTATGTACTGACTTGCTCCCAACTGATGTTGCCATTGATTTGCTTCACAAGGCCATCCTCGAATCTCCAGAAAAACAGCTAACACTAAATGAAATCTACAACTGGTTCACGCGAATGTTTGCTTACTTCAGGCGCAACGCGGCGACGTGGAAGGTAAGCCTTAGCCCTGTGTGCCTCTTGCCTTTGATATCTGACATGTACAGAATAGACGTTGCTGATGACATAACAAATTGCAACGACGTGTGGACATGAAAATGTAGATCGGCAGTTGTGACACGCGCTGGGTGCCTTATCTGCAGGAACAATTTGATATTTGGCAGAAAAACTCCTCTGCCTTTGAAAACCACTAATTGAATCCCCCATTATTGGCTTTTATGTTCTGTGATTATGCCACGAGTTCCTCTGTGTGGTTGCTGCTAGCAGTGAAACTCAAGCCCGTCAGCTGGAATGTATTAAAAAAAAAAAGAGGTAATGTTATTGTGTCGGTGGAGGATATGCTGTTTGTCTTCTTAGTTATGCAGGCTGTAATCACAACAACTGATTTTTTTCCCCTAGGATCAGTAGATAAATGGATTCCTTTCCTCAATCAGTTGACTCTCAACTACATACACAGATATTTTACAAACTTCTACATTTTAGTCACACAGCAGCAGCTCACTGAACATACTGTGTAAGAAGCAAGCCTTACCATAAGAAATCCGTTCAACAGAACTAAACATTGATATATTTGGCACTTCAGTTTCCTACCGTAACCATCTCTGATGTTGTTGGATAAAAGATCTTGGGAGTTACTTGTATTTTGGGGCCGCTCTTTCTCTCGTACGTAGCATTACAACAGCCAGACTGGCTTCTTAAGCTGGTATCATTACTAATTAATGAATCAAAGCAAAGGATCTTGTATTGCAGTAAAAATTGCATCCCAGTAGTTTGAGCTGCTCTCAATCTAGACAGCTCTGTTGCTCTCAGACTTCAAATGACCAGGTAGCATGAATGTGTTCCATACTTGCTGTTTCATTTGCTCTTTCTATTTTTCTTGTCTCAGCCTGCATTTGGAATTAATTACATCAGAGGATGGAGCTAAAAAATCGTCCTTGGAAGTTAGTTCAGTTTTAGTAGCACAGTTAGATTCAGGAAAAGTCTCTGTGATTGCTGCTTTGATTCTTCAACTTCAGTTAGAAAACATGAGCAGTGTTTCACTTTGCAGACTCCTTACTGTCCAGAAAGGAAATTAACTTTCCCTGATTTAAGATCCATTTAGACCTGCCTGTCTTTTGCTGCTGGAGCGCTTCCAGTAGGCCTTTTCAGCAGCTGCAGGTGTGGGTGCTAAAGCAAAAATCCTATCTAATTCCAGCGGTGAAAGGAAGTGGAGAAGGGAGTGGAAGAAGGCAATCTTGGCAGCCTGCAAGGCTAATGTTAGGAATTAGCCTTGCGTATCACTTAAAATCAAGTCCCAGGAGCCACGTGCACTAACGGTGTGCTTGTACAGAGGAGGAGAGAGGCTGAGCTGGAGACCCTTGGGCTTGCAGAAGAGCACAGCAGGTCTGTGCGGAGACCAATCGTGGACACCCTGACCCTATCCAGGAGCCTACATCCTGCTTCACAGCCTGGGAAGGAAAGGTTCACTTCAACTTCTGGCTTCCATGCAAGGAATGCAATTTTTGAGCTACTCAGATTCATGCCAGCCTTCAGGAACAGCGGGGATGAAAATGCAGCTCTGGCTTAGCATGACGGGAAGCCCACGGGGCGCAGAATGAGCGCAAGGGTCTAATTGCAGAATCAGAATAATTTGAATACATATGTGCTGATTTGAGCTCACCTTCAGCTAATGTATAGCGGGCATTCAGGTCAGTTTTCCTAAAGTTTAGGTCAGGGTTTGGTGTGGGCAGGCTTCCTGGAGACCTGTTTCAAAACCACAGATGAGCACAGGAATAACAACCTTGAAAAAATGAACCTCTTCCCCAAAATGCACTGCAGTGGAGCTTGAGCAGTTACGAAAATTACAAACCCTTTCATTTCCTACATTCAAGTATGTTCAGGGTAATTTTTCTACAAAAGTGGCTTGCGTACAAATATTTTTACCAAGGTAAATATATAATCTTAGAATAATAGCTCCTAATTTTTGTGTTAAGCTGATTGCTATGGGAGCACTGTGAACTGGTTCTAACAGGTCAGAGGCGATGCCTGTTTACTTTTATTTTTTGGAGTAATTTGCTGGCACTGAATTGCAGCCATGAGGCGCAGGCTGCAGGTGTGGCTCTGAAACATGAATAAAACTGCTAGATAGCAAGTATCCAGAGGCACTGAGAACAAAACAATGGGGTTTTTTTTGTGATGAATTCCTTAAACAAGTGATCGTACTGAAAACTGAAAGTGAGGGCAGTGCTTTGTGGACATCCCAAATACCCAATGTGTTTGTCTCAGTATCTTCAGCAAGAGCCTGATCCGGCAGTCCCAGCCCTCGATGGCAAGTCACATAGCGGTCTGTAAAAGATTTCTCCAGCATTAGATATGTTTAAAGAACACAGAGATTTCTGCTCAGCTGTGTATTTGGAGACTGTTTACAAACTCCGAGGACTCACTTCACGGAACTCTGCTGTATGCATTTGATCAACTGCCGTATTAACTGGGAGATCGGCTTTCACTGTGGGAAATAGCATTATTATTCTTACATTTTGCTCCAGACTTGACAGCGTTCCCATTTTCACAGGAAACTGCCTGAGTTACCCAGATGTGGGCCGGCAGCCCTGTGTCAGGTTGCGCTCACACGGAGCTCTGCTCCACCGGCGGCTGCTGAGCTCGCTGCTTTCCACCCGTAAGGTGTGGGGCGTTCGCAGTGTTCTGCTCCACCTCCCAGTCAGGGGGGTTGCCAGAACTTGACAAACTAATGAAAACCGGGAGAGGAGGGAGAAGAGTCATTAAAAAAAAGGAGAACAAAGAGCAGGAAGAATGACAAATGGATGCCCACGGAAGAGCTGAAGTGCACAGAGCTTGCCACAGAGCCAGGCCATCCCCGTGCCTGTGGGATCGGGCACCTGCAGCCAGAGGAGATGAGCTTGCTGCCAAGTATCTGCTGAAAGCTCCCATGGATCAGGGACAGTGCTAGTGATTGCAGGGACATGGAAAAGTAGCAAAAGACTCTTCTTAGCCTTTCCCTTGCAAGCACACACACCACTGCTGCTTAATTTACATGACAAATGCACTCTCCATACCCTTTGTTTGCACAGTGATTTAGACATTCATGATTAGAGCTCACTTTCACCATCCAGACCCGATGTTCATTAAAAAAAAAAAAAAAAAAAAAGATGACGATGACAGGAGGGAAAAAAGTGTGGTCTCTTGGTTGCCTAGACCCAGGCCATGTGTTTGGCTGGCATTGTGCCTGCTAACGAGTCAACCAGATTGACTAAATCAGTGGTGCCAGTGATGATGGATGGAGTTTGTTCGCCTGCATATTCTCAGCAAATGGCTTCTTCTGCTCTCCCTGCTTTCCAAGCTCCTCTCGGTGGTACTGGAGATGAGCTCTGTGTACCAACTGGAGCAGCTTTGCACTGGGGAAACCCACGCTGTGGAATGTAGCATGGCACTCCGTGTGAGCAGTATGGGAAGCAGAGAGAGCAGAGCCCCCGCTTGCCGTGAGGCAACAAGGTGTCTCATCGTGGCCACCTGAGGGGAAGGTCTGACTGCACTGCAAGTTATGCCGGGCTCATCCTCCGAACCACAGCTCACACCCAAGCACAGAGCCTAGGAGCGCCAGGGTCCCTCCGGGTGATGAGCTGCAGGGATATTATCACTTTGTTTCAGAGAGCCCTCCTCGTGTTTGCACTTGGCAGAAGCTCAGATCAGTCCATGCAGCAGTCTGCCAGGAACGGGAGCCAACTTCCATATAAGAGCACACAGCAGAGGCAGGGGCTGGGGCCGTGGCGGCCAGCGGGGTGCTGCCGAGCCCTGCTCTGTGCCGCCGATGGGGCAGGAGCTCAGCACCTGATTGCCATTAACCCAGCTGTGGGAAACCACAGGAGCAGCAGCCCCAGTGCCTCCCCGCTCCATTGAGCCGTCCACACTCACACGAAATCCTTTCTGTTCTTTCACAGTGCTTTCTTTTCCAGGAGAGGAGAAGCTTATGTATTTGTTTTGAAAATGTCGATGCAATGTTCCTCTTGCGTTGTGTATGAAATGTGCCATATTATACAACGTGCGTGTTTATAAAATGATGGCTGTTCTCATTTGTACTGTGGGTAATTGATAAGAATGAGCTGATTTTTGTAATCTTGGGTTGAAGCTTTTATATTTGTATTAACTTTGCAAAATAAGATGTAAAGAGCTGGGGTGCGGGGAGAGGGGTTGACATTGCAAAATGAGGGCTGTCAAGCTGACTGTGCTGCTGTTCTTGGACAATGATGAGCATTTTCTCATAGAAAGTTTTTGAATGTATTCTCTTGCTGCAGAATGCAGTGCGTCATAATCTTAGTCTTCACAAGTGTTTTGTGCGAGTAGAAAACGTTAAAGGGGCAGTATGGACAGTGGATGAACAAGAGTTCCAAAAACGAAGGCCACAAAAGATCAGTGGGTATGTCCACCATGTTTGAACTTCTTAGCCTAGCTTGGATCATGCTTACAGTTTAACGTAGAGGCTTTTGGCTGCTAGCTGGTGTTAGACCAACCACAGGTGGTTTCGCATTGTTTCAGTTAAGGGAAACCAAGACAAACATCTCATCACTACTGTTTGTATGCCCACCAGTACCCTGACCCTGCTTGCTTGGTGTTTGTTGCATCACATGCTAGTAGCTTTTAGGTGGCAATGCATATTAACCCTCACAAACCATTTGCTTATGCTTATTGCATTTTATTTTCTTTTTCCTTTTCCCTGTATTTGATGTCTGTTCTGTCCCCGATCCCGTGTCCCTTTGTTTCCACTTCATCTCCTTTGCTGCTGCTCTTGTCCCAGGGTGCCATTCGCACCAACCTCTCACTGCATAAGTGCTTTATCAGAGTAGAGGATGAGTTTGGGTCCTTTTGGACTGTTGATGATGAAGAGTTTAAACGTGGCCGTCATATTCAACGAGGCCGTCCTCGAAAATACTGCCCTGATGAAAACTTTGGCGAGCTTGTTGCACAGTAAGAGCTTTTACTTGCTTTAATTTTTTTTTCTGCTGTTGCTTTGCTTTGCATGATTTACCCATCTCATGTAGACTTGCATTTCACGAAATAGTGACATCACCTTTGCTGCTAAAGGAGCAAAAGTTTTAGTTGTTATGTGTGTATTTTGTGTGTCCTACTCTGATAATCCAAATGCCTATAATAATAACTCTACTTTGACATGTTTGTTATAGCACTGGTTTATAGCGCTACGTAACCTTAAATAATGATCCACACTAATGCAGATATGCTGCTGTAGATCTGTCAGGAAGACAGATATATGCCAGGAGGGGCTTCAGATAAGTTTGAATTCTGATATTTCCCTTTGCTTTCAATTGTATGCCTGGGTTTGCAACACTATAATGGATTAACATTAAAAAGAAAAGGAGAGCAGTGAGACCATCTGTAACGATTACAAACAGCAGTGCATCCTGTGCCTGCAACAACCACACACAAATATTCCTGGGGTTCCCGAAGCAATTTTGTTTGACCTTTCCTTGAAGGCCATCTCTCCAGGACAGCTGATCCTTGCCGGTCCCTGTGGGAGAGGCTCTGTTATGACTTCTCTCACCATGCCTTACTCTCATATGAAAAAAAGAAAAAAGCCCAATAAGCATAAAACTTACTGGAGATGTTTTGTACTGGCACTTAGTAGGTTTTTCCCTACTTCCCTATTTTTAATGCCCACTGAAGAGTGGATAAGCTTGCAATACATTTTGCTCAAATCCACCTCCTTATTTAAACTTAAGATGACTAAAGCAAGAGTCTGAGATAGCACATCAGAACTGTTATTAGAATGGCCCTTAGGGCAGTGTGCTCCCCACCACTTGGCTGCAGAGCAGCAGGACCAGCTGGTTTGCCTCCGTGCCACCTTTCCTCTTTCCCCATGTCCCAAACTGTTTGGGGCAGGAGTGCGGGCAGTGCCATCCCTTTCCCCATCAGGAAATAATGTGGCTCAAAATCCACTCTTGTCAAGGTCCCCCATTGAGTTGCAAGGGATTCTGCTGCCAGTGACTTTGAGAACCATGTGCCGTGCACAGTATTTAAGTATTCCATGCTGCTTTTGGTCGTACCTCCTTACGATGGGCCCTTACGTGGTAACTGGCTCCCAGAAACGCTGAATATTGCAAAATTTCTCCTGAACGCACTAAAATGAGCAGAGATCCCGAGATGTGCTACTGACACAGGGTAGCAGAGCACATGGTGAGGTAACGTCACAGTATGATGATATTCCTTATTTAGTAAAGGCAAATATGTTAACTGTAGGCAAAAAACTCTGATATTTTCTTTAAAGAAAAAGGGAAATGAAAGAGAACTTGTGTGGAAAAACAGTCTGAGCACTAGTTTTCTGGTGTGGGAGGAAGCGTTACATGCTTGAAATGTTCGCATTGAGGTTGGTTGCATTTAACTCTCCTTTTTATGTTTTTCTTATGCAGTAACCCTTCTCTTATTAAAAACATACAGACCAGCCACACCTACTGCACACCTCTCAATGCTGCTTTACAGGTAAGATTAATGACTGTAGCAAATATGCAACAGAGGCGTGTGTCTTCCCCACTCATTTCAAAATATATTAGCCTTGCTCTAATTAGATATTAAATTTTAATTCCGTTAAACTTTTTTCTTAAGTGCATAAAGCATCATAGTCCCTGGAGGCAAACACATATCAGGCTGCTTCAGCATTAGCTAGATGCTTAGCATTTTGAATATTGTGGCAAAAAAATTAAAAGTTCACTTATTAATATTTATCAGCAGTATCATAATTTCCATCCTCTTATTTCAGAATTTCACTTGAGGCAAAAATACCACAAGTGTAATTACTCTAGCACAGCTATTAATGTGCTGAATGATAGGATACTGTGCCACGTGACCTTCTATTGTTCATGGTTTTAAAGAGAAAGCAGATCATTTTTCCCCCTTTTCTTTTAAGGGCTATTTTTGCATATCTTCCTGTTGTTGTTAAAAAAAATAAAAATAAAAAAAAAAATGTTGCAATTCCTATAGAAAAAAAAAATGGGAATTTGTGTTGGTTTCAACAACTGTAAGACAAAAATGTTGTTTTTCACAGTGTAGAAATGCACTTAGTGTTTGGTGCACTGTTAATAACCGGCACCCCGAAGGCGTGCGCTTCTCCAGACCCTTTTTCATGTACTGTTGATGAGGTTTGCTTTTTTTTTTTTTGTCTCTACAAATTCTCGAGTCCATCTCAACAACCTCAGGTAATGTCAGGACTCAGCGACTGAACCAGAGGCACAGACACGTTACTGTGCCTTGGATTTGCAGGCTGTTGTGTTTGTGCTGCAGTCCAACCCCCATCCATACCATGGAAATGCAGCCAGGATGCAGCACCGCCTGTAGTTGCGTCCCCTCTGTGTGTGTGTTGAGGGTCACTTCTCCAGCAGCTCACTGGTGGCCATGGATGTTTGCTTGGGCCGCTGCCTTCTGTAGAAGCTTTAGCAGGCTTCTCTTTTCCAAACCAGGAAGCAGATTATTAGGAGAAAAGTGATGTTCTGCGTTTCTTCTCGCGATCGGAGTTTATGCAGTAACTTCTGAAAAGCAAATGAAGGCATGTTTAAATGAAGCAACTGTAAATACCATTCATTAGTAACTTATTTTCCCTTGAGTCTTGTGAAGTGTGATTTTTAAAGACCGCTTTGTCTCTTGAATAGTATTAAGATTACAAGCACATTTTACATTCATGAGGCTGAAAGGCAAAAAATGAAATGATCCTGCATTTCTTCACGTTGTTAACTATGTGACTAATTTCAATTAATATGCTTATCATACGGAACTGTTCATGTTTTATTTCTCAAACACGTGTCATTGTCGTCATCTCCATCCATTCTTCTGTGATAAACCTCCAAACTGCCTCCCTTCCCCACCTTCCCTGGCAGAGGCACGTGCCCGTGGCCTCACATAGCATGGTAGGAACTCGACTCACGGAGAGAAGAGCCTGGGCCATGTTTCTTCCTGCTTGCATGTCCCCTATAAAAAAAAAAAAATAAGCAGGGATGAGAAATCATGCTATTCATTGCACTCAGACAGATCCTCCTTTGGGTTTTAAACAGATCAGTGGGTTCCTCTCTACTGGGTATACCGGGAAACTGGATCCCCTGGGATGCTTGCGGTACAGGGCATCTTGAGCAGAGCTGCATCATGGGACCTCAGTGCACACTGACCTCCTGCTGCAGCCGCCTTCCCATATGTTTCTTTCTTTCCCTGTGGGGCGGCAGAACCACCCCTCTGACATCTCCTCCATCTGCTTTCCCTCACGGCTGTGCAAGGCAGGGGCACACAGCTCTCACCAGCACTGCCTTTTCCCAGCGGGTTGTCGAGAGCTTTTGTGCTCCCCAAACCACCCCCTCACCACTGTGATCATAGCATGTACTCCTCGTGTCCCACCTCTCCCCCAAGAAACTGCTTTACTGCAATTACAAGTTGTCTTCACTGTTGGTGAAGAACTTAAGTCATTATTTTGCCAAGTGCAGGAAATGTGAACCATTCTTTGCATCCCCTCATCACAATGAGTTTGCCGGTTGTTGAATCAAGAAGATAAAAATAATCCTCCCTGTTAGAATAGCTTTTGTAATCATGTGTGACACATAGGGCTGCACATGGAGAGGTCAACGTAAGGAGGAATAAAAGGGGCCGTGCCCCCAAAGATGCTGCAGGCAGAGCTGGCCATCCCTCAGCCTCCGTGTATGGGCACAGCTCTACTGGCCTGAATGGTGGTGAGCATGGAGCTTGGTCCCATGAATTAGGAGAGGAGGTCAATGTTCAGTGGGGAGAGTGTGTGAATCCCCTCCCGTGGGCAGGTTTGCATCAAGCAGACCCGCAGTCAGATGGATTTTTTGACTGCAGCCAGCTGACCTCCCCCCAGCATGGGTTGAGCACAGCCGAGCCAGCATCTGTGGTCCTGGTGCTGACGCTGTCAGAAGGCAGCAGATGATGTTATCTGGACGTGGCTCGGTGAAGTGGTGAAATGTCCTTTGAGTTCCCTCAGCACCACAACCCCTAAGGCCTGCTGCCCTCCCCACACACACGGCCCCGCATAGCGCTGGGCTCCTTGGGGCTCCCGCAGTGCCTGGCTGGGCATGGGGCTGTGCTGCCAGCATGAGCTAATCCTGACATACAGTAAATATTAGCAGGCAGAGCGGTGGGAATCAGAAGGAAAATATTTAACAGTTCATTCTCTTTGTACAAAGATTTCCATTTAGAAAGTGAACTGCGGTGTGCCTCTGTCTGGTGTTTCTTTAGAAGGGTGAAAAACCTCAGCGAAACGGTCACATCTGCAGTAGCGGGGTGGAAAGCTGGGTTGTTGATGCTTAGAAAGAGTGGGGGAAGATTTGTCAGAATTCATCAGATTCCCACTTTTCCAGTGACAGGGCAGGACTGACAATTTCACATGGACTGGTTCGGCTCTCGGGTACATCAGTGCAGGCTGCACAAGAAAATCAGGCTCGGTAGCGTTGTCATCCTGCTGTGTGCCTGCCTGTGCTGGTAGGAAGGAGTTACCAGCCGAGCGAGTTCCAATTTTTTTCCTCATTAACCTTCATTAAAAACAAAGCCAAAAGCCAGACCTAAGCCACCAAAGAAAAAAAAAAAAAAGAGCCAACCCAAAGCCCCAATCATAATTTTGTGAAATGAAAATAGGAAAAGCACATTTTATTTTTCCAGGAGGTGTAATTCCAAACAGGGAATGGAAAGCTCCATTTCCACTCACAAGCCAGTGCAGCTATGAATGCATAAACCCAGATGTAAATTATGTTAAATTTCCCTTGGTGGAATCAGTGTAATACCTATCAGAAAGCACAATATTTAAAAAACTGGTAATTGCGAATAATGTAAATGTGGAGAATGTTTTGGAATAAGTGAGCGTGTTGTGCAGTGCATAAGAACGTTAGTCATGGCTCTTCATATGTTTGTTTGTGTCCTTGGCAGGCTTCAATGGCTGAGAACAGTATACCTCTATACACTACTGCTTCCATGGGAAATCCCACTCTGGGCAACCTAGCCAACGTGATGAGGGAAGAGCTTAATGGTGCAATGGAGCATACGAACAGTAATGGGAGTGACAGTAGTCCAGGACGTTCCCCTATGCAAGCAATGTGAGTATGGCAGAGCCGCACGCGCCGGTGGAGGCGTTGTCTTATCTGCTGAAGTGTGGAGGTTCTTGGTGTGAGCAGCACAAGTCCGTCTGGGGAGGTGCTTTGGCTAAGGAGAACATAAAAGGGCCATTTACCAACTTTCACATAAAGGAATCAGCACAATCCAGTCTGACAAGCACATGGGACTGTAAAATTGTTAACTCATTTGTAATTCCCTTCTTTAAACCTTGGGCCGTGGGGTTGCTATACCTCTTAGGCAACTGCGTTTCTCAGAGGAAGGACTGGTGCTTCCCTCCCCTTCGGAGCACACAGCAAGCGTGCCCGTGGGGCCGGGCTGGGAAATGGGCCTGTTGGGCAGGTTTGACAAACACTTGATGCACAACAGTCTCGCTCAGCATTAATGATGGCACACGTGAAGGTCTGCATGATTTATAGATTGCTCTTAAAATATCAAAAGGAAAATTAATAGGAGCATTATAGCAACAGACGGCAGTATAATGAGTGCATATATAACCGCATGAAGTAATGGGGGATTGCTGTCCCTGCTCAACGTGAATGGCACCAGGGCAGCAGCTCGCGCAGGAAAGGGTAAGGCAGGAAGGGTGTGATGCCCCTATGGGTGTGCTCAGTATTTATGGGGTGATGGAGTGAGTTTGCAAAGCTGTAAATTCCCCCCTCCCCTCAGATTGCATACCGGATAATTGGCAGCTGGCAAGGGAGCCAGAGTTTATACGTCTTGCAGTTCTCAAATGTGAAAAAGTACCTCAACTACCTGTGCGAGTAGCTGTGCTCAGGAGCCCACTGCCATCCCGCTGCTGGTTCGTTAGAATGGGCCACAGAATTACTGGCTGCCTCGCCACAGCTCACATTACACATTAAAAAGAGAACTAATTTGTCGTCTTTCACTTCAAAGTAATTTGAATAAGGGATTTACAAAAGTAAGTCTAAATCAAAAAGTAGAAAACATTAACCTAATACCACTGTAGTAATTAGTTGTGAAACTAATTAGCATTTAATGGCAAAAAAAGTTTCCCACCTGCATAATGTGTTGTCAGAGGGGAGGGGGGCACGGAGGAATCTGAAGCTCTGGGTGCTTTGATATCGCAGCATTTTAAATCAGCGCACAATGTGCTTTGAAAAAAAACATCTTTAAAGATGGCAACATTCATTTTTAATTAATAATTAATTTTAAACATTGTCTTTTACCATTTACTTCAAAACATTCAAATCATCTGTTTAGCTTTTCCAGTGGTTGTTTGTGCAGTATTAATTATCTCTCCCAAAGTCGCATTACGTGACATGCTTCCCGTCGATCAGAAGCAGATTCATCTTGAGGCACTTTGAGTCACAGTTTGTTATCCTCTGCCCGTGACCACGCAGGGCCGGAGTGGAGGAGGAGCACAGGGACATGGGTTTTCTCCAGAAATGAGGCTTCTCCCAAGGGTTTCTCCTGGCCTAACAGACAGGGACAAATGTTTCTGATGTTGCGTTAATCCAAGTAATTATTTTTTGTGAGTTCAAGGCTAGCGAAGTTCGTGCACTTCTCGTTCCACCTAAGGTTTCGTTGTCTTTGAAGAGACTGTGAGGGGGGGAAGTAACCGAGTTGAAGCAGGCTAGGACATTTTCCAGAACTGTGCACAGCCGTGGCCTTTGTTGCACTTAATAATCATCTCTTAGCACATTGATACCAAGGTGAGGGGCACCGAACAAATACTGGAGAGAGAGGAGGAGGGGGGGGAGGGATGCCTCATTTTCATTATTCACCAGAAAATCCAATTTTCTGTTGTAATATGGAAATGATTGTTTCCTGAGTGTTTTCATTTTCTCAGAATTGATAATATATGTGTTCTCTGCTGAACATTTCTTTTTGCTTAAGTAAAACGTGGCGAGGTGATGTTCCAATCCCAGTCTGTGAGCTTGCCCATTAAAATGGTGTTTCTAAGTAGTAGGAAGGGATCTAAAGCCAGAACACCATTCAAATGCCTCAAGTTTGCCCTGTTTAGTAAATAAAATCCAGAGTCAACAGGGGATTTCCAGAAGCTGTGCAACCCCTGACTGTCAGTGAGCGTGCTTTGGTAGCGACGTTTCCAGTCTTTTTCTCGGTGCAGATTGCCTTGTCCCAATGCAAATGATTTTTTAAACAATTTCAGTATATTAAAATAAATCAAGCTTTAAACTTTATTGTAAGGTTTAGAGGACCTTGTTAACATGACAGCTAAGAAGTCTAACACTTTAGCTGAAGTCTTATTACCACTCATTCGTTTCCTTTTTATGACACATTGAACCACAGCTAGGTTGTGTTTTTTTTTTTCCCCTCTCCCTCCTTTTGAAACACTAGAAAGTAGTCGCATAATTACAGCTTGGGGACATAACACTTTCATCCTGATATGCTCCAAAGGTAGCCACAAAGCAAACTACTCCATGCTGTGTGCACCACCAGAACTCAGTGGCTTTAAACAACAGTCAGCTTTATTAAAAACTCCTCTGTTCCCAGAGTGGACAAACAAAAGAATTACTCAGATGTGAAAAGAAGGGGAATCAGTGTTCAGCAAGGTTATTTATTGTTAACCCCTTCTGGAGTCTTAGGCATCTACTTAAAAGGAATGGGCTGAAATGCTGCTGATACAAAAAAGAAATAGGAAACCCTTTCTTTTTTTATTTTTCTTTCTTTTCCCTCCTTTCTTGTTTTTTTGGGGGGGTTTTTTGGTTGTTTTTTGCCTAGCCCAGCATTTACCTTTTTTGTAGTTTAGAGGTAATAGTTTCTCTTCCCCCCCTAGTAAGGAGGTGGTAAATAGAGATTCAGACATACTTGAAAGATGTGAAAATCTCCCTTTGCCTTTGAGCTTACTTTAACAGAATGTTGTCAAGTTGCTCTGAAACGTTTGAGCAAAATCCTGGATTCGATCAGGTCTCTTCCTCGCATGCCACTTTGTGGTTACAACTGACAGAGGACGCAAGGAGATGAATTATTTTTGTATTCCATGCAAATCCCTCCCAGGGGGGTTGCATTACCCCGATCACCCTCTTAATTTGGGGGATGGAATCCTTCCAGGCTCACTGTCTGATGTCTGTCCAACACGTGAGCCCTGGAGGAGGACATTGTGGCCGTGCCCCATGGCTTTGTGGGCCCCTCTGCCTTGTCTCGCTCAGGGTCGAGCAGCATAAGTTCTTTGCTCACTTTGCTTTTCAGTCCTTAAGTTTTGCTTTTGACTTCTGGGAGCCGAACCAAACCTCAAAGAAAAACTCAGTTAGAACCACCTGGTTTCACCTGCTTTCATAACAAAACCAGACGGTGGTCAGAGTTTGCTGTGGAAAGGTTCAGAGGCCTTTCAAGGAGCTTTCACAGAATTTCGGGTTCTTGTGAGCACAGCAGTCACCGGCCATATCTGGTGGTGCCCATTTGTTCCTACCCAGCAGGTGGGAGGTTGTGATGGGAGACCAAGATATGGCCCCTGTGTCCATTGTAAGAAACGCATTCTGCTCTTACCTTGGAAAATGTTTGGTCTGCATTTCCAAAAATAATAATTAAAAAGCAAAAACAAGCATGGCAGTAACATCAATACCAGAAGGGCAGCAAACATGACCTAAATTAAAACAGCAGTAAAAGAGGTCCCTGCCATAAAGGCCGAGTAGCGCTCACTTCATCCGTCTGTGCGCATCGCCATTCTTTCCCTATTTCTCCTGTTTTTCATTCCCCTTTTTCTCCCAAGCGAGGGCCCCACAGGCCATTCATAATGGAAGTTTTTCTAGTTGCAGCTAATCAGCATGGTTTCACGTTTGTGCAGCCATGAGCTGCTGGGACACTCAGCACTTGTCCACCTTGGCAACTGCAAGCAAGGTGCTGTATGTGCAGCACTGGTAGCTCTTCCTGCTCTTAGCCCCCAAGACTGGAATTGTCTCTTCCTCCTCTTTTTTTCCCCTTCTTTTTCTGAAAATGGCAGAAGACCTGGTGATAGAATACGTATTTGTAAACTGGAAGGAAGAAGGTATGTGTGCACAGATGCAGTAGCAACCCTTCTTTTGGTTGGGTGGGCAGGAAGGTGCAGTTAATACCTAAGTATTGACCTAGCCCTTTCAGCACTCAGGAAGTTGAAATATGCAGGGACTTGAAAGACATTCACATCTCACATTAGAGATACGTGTAGTCAGCAAGTTAGATCCGTCCCCAACTGAATTAAATAAATAGGGTGCTTTGAGCTTTGAGCACAGTACAGACAAACAGCTGGTTCTCTCTGGTCTCCTGAAACAGGCAGAGTTACCTTTGGCTTGTGTGCTAGGTGCAGAGTACATTTCCCTGTTCCACGATTTATTCTTCCTGCCTGTCCGTGCAGCCGAGTACAGAAAGTACTGCCATTCTATCTACACAAAGCATGCAATAAAATACAGCTATTTTAAATCATTTTAAGGCAGAGCGTGCAAGGAAGGAAAAGTTCTTACAGGGGGTGTTTGCACTCAGATGTTTTCAAGTAGTCGACTTGTGAAAGGGTTAAATTAGCCTGCCTGGAAAAAAAAAGAACAGGACTCTAGGAGGTGGATATCAACTCAATGAGAGACAGAGTGGGACTTGAACTCATTAACACTTTATTTTAAGGGATTGCCTACAACATCAATTATTTAGGAAGCAAACAGGGTCTCCATTGCTGTGTCGCATTATTAATACTTGGTAATGTCAATAAAATCCTACTTTCCTATAAAGTCCCACCAACAAGACACTATTGACTCACATGGCTATTTTACATTTCAAAAGCTGCCGAACACAAAAAGAAAAGGTAATTTGTATTTGTATAGGATTTGTTGTAAATATGATTTACGAACAACATTTTTCAATTGTTATCATACCCGTTTTGAATGACCAAGCCCCGCTCCCCTGCGGGTTATTCATGTGCTGTGCCATAATGAGAAATTTGGCAGATCTCATCTCTTTAGTACATCCTTGTGCCCACCGTGAGCTAGGGATCATGTTCTGCCTTGTTTACAGCTGACAGTGTTATTATTCTCGTTAGGACTGTGCTTTCTTATCATATTGTTGTGTTGAGCGAGCCTTTTCCTCTCTGTTTGTGTTTCCTGGCAGGGCTTTTCTTCCCTTATTGACAGTTTGTAAAAATATGCATTAATTTGGAGTTTAAAGCATGTATCATGGTGTCTCTTTGCTGTGTTTGCTTGAAGTTGATTAATGATAGAACCTCACTTGGGGTCGTCCTCTGGAGAGTTGTCTCACAGGTTCTGCATGTTAACGAGCGACGCCGCACACACAGTGCAGTGATTAGCCCAACCTCCGCTGGCTTGGCGGGCCGGCAGCCCGCTCCTTTGCTTTTCGGGTGCTTATTCCACTTATTTATCCAAAGGTTGTATTCATCAACTTAACGTGTCAGCTGAGAGCACTTTCTCTCGATGCCGAGACTGAAGGCCCATCGAGGTGCTCCTCCCGTTTCCCCCGGGAGGCCGAGCGGCGGAGCGCAGCCTTCACAGCCCGGCTGCACGTTCAGGCTCTGCTCCTCAGCGCCCTGCAGCTCCGAGGGCCCAAGCCGCCCCGCGTTGCTGCCCAGCCCCCCGAGCTGTCAGAGCCGTGTTGGAGCGAGCAGCTCGCTGAGTGACCGTGTTTTTGTTTTTCCAGGCACCCCGTGCATGTCAAAGAAGAACCGCTAGATCCAGATGAAAATGAAGGCCCGCTCTCCTTAGTGACAACAGCCAACCACAGTCCAGATTTTGATCACGACAGAGATTATGAAGACGAACCTGTAAATGAGGACATAGAATGAGTATGTCTGACGTCATCATCCTGAGAATGAAGATGGGAAGAACACGTCAAACCTAGCTGTGAAATCTCTCCATTGTTGTACAGTCTGGAGGATTCTCAGTCCGCTTTGACAACTATGAAATATGTTAACTCTTAGTGCCATCAAGTATCCCATTTGGGAGTATTTTTGATTTTTCTACTTTTTGTTGAAAAAAGGAATTTGTACTCTGTGCATTGGATGGACTTGTTTGGTACTTGGGATTTTCCTCTCTTACAGTCAACGTCAGTGTTGTAAATTTGCTAAACTGATTCACTTACATTTAGCAGCCAACTGTGGACTGCAGGTCCTGCCAATTTTGGACACTTGAGGACATCAAACTGAGCATGTACACCAGAACTGCAGATCAAGTCTTTGCCCAGATTTTAAGGATTCCAATGGACAACATATTTGCACAGTACTGCATGTTGATTATCACTGCCTTTACTCCATTTTGTTGTTTTTCGGGTTTTTTTGTTTTGTTTTGTTTTTTGTTTTGCTTCCATTTGGGATGGGGAAGGCCTGTGTGTGCACGTGTGTGGATATGTGTGTGTGCGTGTGAGCGTGTCTATCGGGGAGGGGTTAAAAAGAAAAAATTATCCCAAACTTTTTAATGTATTGCTTTTATTCCCCCGCCCCACTTCTCCTCTACCATTTTAAGTTCTGACCTCAGGCCTCATCTGGGCCCAGGGCCTCTCGGAGGCTTCAACGTTTTCTGTACTTTGTGATGAATGTTAATAGGTGTTTTTATTATACAAAGCTGAATGTCATTGAATTGTTTGTAGTTTTTTCTGTCATTCATTCCAGTTTCCTTCAGATGCCACCATGTTTTCTTTAGCTGTGGAAAACATTCCATTTTGGTGTCTCTATTTTTGTTGTTGTTTTTTGAAGAGGTCCCAAATGCTGCACTATACATGTGGAAGGGTTGTCCAACGGAGAGAGAGAAACGAAGTACTGCAAGAATGAGAATGAATGGCAGATGAACATAGAAACACTGTAGGAAGCAACACAGATTCATTCCGCAAAGCAGTATTTTTTTGTTGTTGTCGTTTTGGGTTGGTTTTTATTTTGAGATTTCTTTTTTGGCAGCAATGGTGAATATTAGCAAATGCCACAAAATGGAACAGCACAAAGAAATGTATGCAGCACCAACAGAATTCACTTTTATTAGAGGATGGATAGTACAGTGGCAGGCTCTCGGTTGTTTAACACGAGTTTTAATGGGTCAACAAATCTTTCTGGAATATCTAAGATTACTGAGATGGGCACCTATACATTTATTATGACTTTTTTTTTTCTTTTTGCATTTGCATTGGCAAATAGTGGTTGGAAAGATGACTTCATTAAATTGTTATTGTACGTGGCGATGTTTCACGGTTAAACATCAGTTCAGGATTGCTTGGTGGCATTAATCTGTTTGAATACAAATTAGATTTCAGATTGAACTTGTTACGGGAGTTAATAAGGACAGAGCCCCACTAATGCTGAAGTGTTAATTTCAACTGTGCAAATCCAGTACTGCGGTTACGATTGTTATGCAATATTACACCAGCCAGTATGGAAACCTCACCGTAGGAAACGGGAAATACAGGAGAGAATTCGCACCGGGGCTTTTTAGGCACGACTGGCGATGCTCTTCAAGGCAAACATGATATGCAGAATTTGTTGCTATAGGTCAGTAAACCTTGGTCACCAAACACCTAAACGTTTTCGTTCTGCAACCACTTTTCCGTCACTCATTTATTTATGTAGGACTGTAGCTTTTTTATTATTTCAAAAAGCCTTTCAGAGCTTAATTTATATTCTTCTTTGTACCTTTTTTTTTTTTTTTTTTCCTAAAATTACCAAAGATATTACACAAAGGTAAATTATGTTCTCTGTTATATGCTTTATCTTGTGAAGCCAAATATCCTCTTATTGTTGATCAAAGGAGGTTGAAGAATTTAGAGGGAAATGACAAGCTGTGGGCTATTGCTAACCTGAGAGGGAAACTGCTCCTTTATTCTAGAACATTTAGAAGGCCAAGTAGATGTCTGAACCAAAGTTGTTACTTTTTATTTGTAGTTCTTTACAGTGACCAAAATGAAATTCTGTAAAGAGGAAGGGAGGAGAGCTTTTGAGGCTAAAACCAGGAAACAGTGTTACTGGGGACGCTAGGGATGGGAGCTGAGAAAGCGAAGATGCAGTTATTTTGCAGAGAATTAGAGTATCAGATAAAGGAGACAGTTTAATAAAATGCAGAAGAGAACAGAAAAGCTCCCACAATTTAACTGGACCACATAATAGTATTTCTAGTTTTGAAAAGAAAAAATAATAATAATAACTAATTTGGTCTTTGGTTCTACAGATTGTGTGCCACTTCTGTTTCGGGATCGTGCTAGGATGACTGCTTTCATTTTGGTTGATCTTGGCAAATTTGCTCAGTTTTGTTTAGTTTTCGGTCAGCATTTTTCATAAAGAAAGAACACTCCTGTCCACTCATAAGCTTTGGTACAAGAAATTTTATTGGCAGTTACTTTTATAAAACTCAGCTCTGCTTTCTGTTAGGAAAAAAGAAAAAGGAAAAAAAAAAAAAAAAAAGAAAAAAAAAAGAGAGAGAAATGGGGGGAAAAAAAAAAAACAAAAGAAAAGAAAAGAAAAAAAAAAAAGGGCAGTCTGTGGTCATTTGAAACATTTATTTTTCTTTAAATTATCTCCAGGCAGCTTCGTGCCGTGCCGGCGGTAGCCAGACAGGGATGGCGAGAATTGAGCCCTGTCCTTCTAAACTGAGTGGTTTGCTGGTTAGTTGGGTATTCAGAAGGGGACAAAAATCCGGTAGATTAGTTCATTCTCAGCATGTGTAGCTAGACATGAGTAAAGATAACAGCATGAGAAACTGTTAGTACGCATACCTCAGTCCGAACTGTTAGGGAATGAGTAAATAAAAAATACATTTCACTCAGTTGCACTTAGTTGTATGTCTTGCATGCTTAGTCTAAAGACTGTAGCAAAAATATTAAAAAAAAAAAAAAAATAAAAAAAAAATAAGAAAAAAAAAAAGGAATAAAAAATTAGATTTTAACCTATCTGGCAGGTGTCGCAGCCTTGCAGAAGAACCAACTGAAAATCTCAGGCTTTACATCGAGCAAACTTCACTATGATTTTTACAGTTCCGATTCTGTATCCCTTTGGATATACGGTTGCTTCTTTAGGGAGGGGTTTCCTATGTTGTACATATATATCCCACTGTGTCTGTGTGAGCCTTTGTCTTGGGGGGTGGGGAGGGTGGAAAAGGTGGCGAGGTCCTTTTTTTTTTAGATACTGTTCCTCAAAAGGAATAAATGCAGACCTGTTTGTCAAAACACCTTTTGCTTTTTGTGCAACTGCTTTATATTAACTATACTAAAAAAAAAATAGCTTTGAAAAAAAAAAAAACTACTGTATGTAATGGAATTGCAGAATACGCTGCACATGTATTTTATTTAGTTATCCTTGCTTTAAGAATATTGGATGACATTTGCTGACATGTGGGAGAAAATCCCTGACTTTTTTTTTTTTTCCAGCTTTTAAATTGTAACATAGTTGACAGATTTTGTTTTTTTTTTTCCTCTCTCTTGTTATCATGGATCGAAGCATTTTTGTACAGTTTTTGTGTTGAAGCTGTTTTTTGGTTTATTTCGTTTTGGGTTTGTTTGTTTTGATACTTTCCCACCCCTTCTGTTATCTTACCACTGCCTTTTCTGGCTGTCTCCAACAAAGTTCATATATTTGAAAGGTTAAAAAAAAAAAAAAAAAATTATAAAAAAAAAAAAAAAAAAAAAAAAAAAAAAAAAGAAAAAAAAAGTTTTTCTCCTGCTGCAGTAAATATTTTGCATGATGAGTTCCAGGGTCACACTTTCAAAGTTTATCAGTGAAGTAGTGATGAATAACGGGGGAGTGTCAAACTATTGAACTTTTTGTATAAAAACAAACAAAAAACTTTACAAGGTGCCAAGATGTAAAGACAATTTGTTACATGTTTTTTTTCTCAAAGAAAAGCGTACATTATGAAAGTAGTACCATGTATCAGGTAAATCGCTGTCAGGAATGAGAGTCAAAGCCTTCCTTGTCCACAAAACCAAGTTTGTAAATGTAAAACCTGTTAGGTTTCTGCATTCGACTAGAAGTGAAATGAAAAAAAATCAAGGCTTATGTAGAGTAAGTGACCACAAAAGAGGACCTTTTTTTGATTCTCACTCGCAAGAGTCCGGCAAGAGTTCCTGGAATGCCCCAATTCTGGAGCCCCGACTTCAGGGAGAGACCGGGGCGGGGGTTCTCATCCTACAAATATTGCAGATCATTAGATATTTTATATATATACATACATAAATATATATATATATAAAGTTTTTAAAAATAATTTTGAACTATTGTAGTTTTCAGATTGCCAATATTCTCACGCTCATTATAGCATGGAAAAAAAAAAAGAAAAAAAAAAAGAAAAAAAAAAAGCGTTTAAACTCTTTTGAAATCCTTTGGTACCTTTTGTTAACGAACTCAGATTGAGTTTTTAGATGTTTCAGAAGCAATTTAGTATTCTAGTCTTGCGAGGTGAACTTGCAGTCATGACTGCATTTTAACGGACCCAGAACAGGTAACCAACTATCTTCTACCCATAAGCCTTGATGAAAATGGTACAGTCCAGACTGTTAGCATGGTGCTTCGTGTGTATGTGCTGCCAGTAACAAGATTTTTTTTTTTTTCTTTTGATAAGGCATAAAAGAAACTCATTCCTTACATCAACTGTAATTCCATCATTCCATGTCTGTTGATACAGACAATAAAAAATGTTGTGTAGTCAGTACTAATTACTGACATTATAGCATTCTCAAATGCAATAAAAATGCTGGTTGTTCACACTGGTAATGCAAGTTGCCATGTCCTAAGTTTTTTTTTGTTTTGGTTTTGGTTTGTTTCTCCTCCCTCCCGGCTCCGTGTCACATCCCCAGCAGCCCCACAGCAGACCCTATGGAGGCCTGCTCGCCCCTCACCCTGTCCCTGCCCATCCAACACGCAGTCCATCGCACCCCTGGGGCCTTCCCAACCACGCTGAGTTGCAAGCTTTTAGCTGCAGATTCCTGGCTGGACAGGGAGCTCGTTCAGGCCTTGAGCGCTGGATCTGAGGAGGATGCCGTCATCTGCAAGAATTCATCTGCTATCCAAGCAAGTCCATCGGAGTTTGCCTGTTTGGTTCCTGGGCAGCTGGGGGTATTTGCCTTCTCAATGGGCTCAACTTCAAAGGTGGAAGCGCGAAAAAAGGGTTTGGGTCCTAATCTTGCAAATCCTCCCCAGTGCAGTTCCTTAATGGGAGCTGGACTGGACTGTTCCTCCTGGCTTCAGCAGGAAGGGCTTGGCAGGTGCTGTATGTACACAGAACGGGCTGCAAGATGGATCTCAGTCCACACCACCACGAGAACAACGTTCCGAGTTATGCTGTCACCTGAGACAAACTTGGAGAGGAAAAAACCCACCTTTTTTTTTTTTTTTTTTTTTTTGAAGTACACTTTTATTTTCTTCGTCAAGTTTTATAAAGAAAAATAAAATGTTTAATAACTAGCATTAGCAGTAAACCAGAATTTCAGAGGAGGGATTTTTTCATGAATAATTCATTAAAATTTCACATCTGCAAGATTAGTCATCCAAATAAAATGCTAATGTCAAAAACATGCACCGTCTATAATATTCTCATCAAGAAATCTTTTTGCATATAATGATAAATGCTTAAATTAGTACAAATGATTTTATAAAAATATTCTATCATAAAATTATACCAGATAACTGCTTTTTTTTTTTTTTTTTTTTCTTGAGGGGGGAGGGGGAAAATCTTGCACACTCATTACAACATGTCTCAAAATTGTATTGATGGGTGGATTTTGCTAATGAAAAATGCAAAGGATAGGATTTGAGTTAGGTCACGTATCGCTCTTTTATCACCAGCGAAGTTTTAGTACATGGGAGAGGTCTTGCTTTTGTAGTTGAGAAAACATTCCTACGTCACTGGCAGAAGAGTGTTTATTTTGGAAGGAGTGCTCTGTGTCTCCAAAGCACGGGTGGTGGGGTCAGCTCCAGGTAGAGGAACATGGCCTGGGGGGATCTCAGCCCCTTGGATGAGGATGCTTGTCCCCATAGGGGTCACCCTGGTTTTGCACAGACCAGGAGGGGATCCAGCCTGAAGACAGCCATGGCCTAGCACGGGAGCTGGAGGCCCAGCACAGCATGGTGCTCGCTGTGCTTTGCGATACAGCTGCTGATGAGCTGCATAACGCCCTCTGACCTGGGCTGTGATGGCAAAGGACGGCAGGTTTCACAGCAGTGGCCTGATGGAAGGAACAACCAACTGTTGGTGCTGTTCACTCCCACAGAGACGCGCCCTGCAGCACAACAAACTCTAATTAGCCCTTTTAACCTAGTAAACAGGCTGCGGCCCCAGTGATGATGTTAAACGTTGGTTTAATAGCGAGTTAGTCGGGTCATTGCCCAAATTCCTTGCAGAGGAGGTGAGCTCTGCCCTTCACCCAACTGCCATGATGGTGGCGGTGACAACTTCATGGCCAGTACTGCCACTGTGACTGGTGATGTCCCCTTCGTGCCATACACGTGTCCCTGCTCACCCTGTAACTCTTTGTCCCCATCTGCCATTACACCTGGTAGAGGCCCTCTCCCTGCCCCATTTTATCGGCTCCATTAGGCAGCTGCAAAGCACGTGGGCTGGAAACAGTCAACAGCATTGCGCAGAGTGTTTAACCCAAAACAGCCCTACCTCCAATCTTACTCAACAGGGAATTCCTCTATCTGGAAAAAGAGAAATGGAAACACCACCCCTGTGGCTGGAGCTGCATCTTCATTTGTTTGGAAGCCCTCAGCAGCCATTTTTGATGCATCTCAGAAGCCTAAAAAATATTGTTGTTTTTTTTTCCTTCAAGCAATAATGGTAATTTGAAGGTAACCGTCCTTTCAAGGATTAATTCCAGCCAAAGCAATAACCATTATTTACCAGAGTTTGACATTTTTATCACTCATCATATTAGCAAATTTCCATTGAAAATGCTAAAATGGTTCGTCATAAGGCACATAACTGCTTTGGCTGTAAAAATGACCAACACAAGTGCCTGTACTCAAACATTAAATTATACTGTAATTAATAAAGACAGTTAAACTGTCTACTAGCAACAGCAATTTAGGTAACCACATTTGATCGGCTATAAATTGTAACTACATTAAAATTCCAGAAATATTAGCAATATGGATTACTTGATGGAAATAGGTGCTGATCACCAACACTGCTATTTTACAACGGAAGCACAGGTCATGTTGGCCACAAAACCGTGGGCGAAGATCAAGGCTGAGTACTTTTAATCTTGTGAAACAAGCAATTACAAATAGTTGCATCGATTTGTTAAAAAGCTTTAGGTGACATAAATTGTTTCCTGTTTAGCTTATTGCTCTGATACATAAATGTCACCCAGTATAATATTAATTAGGGTCACAGAACAACAAGGGTCGGGTGATATAGTGTGCCATCACAGATGTGTCAATGCTTTGTGCAAGATGGGGAAGGTGAGAAAAGCTCCACTGCAGCGCCCAGCTCCTAATTTTACGCGATGACAAAGGAAAGTAAAGGAAACCGTGTTTTAATATGTGAAGTAATTACTTTAGTACCAGTATAATTTTACGGTTTAGGATAAATTACAATGTTTTCATTCTCGTGCTCTTGCCACATAACATAAAACTCCACATATAGCATCAATAAAATAGAATACTGTTTATAAAGTCTTTCTGCTGCACAAGACCAACACTATTTCTCCCAGCACATGGAAACTAAGCACACATTGCAGTCTGGTGTGTGTTTCTACACTTAATTTTTTTTTTAAACCCCAAAACGGGCTGTGCAGGTTATTTACTTAACATAAATCAAATGTATCATACACACTGTTTCTTTGGATTGGCATAGGACTTAGAAAAATACAGTAAGATTCTGAAAAATCTGGAGAAAATTTATTAAATATGATTTTTACTGTAATAGAATATTAATGTAACCCAATGCTCATTTCCCATTAAGTTGATCCCTTTTTAATACACACATGCTTTTTATTATTTTGCACTCATGCGAAAATTCCACATTCAGAGAGTTTCCATCTCCTTAGGAATGTCTCTGGCAAAGGCACAGTAAGAAATCTTGAACCGAGGAAAAAAAAAAACAAACCAGACAGCAAATATCGACCGATAAGATGTGGCAACGCGCTGATGAACTGAAGCAAAAGCCGATGATATAATAAAGGGTAAAAAGGCATTCAGCACTGCGAGGGGAACAGGAGAAACAATTACGCTCCAAATCCCTCCTTCTCGCTGCCACTGTACCACAGCACAGATGAAAATGTTTGATTTGCAACATAAAAGATTCATTAATTACCACTTGAATATTTAAAGCTATTTTGCAGACTAACAGAGGTAGATAAAGCACTGAATTAAAACCTCTAATAAAATTGTAAAAATATTTCTGCAAGTTTACCGGCTTTGCGATTCCTCCCGGTTTTGGGAGCCAGGCTTGGCGCGTTGCAGAATGGATTCTTTCTCTTTTTTTCAAGTGGGTATTTGAAGTACGATGGTGCAATTGCACTGCGCTATTTGTCTCTCGTTTCCAAATGTTTACCAGATACTTACTGGGAATCTCGCTCTTCACATGTGGTCGCCCTTTGTGGGAGAAGAAGCTGCTACAAAACAATACAGCGAGCGACGTGTGTGTTTGAGCCATACATTCATTTTAATACATTTCCATATACAGTAAAAACTCGTCTAGTCATAAGTCTGCCATAATACTCTCTCTGATATGAGATAGTTGTGCTTTGTGGAGGGAAAAAAAAAATATCTGTTAATCCTATTATAATTACCCTTGTTAGACTTAAAAAAAAAATAAAAAATAAAATTGGAGCAGTATCATTTTCTGCAAGGGTGGAGGGCTCAGCAGATCGCAGGAATGTGCATTGCAGAGAGCATCTCTTTAACTGCACAGCGCTCCCTGGATTTGTACCAGGGGGCCTGAGCAGTGAGCCTGGGGCTGAGGGAATCTCCTGTGTTACTGACTGCAAAGGATGTGCCATCCTTGTACACCCAAAAAGAATAATGCAAACTATATATATTTTGTATATATGTGTGTATTTGCACCACTTCTGCCTGTTGCCTACACGGTACTTCAGCTTAGCCTCAAAGCGCTGTGATCCCCACTTGCCAGTTGATATAGAATCATAGAACCATGAAGGTTGGAAAAGAGCTCTAAGATCATCCAGTCCTACCGCCCCCCTGCTACCAATATTGCCCACTAACCACGTCCCTTAGCACAGCAATCCTTGCCTTATGACCTCCAGGGACAGTGGCTCCTCGACCTCCCATTCCAGTGCCTGACCACTCTTTCAGAGAAGAAATTCTTCCTAATATCCAACCCAATCCTCCCCTGGCACAGTTTAAGGCCAATTGCTCTTGTCCTATACACTGAAGACCTCAACTTGACACTGAGCAATCACATTTATACCTCTTTGCATTCGGTTGACATTTGTTGTTGTTGTTTTATAAGTAACATTTCTATGAGCCACAACAGTGCAGTGAGGACTGCAGGAGGAGGGTTGAAAGCTGAAGTCGTAGCTCTTTCAACAGTATGTTAACAACCACGAGTAGAGCCAAAGTGTACGAATTTAATAAAAGAACAGTTACGGTTCTCTCTCATTGTCATTAATTTTATGCAGTTGGCCAAGGAAATGCAAAGAAAAATGTCCAGTTATGTTTGGATATTCCCTTTACACAACTGTTCCTGTTGTAATTACCAAGCGTCCAGTCCAATTAAATGGATGTTGAGAGTATTGCAGTGGCTCTGTGTGGGAGATGTGCACTTTCAGACGTTACTGTCGGCTAAGAGCGACCGACGAGGCACTGCAAAAGGAGCATGGCTATAGGCATCCTCAACCTGGGCTCCATCTTCACAGGCAAACAATAACATTCACCTTGCCAGAAAGAAAAGGGCGTTCTCACAGTAATTCAGGCCCTGTCCTTTTCTATTTATTTTTGTAAAGTTGATTTCAAATTTTCTTTTTGGACTATTCTCCTTAGTTCTTTTTAATTTGTGCTGAGCATGGTAAGAGCTGTTTGTACCACAGACCTCAACACAGAGCTGACTGGGTCCAGTGCGAGAACTTATGGCTCATTTACTGTGTGTGAAAATGGATTTCTCCTGGCAGTTTGTAAATATATGTGTATATACACCCAAATATGCTTTTTGTATGCTTTTTGATATGGAAGTGAAGTTATGCTATAGGAGCCCTGGTACTACTGCTTTCCTTGACACCCCATAGGAGGTGCATCATTAATTAATGGGAGATAAGAGCTGCCCTAAGTTGTCAATGGCTCGTACCCATCTTTACCTTAAATGCTGTGAGTAGGCCCCGAGTACTCCAATAGCAAACATGCACTCTTATCCATCATATTTTTGGCTTTGTTACCTTTGTAGGATGCAGGAAGGGAAAACTGTGTTCAGTGCCCATGATATCTATTGAAAACAAAAATACGAAAAATAAGAAGTAGAGCTTTTAATTATTTTGGCGAGTACCAGGGTTTAGTTTTAATTAAGTGCTCCGTTTATATATTTTTTTTTCCTGTTTCCTAGACATGCTGGACAGACTTGCACTGTATAGAATTGCACAGACAGAACTCTGGAGCACCTTCCAACACATGACGCTGGTGCCTCATGCTCACCCATGCCATTCTTAAATACTGCTACTCTGCTGCATGCTCACAGCTTCTCCCTGGCACCTTGTGCCATTTGGGGTGTTCTCACCTGTTTACCACACAACGAGTGCTGGCAAACTCAAAACAAAAACACCTGATAAAAATCAAATACTACACTGCTAACTGCAAAGTTCATTTCCCCTCAGAAGTCCTTCTTTAATTACAAAACCCGCATAACCCATTTCCTTTGGTGTGCAGAAAGGTGTGTAATTAAACTATCAGCATAATACCTTTCTACATGTAAAACCCGCACTTATGAACTTTAACTGCAGAATAAAAACTCCTATTACATGACCATTAAGTATTATGAATAAAGCAAGTCATTGTAGTACTTGATTAATTTTTATGCACTAAGCATTGTGTTCGGCACAAGTTTGGTTTCTGTCTTGCAGCCTCTGCCATCTTCTCCCCCCAGGGCTGTGCTCCATCCCTCCGTGATGCTCCTGGAAAGTCCCTCAGGCTCTGTGCTGCTTCTGTGGCCATCGTGGAGGAGAACAAGTCCATTTCTGTAACATCGCCATCGTGGTGTTGCTGGGGAACGGGGCGCAAGGTGAAGGTGGGGAAGACCAGGTCCCCTCTGCTCTGTGCATATCTCATCTCATCTCATCTCTGGGTAGGCTCTGAGGTTCTTCTCTGCTGGGGCCCTGATGTGCAAGGAGTTCCTTGGGAACTGCCTTGGGAATGGCATTCTGTATTCAGGGTTGTGAGCTCAGAGGAATCAATGGATGCTGATAAATTGGTTGTCAGTTTTTGACTAATAAGAGAAATCTGATTTGATCTTCTTTCACGCCAGTGTGGGAGAAAGTCATCCAAGGAGAACCCGTCCAGGTGCTCGTGCCTACTGCTTCACAAGAGCCCAGAAGCATTGCCTTATACGTGTTACCTACTGCATGGTCCTCCCAAGAACGTGCCTGCCATGCACCAGCACCTTGTCAAGTGATGTGGGAAGGCAAAAGTGAGTATCTCAGCTCAAACCCACAGTTTTGGAGTCTCAACAGGCAGTAAGACTGGGCTGTATGGTGCTCAGTGCTGGGTGGCCAATGGGATGTCTTCCACCCTGTGTGCAAACATTCAGGTCCCCAAGCCATCACTCATCAGCGCCTCACAGCCACGCTCCCATATGCTGTGTGATGATTACATTGAGGCTGATCTTTGATGTCTGGAATCAGGAAGTTTAGCTCAGCTATAATCAATAGCATTTCCAGCTCTTGGAAATCTGCACTCAGCACTCAAGGCAGCCAGTCTGCATTATGTCCTTGTCATATGTATATATTTGCATGTTCATTAGCTATGTAGTAGCACAGCTGTACGTGGTTTCATTTAGCTTTTAATTATCTTCTTTGGGTTGGTGTTTTCATCTCCAGCAGACTTAGGAGAAAAAAAAAAAAAAAGGAAAATCACTTAGGCAAAAGAAATGCTGCTGAGCAGGTCTGGGGCAAGGAGCACTGCTTCCTGGTGCATCCTACTGTTCCACCGCAAAAGAGATGTTTGGTTTGAAAGTTCCAGCAAATTAATAATAAATCTGTCTCTTCGTTTCCCCCCATCACATGCTTATCTTATTCAGGTGGTGAGGGAGTAATTTTTCATTTGAAGCAGGTGGTTGTTTACATAGTAGATAAACTCCATCCTTACAATCCTTGGCATGCATGTTTGTGTTTGCTCCAACAGCTGCTGCTCGCACACAGATCAAGGCATCCTCCTCTTTTGATGGAAATGACTCATACTCGGATGGGCTGAAACAGAAACACCATGCTCAGCTGCAGACACCTGCACTCGTGCACTGGCTTTAAAAGTTAGGATGTGGGTTTTAGCTAATTTTATTCTTTTTAGGTTCTTACACCACACCCTTTATTTTGGTTTCTGAGAAATTTCCATTAGCAAGAACAAAACAAGGTGACTAATATCTGTGCTGAACTTTCTTCTCCTTTCTTCCCAACCCCCCAAGCTCGGTGAGAAAGCTGAGATTTATTCCTTTTACTGTGATTACTGGTAATGAGTCCAGCATGACTGCTTTCTGCTTGGTTGGGTCTCAGGGCCAAAGTGGCAAGGGTGGTCTTGGGTCCATCCGAGGGGCTGGTTCTTGGCATTTCACTGCCTTTGGTATACTTTCCCTTTTTTGTCAATGGAATGGGGGTGCATTCGGTGCTGAGGAAATGAAGCTGAGCTTAACCTGAGCCAGTGTTGCCGATTTCTTCTTACACCAGTGGTTGGCAGAGGAAGAATTCCCGAGTGTCCACTGGGGAATTGGCACATGGCTGCCTGCAGCACATGGTGCCTTACCCAGGGGTAATTACGGCTCAGGAATGACGCTCCTCTGCACCAGCTCCTCACGCAGAGCCGGGGTGATGGCTGGAGCAGGCCTGGCCCTCTCTGCTCGCATTGCAGGAGCTCTCCTGTAGCAGGGAAATATATTTTTATCGTTTGCTTACCTTGACACTTCAAACATTTCCCCAGCAAGCTGAAGGTGTAATTAAATGACATGCCAGATGCCAGTGCACGTTATGTTATACCACCTCTCAGCTGGGCTAGCAAAAGGAATGAATGGAGCCTTAAGACAGCTCTCCTATAGTTACTTATTATCTCTTTTCAATGAAGAATGGGTAAGGTTGAGCAGGATGTCAGCAAACCTGTAATTTCCTAGCCTTTTGGTTACTTCTGTGCTTCTGATCCACCACTGATGTGAAGTTTTGTTGTACTTTTTTTGTTCTGTCAATTATGGCATCTCTCCAAGGAGGCGGCGGGCTCTCATGTCACACATGCGTATTTATGGTAAGGTATATTCGGATTTTCCTGTTGTGCCTGAAACCAGGTGTTTGGGCCTTTCAGGGTGGGTCTGCAGCGCTGCCTCCTCAGGGCAGCAGGGCTCTTGGGGCACTGTGCTTTCTCAAAGGCTAAAAGAACGCTGGCTGAGAAAATGACAGCAGGCTGTTGTAACTTTAGGAAATTAAATGATTTTTTTTTCAGAACTTTAAGAACAGGATTTCTAGAATGTATTATCTTACTCCATTGTGTCTGCTACCTCAGAAGATGGATTTGGTGTCTCTCTTGGCTGTTGCTCTCAGCCTTTAGAGCGGCTTTGCAGGACACCAGCCCAGTTCTTGGGGAGACGAGATGTTGGCTGTCACAAGACAAACTTGCCAGCAAGATTTATTTACTTACTTGGAAGTGGAGATGTTGTTTTAATAATGCAGCCAGCGGGGAATGGAGGTGTTGGCCCGAGCAGGGGCTCTGCAGCATCCTGTGCTCTCGCTCAGTGCAAGGGCACAGCCCCAGGATGAGGAGCAGTGCAGGAGCCATCCCGCAGAAAACCCAAGCCGTGAGCATTCTTAGTCTTGATATTTGTATTTTGTGAGAGCATGCAAACTACAGTGTTTTGGTTCCAGAGGTTTTAATGGATCAGTGATGGCTCACCATCTGCATGTGCAAGGCACTTTGTTTAGAAAAGAGTGCCCGTAATTAAAGATTAATTTACTAGCACTAACACCAACTTCCCTTAAAGTCCACGGTCAACAGCCACGCTCTCTTTCACTGGCATTTGCATTTCTAATTAGGACTGCTTGTGACCAGAAAGTCCCTGCGATTGGCATTCCATTCAATGCATTTTGTTGTCAGACCAATGCTGTGCAGCCAGGACAGTGCTGCAGTTAATGTTTTCTCCACTTTCTCAACCTGTGATATTTCTACTTTGGACGATAATTTCCTACAAATCTTCACTGAGACGGGCATCGCTTTCCTTCTGTCATTTACTGATTGATTATTTTTCTTCTTTTGGCCTTGGAGAACTGATATTAAGGAACCTCTTCAATGAGTTAGACAAAGCTCCCAGCTCCCTGGCTACCAGGGGCTGCCATGGCACGGCTCTCTTTGCCCCTGCATCAGTGCAGAGATCAGAACCCACCACTCTGCATGTGCTGTGAGTGATGCAGCACCTGCCAGGAGACTTTGCTGTTGGAATAGGCAGAAGAAAAGGGAAATATGGCTATTCCTCTTTAACAGGTGGGAAACCAAGGCACGGAGAGCTGATGAGGCTTGCCAAAAGTCAGACAGAAACCTGAAAACAGCCACAAACTGAATCCAGGTCCACTGAGACTCAGCCCAGTGCCTTCATCATTTGTCTCTTCACAGATTTTATTTCTGCAGTTAATTGAGCCGTTCCCTTGGACAGACTGAGAAGCTTCCACCTCCAGCTATAGCACTGCTGCTCCTGTATTTCCTCTGCATGACCTGTAACTCCTCTCCGTTTCCCCCCATGCAGGTGGAGCAGCCTCCCTTGCCCTGCTGCTCTGCAGAGCCCTTCAACAGTCATGTGCTTCATCCCTGACCTTCCCCACAAATAACTCCCCTTGTTCTTTCCTAACCTCAGCCCAATTTGCCCACAACATTGTGCTAATTAATGCCTACTGCAGAAATCACTGTAGATGTCTATTGAGCCTTCAAGCGGCCGCTGTGAGCCACTCAAATGGAGAAGGAAGAATTGTGAGTACCAGCACATCCCAACCCATGCACAACTGAGCCCTAAGCCTGGCCATGAGCCCTCCATGCTAGAGAAACCCTTGGAGTAAGCAAAGAGCTTATGCAAATCCCCTGCTATCTGTCACAAAATGGAGCTCTTCATACTTCAGGAATGATGGGAGAAACAATCTATCGATATTCTGTAATGAGCATAAATGCCCTTTATAAATTGTTTCCCTTTATTGACTCTAAAGCAAATGTAGCTGTGAATGCTGTACATTAATACATTTTATACCTTCTAATGGTTTGATGGCCTCATATATCCAGTAACGCTGAGAATAATCATTAGATTGTAAGGAGTGCAAAATATGTTTTATCACTTGAAAATGGAATTCCTTCTTGAAAGGTAAAACCAGTGGTAGATCATTGATTTGAAAGGTCAGGGTTAAAAAGCTTATTAACGACTGGGTTAAGCTCTAGTAAAATTCTTTGTTTTACTCAGCTGTATGAAGCATTTAGCTAAGTGAGGCTCTTCATTAGGACATTAGTGCTTTTATACTAGCTGTGTAAGGTAAAAATCAGTAATTTCCAGCTTATGTTCAGGAAAATGCATTCCAAGTAGCACCAACTACTCCAAATAACACCAGACAAAGCGTGGCCCTGGGCATAGTGGCTGCCAAGTCCATAGTGCCTGCTCTACCCATCCTCTGCTGGGAGCCCCGAGCAGGGTCTGAGCAGGCAGATATATAGCACAGAGCAGCAGGCTGTGGGCAGAAATACAAGCATGGGTCCCAGAAGCCATGCAGTCATGTCAGGATGCCCCAGCGCTGAGTTAATTAGCCATGACTCCCAGCCTGGCTTTAGATTAGCCCAAGTACTGGGTTCATGGGGATGCAGTGCTTCTTGCCTCTGAGCTGGGGAGCTGTAGTGGGAGAAAAGTGCATGGCCCTATCTACAGACATGTCACAGTGTGTGGATGAAGGGTCTGTACCTTGGGGACACCAGTGGTACCAACTCAAGTGCCCTGTAACTGCTGTCCATCTATCCCAGCAAGGCAGGAGCAGGGCCATCCTCTGAGATGTTGCTCACTGGGGGAGATGGGTCACCAACAGACCGCTGTTTGTGAGGGTATTCTTTCTTTCTAAGCCCCTTGTCCTGTACACGGCCTGATTCCAACACAACCCTTGGTCTGTGGATCTTGTGTTTTGTTCACACAGTGCCTTTCAGGAGTAAAACCGCTCTTCTGTCGTCCTCAGGGCACTGTCCCTGTGTGGCACTGAGCATCGCCCCTTCCTCAGTCCCTCTGTGCCGGGTTGGGTATTCAATTTCTTCAAATTTCTTTTATTTTTAGCACTTCCTAGAAAAATGCTTGCTGTTCACAGAAAGAGATGCAGTGTTAACCCACAGCAGCTGCTACCTGTGGCTAACCAAAAAGAGGGACCCAAAACTCCGTCGTGCTGCATTAAGCAGCCCTTTGTAATGTTTTTAAAGGAAGAAAATAACAATACAGCACATAATATCCACTGCACGTGCTTGGTGCAGAATAACTGGGATACTCAACACTTTTCATATGAAGCAGCCGTGCCAACCCAACCGTCAGAACAACTTTAATACTTCACAGTGAAATTAAATTGCAGATTAAAACAGATGGTTTGACCATTTCATTACAAGCTGTGGTGCTTATTTGCTGACCATTGGCTGGTATATGTAAACACATAAAAAGCAAAAGAGCCCTTAGGTACAAACCATACTCTCTCTTAACTTTTCACTCATGGTTACAGTGTGGCTATGAATGTTTTGGATCCAGACAGTCTTTAAAGGTACTGCATTCAATTTACTTTTACTGATGAAAGGAAGAGGTCACAGAAAGTGCAGAATGGGTGGGAAGAACACAAGGGCTTTGCTATCTGTCCTGCCAACACATTTCAGCTGGCAGCATGATGCAAAGCCATGCTCAGCAGCAACACCCCAGGCTGCTTCATCCATGGCTGCAGGGAGAGGGATCTGGCTGCTCTGCTCTGGTGTCTCCATGGCTGATTTTGGATGCCTCTGGCCCAAAACCCCTTTAAGGGGATTTTATTTGTAGATTGCTGGTGCTGCTTCATTCCTCTGTTTGCTTACGTGGCTGCAGGGAGCATTACCAGTAGCAGAGAGGTTTAATGAAATGTTTGCAAAGTGCTTTGATGTCACTGGCTGAAAAAAAATAATGTTGCTTAACTGCAAAATGTGAGCACCTGGAGCAAGGAAGAGGCCTGTCATTGAGCAGTCCCACACAGGTGTGTGTGCCCTGGTAAAGTAAAGGGGTGTTGGGCAGCTTGCAGCCCACTTGGACCCATGGAGAGGACAGCACCAGCTGCATGCAGCAACGTTGCCCCAGGTACTTCATTTTTCAGATGCTGTTAAACAAACAGAATTCTACTCTAAAAATAATAATGAACAAATCTATAAATGTGTTTAGCTTTGGCAGCACTGAAATGAGTAGATGATGTCTCTTAAAAGTGTGACTGCTGTGCTTCCAGATGTTTCCCATGGCAGTTGGTGCTGGGTTAGGAATGATGGCTGGAGAGATATGGTAAGCAGGGAGTATGGTGAGCCAAAGGCATTCTGCTTTACCTGTTTGTGATGTAGTAACATCATGAAGCCATATGAGCACCTAGAGAGAGCCCAATGCCTGCATGACCATCATGACCATGGATTGAGAAGGAGAACATCTCCCTTCACCATTGGTAGTCCAACAAGCCCAGTCAGCCCTGTCCCCAGGACTTGTGTCTGAGCCTGTGGGCCAGGGGCCCCAAAGATAAGAAAATAAAGTTAGGATTTCATAGCTTTAGGGAGAAAAAAATCTGAAGCTACGGTGCTAAAAGTCTTGCTAAGTTCTTGTGGCAATGAAATGGGAATTTCTAGGAATGGATACGCTCAGCAAAGCAAACAAGTAGGAGCTGCAAGCTGCTGCACAGTCTCAGTCCGTGCTGCTGCAGGCCCCTTGGAAATGGGAATTAATATTCCACACTGGGGCAAAGACACATTCATAGGCACTCACATCTGCATTACAATTTAAAACTTAGACTGTGTCCCTACAAGAGCTCTAAGAAATGAGCATCCAAGGAGGAAAGTGCAGGGGAAGGCATTAACCAGAGTCAATCACCTCTCCGTGACACCCTTCTTTTAGGATCACAGCTACATCTTCAGACAGATAATCCTTGATCATTCTGCATTGCAGCTATCATGCAGAAGAGTTTTCTCATATAATAGCATATTGTTGACAACAAACTAGAAGAGAGATTTAAAAAAATTTTTTTTACAATGCCTAAAAGGGTATAAAAAAGAACTGTATGTTAAAAATCAGTATTTATCAATAGCCCAGGCTATAACTGAGGATTCACAGCATGGACACTGACAGAATGGAGAGAGCATTGTAATGAAAAAAGCGTATCCATCATCAACAATACAATACTTACCGTGACCTAAGGTCAGGTTTGTACAGTTACACCAGATGTTAGATTTCAGCCGCCCTTTGAAATGAAAGAACACAATGGTTACTATTCCCGTAGTGTTGTGGATTTCATTAAACAACAGGTTTATCTTTCAGCTTTAAAATGTAGAGCAAGATTAGGATATTCTAACGTTTAGGTTACAGAAAGACCCGGTAAGCACAATGTGAAGTAGGGCTGGTGCTATCACACGCTGCAGTTTGGCACGCAGCAGCCAGATCTGCCTGGTGGTAAAATTCAAAAGGCAGCAACGCAAAGGGTGCAATAAGAGCACGCAGGAGTGAAAGGAAAAGGGCTGGGTGCTCCCACAGCAGCCCTGGGGCTGTGCTGGCCCCAGCTGGATGTGCTCCGTGGCACCGGGGACAGCAGGCGCGTCTGAACAGGGCTCGCTGTACCACAGCCTGCTGCCTCTGTTCTCCCTTCTCCGTTGATAACAGAGGAGTGGGACCATCATTAGAGGAGCCCAGCCTGGAAGGTGGCTCAATTGTTCAGGATTTCCTTCAGTGACCTCTTCTGAACCTGCCTGTTCCCTCCCCCCGAGCTCAGCCCATTTCCCACATGGAGGGAGATGTTCCCTTGCAACACCGGCTCCTCTTCTGCCTTGTTTGTGTTATTTAGCTCCCTTAGCACTGACTGTTTATACATAAATATATCATTCAGACATAGAAAGCTATCTATCTTTAATTTAGATACTTATTATATATATTACATAGTGCACGCTGTATGTTACATGTTATCTATTACATATGAGTGGTTTACATAAATACACAATTTAGTTACATATTATATATTTATTACATAGTATGTGCTATGTAATGTATATATAATGTGTGCTTATATATTAAGTATTCTATTGGAGTGGCTTATATACATACATAGATAATTTAGATATTTACTACGTATATTATGTGGTATGTATATTATGCTGTGTGTTACATACACATGCACACATAACCTGAAACTTCAATATGAACTCCACTCTGAAGTTATATTCTCATTCATTAATAATAATCGTTAACAGTAATCAGCAACACTGAACGTACTCAGATCTAATATAAAAGGTGAGGACAGACTTGGGGCAGGTGTGAAGAAGCCCCCGTTTCTTCAGTCCTCTGTTTTCTTCTCCTCCCAGCTCTGTGTTTTTTTGTAAACATTTTCTGTTTCGGACCATGCAGGTAAGGCAGAGGAGCAAAGCACATGTCCCAAATTATTTCATTAAAAATTAATGCTTTATAAAAGTGTACACATTTCATTAACTTCACATTGCACGCTTTGCAAATATTCTAAGGGATGCTAATCTCCTGGCTTTAATTAGATTGAAGGTCTCTTGCAAAGGCTATCATTTTAATATAAAATGAGCGATCTTTTAAGCTTTGTGAATTAGAAAACAGGAACTCCCATTTTAGATCAACTGTTACACCCTGAAACAAAAGAGTTCTGTGTTTTTGCAAAAAGTTAAGGTTTTTGCACCGCCTAACATGGAAAGTCAGAAGCCAGGCAGTGCAAATATCCTTTGTTTCCACCCGGGAATGTGTTGCATACACTCATGCCGAGTTCCACCCCAACTCTTCCACCCCATCAGGGTGGCACCTGGTCCTGTTCTCCTTGCTCTGGTGGCTTTCTGCGTGACGTCAGGGAACTCAGATCACCTCCAAATCGCACAGTGACCCTCAGACAGAGAACTGTGTGGGAGAGAGGAGCAGGGCTTTGCCTGGAGCTGGATGGCTGCAGGGAGGCACCGAGGGGCGGCAGTAAGGCGGAGGGCTGCTTCTCACTGAGGACTGAACTCCTTTCAATCTGCAGTTGTTTTCTGCCCCTGTTCTCCTGCTATTATCCCCTGCTAGGAGACGAATTTTTATATTTCTGACCAAGACCCAATCTTCTTTCCCTTATCAAACATAATAGAAAGTGCTGTAGTT
This sequence comes from Lagopus leucura, assembly GCF_019238085.1. Taxonomy (NCBI): domain Eukaryota; kingdom Metazoa; phylum Chordata; class Aves; order Galliformes; family Phasianidae; genus Lagopus; species Lagopus leucura. The sequence goes on along the minus strand of NW_024962279.1, from coordinate 4,218,534 downwards.
ATAGAATAACAAACTCACCTCCTGGATAAATGTCAATCTATTTTTAAGTGTGGGATCAGCTCTGGAGCTCCCCATGATAACGTATCGCCTGATGCCAGCATGGTGTCCCTTCATTGCTGGTCCGACTCTCCTCCAGTCCCACACAAGCCACAGACCTGGCCTTGATCACTGCCCTTTTACCTCTCCTAACAGTACCCTCCTTGAGAAGGGGCTGGTCCTGTCCACCCTGACCCAGAAGAGTTTTTCTTCTCCAGAACTTTATCCAGTCAATTTTAAACTACGCTGTGCAAGTGTACAAATCACCTGTGTAGCGGTGCAGTTCAGCTTTGTGCATTTTGCTGTTGGGCTTCTGGACCCATAAGGTGCTTTCAGACTTAACTCTGTCTTTTGTGGAGCAGGACTGGGAGGCAGCAGTATAAAAATTCCTTATAGTCAGACACAGGACAGGCTGCCATGTGGAATATGAGTATGGAGAGGGACTTGTAAAAGCCCCCTTTATTTGTACTTGTGGGGAAAAGGCCTCCAAAACCATTGCTGGCATTTGTTCCTATCTGAGCAGCACTCAATTAAATAATGATATTTTTTTTCAGTTAGTCATTCATGCCAATTTGGCGTATAGGCTCTTCAAAACTAAGAGGGCTAAGCTCCAAGTCTAAATTTAATTAATCAATAATTGTCATTTTTAAACAATCATGATTTATACAAAATTGACCTTTAGAAAAAGAACCGACTCCATTAATGTCTGTGCTTAGCTCCCTTGCTGCGGCAGCTCTTTCTGCTGACAGCCTTTCTGGGCAAGTTTCCTTTAAGAGAACAAAATCCTCAACTTCATTTCTTCAGTTCCCTAATTTTGATTCAGAGCCACATCTTTGTTTAAAGGTTTATGTAGATAAACCTCAATTTTGTCAATCTCAATTTTGTATAAGAAGCAGGATCAACTTCTAATTTCCAATGTTAAATCCTAGGCTCTGCTTTCCACTGCAATATTCTCAAGATGACTATTCCAGGTTAGATCCCATGCTGGGCTCAACATTTAGAATAAACTAAAGAAACAGTAACTTCATTTACTCATTAAGACCACGGACTTGCTCTGAAGCGATCTACTACACCGTCAGCTCTCTGAGTTCAGGCCAACACACACAACAACGGCACGGACAGTAACAATGACATTTGGGACTGCCCGAAATGCAAATCCACTGCTTTCCTATTGCCTAAGGACACACGAAGTAATACCTATCATCTTTTGTGAAAGTCCGTACGTGGATGAGATGTGAATGATCTTCCCACAGAGTGCCCAGCTGCTATCGTAACGGCTTGCTGCTTTAAGCACCCAGTGAGAGGGAAAAAGTCACTGGCTGTCTGATTTCCTCCTGCACAGTATCTCATGTACTCCCAGTGCCACTTGCAGTATGTACTACTAAGCCAGTGGCGCAAGCTTTGTGGCTATTGTGGTGCTGTTTGTTTTCCTACAAGCACTGATCCATAAGGGCACAACTGGGGGGTGAAAGCCTTCAGTTCGAGCTCTGACTATAGGAAGCCTGCTTCCAGCTCCCCTCTGTGCTGCCACATACCAAGGACGCCGCAGCCCCTTTTCTAGAGGGCTGGGAGACAAATACTAAAGCACGAGGGATATTCAAGTATTATTAGGGCAGTGGTCAATGTGGGGTAAAGACAAAGATCGAGCCGCTGATTTTGTTTTTTTGGGAGAAGACAGGGCACCCATTCTGCAGTGTTTAGGTGTCATACCCACGCAGAGTGAGCTCCCCTCTTACCACACCTCACCTCGTGCCCCTCTGCTGAGGTTGACCCAACAAACACATACTCTGTACGTGCTGTGACAGGTGCTGCATTTGAGCAAATGTTAATGGACAGCATGTTAACTCTAAGTGGGTTCATGTTGCTGAGTGCGTGTGCGAGTCTGCCTCTCTCGTATAAACACTCCTGACTCTCATCTGCTTTGATCAGTATCATTCACTTCTGTGATCCTCGCTCTTTTCCAGTGCCCTGACAAATTTTTGGTTCCACGTCAACATCAATATCTCAGTGGCTATCACTGAGGTTGAGATGGGCCAGCTCACCTCAGGATCACACCCCGGCAGTTCAGAAACGATCCGAGGGTATCACAAACCTTTTACAATGTGTGTATCAAATCCTCTGCTGAACTCCACATTTCTGAGCATCTCTTTGCTATGGATTTTTATGATCTGGAGCGCGTGGGTACATTTCTGCTACCATTGAGCAGAATAGAAAAGGACAGGGCAATGGCACAATTGCACTCTTTCCTACTCACACATTCACTTCAAAATCTCTCTTGTTTAACTCTTGGGCAAGAAGGGAGGAAGGTTTGTGGCATTACCCAAACCAAGGTAATGTAGTAGAAAATTTGTGTTATTCTTAAACAAGAGAAATTTGCAAAGAAAAGGACTGGCATTACACTTTTTCACATGATCTCTGAATTTGACCCACATTCGATGGGCTGTTGGATATACAGTATTTGTGCTACATTTTTCCTCCTTGTATTCATTACGTTTGAATATGGGGACCAAATCCAAAGCTCCATGAACTTCAATAGCACTGTTCTGATTTCCGTCAGATGAAGTTCTTCCTTTATATTTCAGAAGACATAAGAAATGCACTGGGAGAACCTCAGACTACACAGTCTATGTCTTCAATGTCTTTAAAATCCCTTTGCTGCAGGCCATTACCTCAACTTCTTTTTTTCTCAGTGGCTGGTTTACATCTTAGATACTCAAAACAAAAAACATTGGCGCGATCTGTATTTAAAGCACCAGCTTCTGGAAGTCGTGTTCACACTTGTGTGAAAGGTAGCACTCTGTTCTTTGGACAAAAAAATTTTCTAATCTCTTTCAACACCACTGAGAGAATTTTCTTTCTCCTTTAGAGGCAACTGTAACGTGCAAATATTCTAGTGCTTAGAGAATGTATGGAAGTGTGTGTCTACACACACACAACTTAATCATTAGGCTCATTTTGAAACCATGTGCTCCAACTCATAAATAAAGTCTATTAACATTGAAATATTGATCAAAATCAGGGATTCCAGCATCATCTCTTTCTCTGTAGGCTTCTACTTCCACCAAGGCTTATAAGTTAACATTTGAATTGGAATTAGCCCTTATAATTACATTTATATTAATAGAATTACAAGGCAAATGTTCTTCAGAGTTTTATCTTCAAGTGATAAACTGAATTGTCACTTCAATCTATTGCGCTTGCACAGAGATTTACTATATGTGAAACTCAAAGTAATTTTGAGATTGAAACTTGGGCAATCCTCAGGACAGACCAAGAGCAAGAGACTGATTTATCTGCTCTTAGGTGTCTGTACCCCATAAAGATTTCCTTTCCCAAACCCCGATTGGTTGCTCTTACCAGCCCCTTCTGTAACCCAGCCCTTGCATTAACTACTCAATGTGTACAGAAATGTTTATATCCCTTGGGTTTGAACCTCCTTTAGTTTCTGTTCGTTTCCCTTTCTTACAGCCTGTCCATTTGTTCCTGCATTTGACACCAGTTTTCTGACATCTCTCCCAGCTATTCCCCTTAGAATCGTATATAAAATAATGATGTCCACCCGAGCTTTCCTCTCTTCAAAAAGCACTGACCTAGTTTCTCTGCTTTTACAGTAGAAGTTCTCCAGTCCCATGTCAATGAGGTTGCCCTGACATATCTCAGCTCTGATAGTTATCTCTCTCTTTTAATAATGGCATCCTGAATGGGGATTATTTCCTCTAAATGCATCTTCAGCTGTTCCCCGTAGAATATTTCCTTTTGAGTTACCTCCGATTGATCTGTTTTTGGGAGTGGGGCTAAGCAAAGACAGCTCTGATCTTTCTATCCAGGGCCTGACCACAGGTATGATGCCTGTGGACTTTGGCCAGAATTGGAGCCTTTGATAACGTATTCCCCAAACCTGTGTAAAACACAATGAGAAAAGCTGTAGTTTAAATTACTCTTTCTTATTATTAAGGGAGCAGATCCTCAGCCAGAGTAGTGGGTCACTTAAGTCCTTGGATGTGTGCAGAGATGACAATATTGCCTACCAGCTACTGAATCGTTATTTTTGTACGGCGCTGCTCACCTAATTCCTTAGCTTTGCGGTACATTCTTTCTTGTCGTTATGTCCAAATTTCCCTCCCTTCCTAAGGAACTGATCCTCCACCATCAAAGTCAGCGGGAGATTTTGCCAGGCTCCTGCAAGAACATCATCAAGGCCTGGATTTTGATTTGGGTAAGTTTTCAGCATACTTTGATTTCTTTTTTTTTTTTCTTTTTTTTTTCCCTCATCCTTATTATTTACTCTTGTCATTCCTCGTGTTCTTTATCACTTCTCATCGACCTCAGGCTGTAAAAACTTCCCCTTGTCACTGACTGCAGTGCAGGTGCAGGAGCCGAGCCATACTGCTGGACCTGCAGCCTTTGGGTATGTTAGGCACGATCCCAGGTACCCCACTGAGGACAGCAAACTCTGGTGCTGTGGGTCTCTTCAGCGTATGAGTGCTAATTTGAACTTTGAAAAGAAAAGATAGTTTTGAACCGTGCAGAGCAGGCAAGCAGTATTTCTTTCTGATGTTTACTGAGAATGTAGATGTACCACCACCTGCCTCAGTTCAGCCTCAGAAATGCAGTGCACTGTCTGGCTGCTGTGTAAGGAACATTTTTGCTGTGCTGCTCAGGGGAAATCAAGATGACATATACATTTTGTCTAACGTTATATGGCAAAAAGCAACATGAATGTTTACTAATTTGCTTTGTACTGGTAGCTCTTTGCAGTAGGAATCATCCTACCTGGCTTGGGAGAAGGCATTATTTTACAGAGTAATAGCTTCCATTACTTGTGATTCAATTTCTGTTTTCCAAGTGGATGCAATCTCGATTTCCATTAATATATTTATTTTTAGGGGGAAAAAAAAATTATATATATATATGTGTATACATTTTTTTCCTTTTTTTCTCCTAAAAATATTCACATGATTGGGTAACTCTGCTGAGCGCTTCCTGCAGAATGGAGGCAGACGTACACTGGCAAAGACCTATGCTGATTCTGTCCTACTGAAACCTATGGACTTGTTTCCTAAGCCAGACTTTCATGTAGATATATTACCTCACTGAGAATTTCTTGTCAAACCGTGCAAAGTAAATAAAAGAGAGGTGAAATATCAGCAACAAAGCTAGCAAATGGAACTGAATGCTCCATTTGAAAGAGCAGATCTACCTGTTTACCATGCTAATCTGAAATGAAATGAAAATGTATGTTTTTCATCTTTCCAGACAACGATCTTCAAATACAGGTAGTTAAGGACTTTAACAACACAGTTTTTGCTTTTTTTAAAGAAAAACTCCATTGAGGAGGTATCATACCTCTGCCCTGAGAACCTGCTGGCTGCTCCCTACCTGTCCCCCATACTGCCAGCTCCTAACCAATCTTGCCAGCCCCCAAACTAGACATTATTTAGTGCTGTACGTAGCTTCCCATATTTGTTTGGTTCAAGTCAGCATTTTGTCTGCCAGAGGCTAACCAGGTTTTATCCTTTGCTTCACAGAAACTAAGCTCACTTTGCAGCCTTCCGGAGGGAACATCCTCTCCAGACGGCTGCACACTGCTAATTGCAGGGGAAATCCTGGCAGCATCAGGGTCAGTGCCAAAGCCTCCCTGAGTGCAGCGTGCCTGGAGCTCACAGCTGTGTGGACTGTTTGTCCATCAAGGACTTCTCACCATGGAGGCTCCCGGCCGGCCTTGACCTCACTCAGGAGTCACAGCTCCCTCGCATCCTCACAGAAGGGCTCCTTTGACGCAGCTCCATCCCTCTGACGTACCTTTGGCGTTTGCAATTTGTCATAGGGAGGAAGAGAAATGCATCATCTAGCTGTTTTTCCTCTGCCCATCACCCAGCCTTGCTCTGGGCTCCTGGCCACCACCTGCTCATCCCTACGTCACATCCCAAGGGAGCACTGGTCCATGTAGCACCTGCACAAAGAGGTGGTGGAGGCCTCAAGGAGCTTTCGGGTCGGAGGAGAGACAAGAACATGACAATAATTTAATTTTTCATGCAAAACTCTGCTAGGAACTACCAGACTTTCCAAAATGTATTCCAAAGAAATGCAGAGATAGATTCCCGACCGGCATTAATCAGTGCTGATTAAGTCATGGAGCTACGCAATTTCTGCCTGGTGAGTACTTTTCCTGTCATTGATTTATTACCTTCCTTAGAAAAATAAGACCTGGGAAATAAAGAGTTCAAGTAAATTTGCTCAGTTACCCAGCCAACTGTTGACTATGGTACGAGGGGTAATAAATGATCAGGGGAAATTCCTCGTGCATGTTCATGTATCGAGGTCAAGTGTAGAAGTGTTCCACGTGTGCTTCAAATCCTCCAGAAGCTTTGGGACACAGCTCAACCACAGCAATAGATGTGGGGCTAGATAAAACAGAAGTGTGCATGTGGACATTGTGACCACAGCTTGGGGCTCAAGGCAGAGAGCCTGCAGGACGCCTTCCCTTGCAGCAGGAGGGGAAAACCTACTTCTTGCCAGCCTGCCACAGGGCTGCTATTGCTCATCACTGAAATGCAATGTTTGCATCCAATCCTCGTGTCAGCAGTTGAGGCCACAGAGCGCTCTTTCTTTCCTCTCCATAAGACAGCTCCTGGGAATATCTGCCTTCAGGTCTGCAGGATTGTGCTGTGTGGGGGTTATTGTTTTCCTGCACACACATGGCATTGTGTTTATGTCACTGGATGCATTAACACCACCATCTGGTTCTGTTTTTCAAATGACAGCAGACTATTTGTTAAACAGTTTCTACCCCATCTTCTCTAAGGTATTTTAAGGATAAAGTCTCCAGAGCTATACAGAAGGACACATCTTGTCAAGTCTATTTCTTTGACTTACCAATCTGAGTTTGGTGTTGTTTTCCAACTCTCTTTGGAGCATTTGTTCCACATTTTCATTAACCTGACATGATGAACAACTTTCCAAAACCTGTGAACTAAGCAGCATGAAGAGCGCGGCTGTAGGAGGCCTGCTAAGAGCAACACGTGGGGCTGTCCAAACAGAAAATGAATGTTTTGACTTTTGGGTATCTGTTTTGTGCCATTAATAATAGATGTGGTTTCTGGAAGGAGCTTGTCACTTGAAGGTGACATCAGATCCTTTAAAATATGCATCACCGGCAAATTGTGGAACATTTCTGAACCTAGAGCTAAGTCATAGCCAGGGACTCCTTACGTTTACTGTAATAGTTTGATGAGCATAAAAAGACTTTTATAGGGAACAGAATAAGATAATTCTTCAAGATACAGTTGAATTGCAAGGAAAGGATAACTTCGCAGCTTTTTCTCCCTTTGTCCTATTGTATGCAAGTGGACCATTTTCTCCTCATCCTGTGATTCAGATCACAGTGACAGGTACTTGGTGCCCTAGATGGGCTCCCCCGGACCCAGGAGAGGAGCATTTATCACTCTCACCCAAACTGTGCACACACTGCATCTGTTCTCAGTAAATCTGCATGGATACAAACATCTGCCTTTCTACTTGTCAGTGGCACCTGTCGCCAACCACATCCCAAGACAATGAACGAGAACTTTTTTATTTTCTCAAAACCAGGATATTTGCATATGCAAAGCCTGAGGCTCAGCCCACACCCTTTCCTCCAGATCATCACCTCTGCACCACTGCACTAAATAAATTCACAAGTTATCAACAAGCCTGCCAGGCCACTCTGGGCTCCCCATTACTGCGCCTGTCATTGCCACTCAGGGCTCTGCTGGAACGTGACAACTCCACAGCACAAGGTCACTCCCCCAGTCACTCTCTCGCTGCTGCTTGGAGGCAACCATTCTGAGAAATGATTTGTTATGGTAGAATCGGAGGCACATTTGTTAGTTAATTCATTCTGCAAAACTCAAATGAGATGAAAAACAAGCAGAGATCTGACAAATGGCATTTAATTATGTCTGAGCCTAAAATTCATAATACATATTTATGCTGCCCTAAGTCATTCGCAGCCAAGGTCCCTTTTATTCTCATAACTGAGTCCAATTGCTGATATGAGAAGAGGGTGTTAGTGATGGGCTGCTCCATGGTCTTTCATTACGGTGCCTCTTTCATAAGCCTTAGCTTCCCACCCCCTGTGCTCAATCCATGCTTACAGAGCAGCACCTCTCAGTTGTCATTCTTCCATGGCTGGTGTAATAATGCAAAGAAGAGCTTACAGCTACCCATCAACTTTCTAAAGATTAAAATGGTCTGGTTGCTATCCTTGCCTAGTTTCTAATGTCTCCATTGATTTTCACCTCAGGTGAGGAAGGGGTGTAAGAAGGTGCCAGGCATAAGGAATTGTGCAAGGAATGTCCAGGTGGTGAGCTGGGCTGCAGCCTGCAGGAAGGACTGGCCCTGCTGCTCTCAGGATAACTTCTTTCCTACAGTGGAAGGGCAGCTGCCTCTGCAGTAACACGAGCAGCAATGTTAATACAACGCAAATAGGAACATCTTGCACTGATGGTGCAGAGGCTTTAGAGATCATGCTAAGTATAAGCTACCAGAAAGTGGGCACGTGTGCCTCGTCAGAGCAGAAGCTAAGATCTAGAGAAATATTAACAATCACTGCTGTGCATGCATCAACATGCTGAATAAGCATTTCTTTGGTATCTATGGACTCTGAGTTAGGTGCAAAGGACTGAAATGGCTTTGTCACAATGACATATGCTGACACTGCAGATGATGTAGATGCATACTTTTACATCTATTGGTGTCTATTATTGTAAAAGTGAGTTATTTTAAAGTCCTTCTATCAGTATGGCATGGAGTGTCCAGCCAGCATCTTGGTCAATGCATGACTGAAGAGAGTTCATCTCTCCAGCTTCCTGAACCTTTGCTCTCAGCAGAGCCACCTATGCTGGAAATGCTGCTCATGACCATAAAGTCAGCAAGCAGCTCACCATTCTCTGTAGCAGGCTTCCATGCCAGCCTGAATGACCCTGCTTTGAATCCTTCTCCGCTAGAGTCCCAAGCAGCTTCCTCTGATCCCTTGGAGGGGAGGACAGAATCTCCCCAGCAGCTCAGAAAGGAGCTGATTTCGCAGCTCTGGCTTCCTTACCATCTCCCCTCTCACTGCTTGAGCCTGGAGAGCGTTTTTCCTGCTTCTTGACATCCTCGCCCCACCGAGGCACTGGGGAAACCACCTCCCCTCCCCTCTGTCTTGGCACGTTGCCACCCAAACTCACTAGGCAGCTCCAGGTTTTTTGTTCTCTGGTGGGAAATTTCATTTGACCCTTTCAAGTGGGACAAGAGCAGATATTAGATTTGTTGACGGTGAAGTGCTTTTATCTGAATTCAACAAAAGAGGCACAATGAAAAGATTGCAGCTGTTGAGCAAAAGCACTGCACCTATTACAGAGTTCATAAGCATTTACAAGTGGCACACCAGCAAAGGCTCTCCTCACCCCAGCAGACGCTCACCCCTTCTGCAGAAAACTTGTTAATCTCTCCATCAGCTCTGCGTGCTTTACATATGTTTGGGAAAATGCGGTGTTCGACTCTCTTGCCAGATCTTGCAATGATAGAAATGATATTAGCTTTTAGTGAAAACTACATGGAGGTGCTTTATCTTCTTGTAAGTGTTCTAGGGCTTCTTACAGCAGGATGGGGCCGCAATTTGGAACACAAGAATTTTATTACAACCTGAGTTATCTGAGACCATTGGCCTGTTGAACAGACACCTACTTACACTCTCACACTTTACGTGACTTTATATGCATATAGATAGAAGACAGATTTAACTTAGGAAAAATTATTACTTTTTGCCTGTTTTCATGCACACAAATGCAGTCACATAGCTACTAGAACAATATTTTCTAAAAATTAAGGTGGCAAAAGGGAAGATACCAGGATGACAGCAGTTCTGTCAGTGTATGGGACGTCCTAAGGAGATCGAGGAATACACTGGAAAACACAGAATCACAGAATGGCCAGGGTTGGAAGGGACCTTAAGGATCATGAATGTCCAACCCTCCTGCCACAGGCAGGGCCACCAATCTCCCCATTTAATACTAGACCAGGCTGCCCAGGGCCCCATCCAATCCGGCCTTGAACAGTCAGTAAGCTTTGTCTCATTCCTACAACTTTTGCATCTTGTAATATTCAGCTCTTCAGACTCTCTCTTTACATCTGTTCTGGCCTCTGATTTTCTTTGTAGGTGCCCTCAGTTCCGCCCTGTTTGCCTGTACCTTCTTCAGTTCAAGCCACCTACACAAAGAAGTTCTGGAGGTGCTTTCATAGTTACAAGACAATGAATTTACTAGCAAAAATAAATAAATAAGTAAATAAAGACCACTCAGCTGCACGGGATGTGGAAAGTCAAAGTCCACGGACTGCATCAAAGCCCATCACGATCAGTGCAAAAATTCCCACAGCCCTGAACAGATTTTGGATCTGGCCCATGTGTATTCAGTAGTGACTTCCTACTTTGCATACGGTCACAAAGGGAGTCCTTTCAGATTGTTCCTCACCAGGTCCAGCAGATCTACAGCAGAATGGTGGCTGGGTGCCAGCCCAAGTCAGTCCTATGGGCGAGAAACACTCGCACAGCCTTGAGCCAACAGGGTTAGGGGTGTCAGCACGTCCCAGCAATTGGCACAGCTGCAGCAGGACAGCAAAACATTTCCAGTTTCCAGTAAGGACTTCCCTAACCTTTCCATATCTTCTGTGCTCAGCCCACATACAATTTGGGTCACTCAGTGAGGTGACTGCTCTAGTACTAATGGGAAATGAGTTCCTGAGGTCTTGATTCAGTTAACATATGGACTAGTACAAGCATTATGAAAATCCAGCCTCCTGTACATAGTAATACCAAGTGTTGGAGTAAATCTATGGGAAATTCCTGAGCCCCAGAAGTTTCTCTACTGATCAGATGGTGTCTGCAGAACAGCACTGGCCCTCTGCAGAGAGGTGTGGAGCTTCTGTCCAGAGGGAGCATTCCTGGCACCTTTCTGAAGTCCTATATTCATTCAACACACACATCAGTTTTTCCTTCTCAGCTGATCCTAGCTCACCTTCAGGAACTGGAAAAATGATGAACTCCAAATAAGAAGGGAGAAGTCACCTTGTGGGTGCAGTGCCCCACATCCGTGCCCCCAGGTTCCCGCACCTTGCTGGCTCCCACATTGGAACTCCTGGTGCAGAAGGAGCTTGCTGCTTGAGGTTCAGAGCATTTCCATGGGCAGTGGTGTGGTTGGCCAGGCCTGCAGCCAAACCTGAAGTTCCTTCTCTTCTTCCTCTGTCTTTCTTGAAAGTGTCTTCTAAGGGAGACCTGTAGCTTGCAGAAAAACCCAGGCCACAACAACAGGCAGAACCCAGTCAGAGCAACCAGTGGTTGTAGACCCCCTCCTCATCCCAAGTGGCTCCAGCAGTTTCCTTTGACTCTTTGACATTGTTCATGTTATTTACACAGCTGCACCAGTAACTTTTTCTTGCTATGTATTTATTGCCTTCTGGTTTGTTGTTTTTTTTTTTTTTTTTTTAATACACATATTAGGTTTTTCTCCCTTTAGATTTTAGAACAGCATTGGTTTATGTTTACTGCCTTCAAAAGGGATTTGCTTGTAATTAGAAACACAAATCCAACAGTACCTCAACTGAACTGCCCTGTGCTTATCAGCAGGATGCATGGGCAGGTTCTGAAAGCCGAATCACATAATTTCTACATCCGAAATCACTTTCTAAGATTTTTCTATCATTATGACTATTTCAGTGCTCACCTGCCTGAAGCTTTATCCCTTCTCATCTGATTATTCTGCTAGCTGATTGTAAAAAAAGTGCAGCTGTGCATTATAGATGTGTGTGTGACTGCCCAACGGATTTACGTGCCCCATTATCCCCATGGCACACAACCTCAGAGGCTTGCACACACAAACAGCCTGTTAGCTGTAAAACTGCTGGCACGGCTGCTCCGTTTCCATATGCAGCCCCCATGAATATGCATATAAGTTAGGTGCATAGGCACACACACTGCTGAAACTGGAGGCCTCGGTGTGAACCTAAAGAAGAAAGGACAAATGCTTTGGAGGAGGGCTTTAGGTCAAATTCAGTGCTAACAGTCAGCAGGCATAAATCTGCTGGGTTGTGCTCATGTGCCTTATATCAGCACAACTCATTTTCTTCAATTAAATGGAGGAAAACACGGTGGATTTATAGTTTTTTTTTTTGCCTTTACATCTTGTGGGTGTTTATAATTTTCCTTAGTTTTCCTCTTCTGATTTTAATAGACAAAAAACAGCCCAATGTAGTTTTTTGTCCAAAATTTCCAGGCTCCCAGAATTAATAGAAGGAGAGTTTCTGGATACTAGCATGCTTGAGAATCAGGCAACCAAAGACTGTAAACACAGGCTTAGGTGTCTGAATTTAGGCACCTATTTTTTAAAACCTTGGCCTAGAAAATAAAATATCTGAATGTATATAGATAATATAAATCACCAGTCACTTTTATTACATGTATGTTTATATAAAGACCTTAGAACACATTTTTAAAATGTAAACGTTCCTTAGTATGTTTAACTACGTGTCTAAAGAAGATGTAGGACAGAAAGAAAACAAAAGTTTGACAAATGTTTTTGATCAATCCTGAAGAAATCAATAGGAATTCACTCACAGCATGATTTCATTTAACTTTCCATGCTAGGAATAGTAACCTGGCTTTCTGTTAAAGCAAAAGCATTCATACTTCTTAGTGATTTAATTCTCATGTCAACATATATCAGCCAGGCAGAGAATGGCTCGGAGCTGGGGAGGGGAAGGGAAGGAGGAGCGGATGGAAACAGAAACGTTGTGGATGGAGTTGTATGGTTGAGTGACTTTGTTTCACCAGAACTGGATTCTAATAGAAAATAAGGTTTTCACTGAGGTGTATGTTTCTCTTCCCCTCTAAGGGAGCCAAAAATGTCCAATTCTTAGAGCATGTTTTATTGCTTGTTTGAAAAATATCTAACACCTGAGAACTGGAGCAGCTTGATAGAGAAAAAAGAAAGAACACAGAACTGCAACACTGCCCCAGCCAGGTGCCTGTCAGCCACACACACATCCCTACAGCTCTGCCACCTCCATCTTACTCTTAACTCTTCTTTTTTTTTTTTTTTTTTTTTTTTTTGCCAAAGAGGGAAACATTTCAGCTAATAACATCTCAGAGAATTTCGTTGAGGAGATATCCACTTAAAAATTTTCCTCCCTCCCCCTGAAAATTGAACCTACCCGATGAAGAAAATCTTCACTTCCTCCCCCCGCAGCGAGGTGAAGCTGTTAGCACTGCAGGTTCCTGTGTCAGACTTCTGCTCCCTCAGCAGATCGGAACCTTACACAGTGTATGGAAAGTGACAGAGCATCCAAGCCAGGAAACATCTGGCTTACAATATTTTCTTCTTGTTTGTCTATGTTTGTGCTCCTGAAAGAGCATGCATTTGTGTCCATAAGTGTGAGTGTGTGCATGTCTCTTCTTATTTATCCTAAATATAAACAGTTTTCTGAAGGGACATTATTTATATTGAGATAAAAGGGTTTCCTTCATGGATGTTTGGCTCAAAACATGAGCCTGGCACTGAGCACCATAATGGACACAAAAGTGTGCAACCTGTGTTCTACAAACAGTGAGGAAGAGCCCAGGCTTGTGTTGGTCCATTACGAGGAAAGCTATGGATGCTGAAAGAGATCCCAGCTTTGCTGCTCCATCAAATCCCTTGTTATATGTAAAGCAGATGTCATTTCTACAATGCCACATGCAGGCTAAGAAACTATCAGCTAGTGACATCTGAAAGCAACCTAGCTATGGAATATGCTTTTATCTTGTATACACACAGACCTGTGCAGGAATGCACACATCCTATGGCTTAAACAGGATGATTTACTATGAATTTTTCCATCAGCATCCAGACTTGGCTGACCAGGGAATTCAGACAGAACTGATGAAAACTGTTTTACTTTTAGGGAAAACTGTTGAGTGAGTCTGCAAAAGGCAACACCATAACATCCAGTTTCAATCCAACGAGCTACAGCAGCTCTGTTGTTATGTTCTGTATTATTTGATATTTTTGTGGGCAAGATCTGAAGCAAAATAGCTGTGTCTGTTTAGCTGCCTGAACAATAGAAAAGTTTACGCAGCTCTTGAGCTGAAATGCTTCTGACAGTTTTCAATTTTAGCTCTTTTGATTTTGTAAGAAATCTGCAAAAATATGATTTTGAAAATCACCAGTTTCATGCTTTATTCCTTTCTCAGAATTAGACTATATTGTCCAACTCAGCTTACAGTGTCTGAGGGAATCCTAGAGAAGAGCTGGCAAGAATCAGCGCTGGGCTGTTGCTTGGAAACTGCCTGGGTTCCTGTATTATTGCCTGATGTAATAGTTATATTGCCCACTTGCATCTGTTAACAAGCAATACAAGAGAATCCACAGGTACCAATAAAGAAATAAACCTGGCTTCCATTACTTAGCCTGAAAATTCATCAGCGCTTTTTTTCTGGCTTGGTAAGAGCAGGGAAAAGCGTTTTGTTCAGGTGCTAATTAATAAAATAGGAGACACACTGACTCTAACCGTATCTATTTTATTTAGATTTATTTATTTCACCCTGGGGGAAATCTGTTGTAAAGAATATAGTGCATTAGTGCAATTACAACTTTGTAATGTGGTGGAAAGCTATGAGTTGTGGTTTGTTCACTGCTTTTTTTCTCTTCTTTTTCTCCCCCCTAAGCTATGGAGCATTAATACAACCATTCTTTTAACAATTTTTAAATAGAAGTGGCAGAAATTCATTTATAAAGCAGTAGAACAGGGCACTTCTATTGAGGGCTAGCAGTAGAATCTCAGCAAATCCCAAGTTACAGATGGATGAGCTTACCTTAGTGTGTCAATATTGCCAAATCCAAGGGTGTAAAAAGGAGCAGATGAGATGACAAGAGCACGAGATGGGCTCCTTGTCAGAAAGGAAAATGCTTTAAACTTCTGCTGCGTTGTCATGCTCCTTCTCTACAGGCACTGTGCTGGAGCATCACAAAAGCTGAGGCTGCTCAGCACAAACAAACGGGGCGATGCTCAGCACAACGCGTGGGGATTTGTGAAGGCAACTCACATTAGTGTTAATGGGAGTTACATGCGTAAATCCCTGCCCTTCAACATGATAATACATAATATACCCCTTAATTTTTAATTCACCAGGGTCTCAATTTTAAAGCATTTTCATATAGTTTGTCCTAATTATAATCGTTTTTAATGACAGCTTAAAAATTTCACATGACTGTCTTATCACGCACGGTACTTAATTTCTCAAGTGAACAGTTTCAATGTAGTCTATTCTGGGAATTTTGAGAACTAAAACACTAAGGAAAAAATGACTTTGTATAATCAAATGAGATGGTATTATTCCACTATGTTCTATATGCACTGGAATGGATTTTGTAGCAGAAATGCTAAGTCATGGCCTGAACCAGTGATCGAGCACCTGATGGGAAGGCAGGGCCAACCCAGGGGAGCTCAGCTGCATGCAATGTACCTGAGTGATGGAAGGGATGGAGCCAGGATCCACCCCTTCCCAGACCTCATTTAAGGGTTGGCAGTGAAGGTGAGGGTATCTTGCTGGAGATCTCTGCTTATTGGAGTCTTTCTAAAGGTAAGCAGCTCTTTTCCTTCATTTCTGCATCTGTGGCTGCTGCATTTGGGCTTGTTCTCATTTGCTGTAGCCGGTGGCTTTGCCACCCTGATATTGTGGTACTTTCTGTTCCATTGTGGTATTGCAAGGTATACTTTAGTAGCTTGTGGTAATGATGATAATGGGAAGACAGTTGGACTAGATGATTGTTTCCAACCTTGTGATTCTACGATTCTACACATTTTTCTCGTGATATTACTGGTTGACCATTTTGACAAGGGCTCAGCACTAAAATGAGTTTTGGCTTAGAAAATTATCTAATTCATTATCTACTTAATTTCAATCTTATGGACCAGGGCCTTCTCCTCCATCCCCATGTCTCTTGTGGTGAGTACTGATAAAAATTGGCCTGTAACTTTTAATTAATGTGGGCTTTGGGAAGGCTTCAGGTAGTGGACCACTTTTTCCTCTTCTATAGGATCTCACAGAGGCCAAATAAACAGCTGAAATGTGATTAGACACCCAACAGGCTTCACACATTGAGTTTGGAGGGCAGATGACCAAATTCAGAATGCATCCACATAACCACATTTGTCCTTGTCTCTAATATCTCATTTGGGCAGGTAAAATAGCTGTTACCAAAGTAACTGCAGTCAGCTCTCCTACATTATAGCTAACAGATGGACACACTGGGTGCACCTACCTGGTGTTACACCAGATCCAGTTCTGTGAGCCCAGCCACTGACTCCTGTGGAGACAGAATGGGACTTCTGGAAGTCTCTTTTCAAGCATTTCACTGTTAAGCAGCCAGAGCTTTAAATTCTTGTGTTTCAATTAGTTGAACTAAGTTCTCGTTAGACTTTTTTGGGGCAGAATTGCTTTATGTTGACTAAACCAAGTACTGTATCTTTAGCTCTTTCAGAAGGAATGGGGGGTGTGTGTGTATGTATATATATATATATATATATATATTTTTTTTTTTTGTTACTTACAGATATAGAAAGGGCCACTGCCAGCAAATAAATGATGAAATGCCAGGCAATCATTTCAAAACTGGCCTAAGTCACTTAGGAACATAAGTGTCATTTTCAAGAATGATGGGGATGCTTAGATGCTAACACATACCATTTTTAATAATAGATTTTAAGAAGCAATTATTTACCTGTGGAGATTATGTGACTTATAAAATAGCCTCAACAGTTATCATTAGTAATTAATAATACTTTAATTATATTTTAAATGTTTCATTTCAGTTGTGCTCAGGAAGCCATTTGTTTAGTCATGGGAGAAAGTACTCCTTCATGCCTTCAGGAAACTATATATCATTGGAAGTCCTCATTCTAAACAATTTTGGAGTGTTACAGAAAGTAAATAGGACTTGGACTTTAGTCATAAGAGAATTCTTTGCTTATTTATTTTTAATCTGAAATCAAACTTGGCCCTCTGGCTACATTTGGTGCATATCTACCTATTTTTTTTTTTCTAGTAAAGTGACAAAACCAAACTATCTCCTCAAACACACAGAACTGTTAGACTCTACTGATATGTATACCTCCACATTTTATATAACCTTTAATTACTGAACAACCATGACTACAGAGGGGAAATAACTTGCCAAATTAGTAGCCTTCAAACTGTCACTTTTTATAAAGAGTAAATGATAAAAAGAAATGTAGCACTCATTTGTTAGTCATTTTTATGGGTAGTTTTAAACTGTTCTGTATGCAGACTCCAGTTGTTGGTATTGTTTCCACTAAAAGAAAAATAATTTGGCTGCTGCTGCAACATTTTAAGCTTTCACTGTTACTATAAAAACAATCCCCGGGAGATTTTTTAGTCTCCTTGTATTTCTGGTTTGTAAGGACTTAGGAAGTAAAAGTTTAAAACTGCCTGGTAACAGACAAATCACTTTTAAAAGCCAGCATTGTGCCGGCCTGGGAGAGCTACAGGAAAAGCTACTTTGG
>NW_024962279.1:4193585-4200821 GCF_019238085.1 Lagopus leucura | reverse complement strand
CCCCCCCCCCCCCCCCCCCCAGAGAAAGAAAATGCAACAGTACCAGAGTTAAGCAAACCTAATTATTTTTTAAACAAATATATGGAGGTCACATTCAACTGTGAATGCATGAGAGGACTTTGCCTACATGTGAATTGTCAAATCCCTGTTGGAATGGGCATCCAAGCAGAGACTGGCTCTGTAAAGCTGCTCCCAGTAGAAAGGCATCTTGGTTGGACTAAAGTGCTCTAGAACAACACCCTTTTCAGAACATATTAAGGCTGAAGTTTTCAGCCTGGGATACCTAAACCAGACCTGTCCTGTGGCAACACAGGGCTTTGTGTGGCTGAGAGTTTCAGTGTAAGCTGAAGCTTTTTGGAGTAGGTGTGAGCAAACACAGCTAGAATCTGGTGCTTCTGTAGTTCTTGTGAACTGGAGAGGCATACCCATAAAGTGTTGTGTGGAGTCTTCAAAATATTTGAAGACAACAGACATGGTTTTTGGTTGGAGTACAAGAAGGAGGAGACAAAATCCCATGGAGATTAAAGAGATTTGGGTGCTCAGCTCCTACCAACTCCCAGCCCTCTTCTGTAAGCAATGGCTGCATCCTGACAGAACTGATGGTTCTGTTTGGCTGGTTGCTTGCATCCGCTCAGCCTGGAGCCTGGCCTGGGAATTTTGTTACTCCATAAGGAGCTTCCAGGAAAGTTTTCAGCTCTTGGTTCCCAGGTATCTGAGGCTTTGCCACTTCCACTTCCCCCAGCCAGAGAATGCAGAGACATGCAACCATTTAGGAAAAAGGCTGGCCAAACCCTTTCAGAATCAAAGCAATATTCATGTTTTGGATTGAAGACTGGAGGAAAGATTTGACAAGCTCCTGCTTTCTCTGTTCTGCGCTGCCAATGTCTGATCCTAAGTTAGATCCATTGGCTAATACAGAACATCTTACTGAGGTTACTTTTCAGTAAAATTAAAATAAATATCAGTTTTTCATCCTTAGGTAGAATGACACGAAACTGGTCTTTAGCACATCTTGTTTTTAAGGCTCAAAGACTCAATTTTCAAATCAGTGTGTCTGCAGCCAGGCTACAGAATGTACCTGGATGCATGCAGACAAGCAAGCTCCTTCTCATGGCAAACTATTGAGTGCCTGCTGCTGTTCCTTCAGACACTGATTTCATTGCAAACTAAATCACTTTTGCACTGCAAGGACTTCCTAGGACCCAAGGAAGGCGCAGACCTAGACAGAGACATTTACACTGGGGAGATCAAGCCTTGGAGGTCTAGCTGCATCCCAGGCATGCAGAACAAGAAGAGTCAGTGTCAGAGAGCTCACACACCATGTCAGACTCCACATCACACTTTCAAGTGGCTGAAACAATGCTCCAGCAATTAGCACGTGTAAAGCTATTAATGTCCTAGGAAATAGCATGGATTTTACTATTTTGGGGTAAGTTGTTCCAAATGGCAAAGCAGCAGCCATTTGTCTGCTGTCTATTGATGTGCTGTCCTGATCTTTGATCGAGGCTGAGGGGGGTACATTTCCACCTTTTAATCCTCCAAATTTTCTGATGCTTTCATGTACAAATGTATACAGTAACTTGGCGTTAGCATTCCACAAATATGCAAATTGTCTGTCAGATTGGACAGGCTGCATGCATTTGAAGTTGTGTTGACAGCCTACAGAAAAAAGACATTCTCAGCTCAAACATGAACAAGATGTTTATATCCTTTTTGCCTAAAAACATACATTTTATGTTTCAAGCAGAGATGGGAGCAAACTGCAAAATTTGGATCAAAGACGTCTTTTGCACCCATAAAATTTGGGGATGTCTACATCAGGGGATTTTGATTCATCTGGCTCTTGGAAGGGGCGATTCAGCTCAGATTTGGCTTATGTTCCAGTCTGCACAAAATACAGAGGGAATTTGCACATGTTCTGTTTCCAAGTAGGTTAACGCATAAAAGAAGCGGCTCAGAAGGTGCTATTATACTCTAGATGCGATCAGCTCTGCAGTTGGTGGTGACAGCAGTTACCTGACAGAGCACCATCTTGACAGTCCACAGAAAAGGAAGCTGCAGAGCCCAGCATCTTTCCTAGCCTGGAGAAACAGCGGCAGTGAGAACTAATGGGTGCTGGTTACCCAGGAAGCACAGATAGGTTGCTGCAAGAGGCCATGTTACGGATTAATCATGGGATTTAAGCAACTCTGGTTATCTGCCTCCATAATTCAGGTGCCCAGAAGCTCTCACTTGGAAACTGCTAAGTCCTGCAGATCCTCCAGTGGTATCAGCACGTGCAGGTGTTGGAGTGAACACAGATGCACTTGCACTATTTGTAAGCGTGTGTCCAGGATCATGCAGTCTCATAAAAGCAAGCTGTTATCACTTCAGTTTCAACAAATTCCACAAACCAAGAGGACTTAAGTGTGTTTTAATGTGTTCTGTCAGCAAGGCTTCAGCCAACTGTCCTCTTTGACTATATACTTCTAAGTACTTTAACCAAAACAGATACGATACACAAATTTAATTAAATCCTTCCCTGGATTCCATGTCCTGAAATGGAGTACTGAGTTTCCTCTTACTATCGCTGTGGTAAACTACCTGCCGTATGTTGGTTCTTGCATATCATCTGTTCGGGTGGAGTATCCTAAACTGGGGCTTTATGTGGAAAGAATGGCTGTTTAATAACCAACTGTAGTGAGGCCTGTGATTCAAGCAGGATCCTTAGCTGACAGCTGCTTCTTCAAAGCATTATGGTATTGCATCTGGATGTACTGGACAAGGTATAAGATCACAAGCAGAAGGGATCACCTCCAAAAAAAATCGCTCTTGTTACAGATGCTTCTTTTACAGCTCATAAAAAAATTAGTTTCAGTGGCAAAGCTGCACTGAAGACAGTGGGAAATATCCCACATGGCATTAAGGTCCCATGAAACCAGAGAACTTGTGAAGTAATGAGTGTCCTTAGAGTGCATGTTGAAATTCTGTCAATTAAAAATCTTTGCTGCGGCAAACCACAGATGATTTGAAGGAATGGAAAGCTGCAAGAGGGAAAAGAAATGACTTTAAATATATTTCATGAAAAACATTAAAGATTTCCTCCCTTCCCTATTAGAAGGCAGCAGAGGAAGAAACATTAGACTTGTGATCGTCTGTTGTTCAGCAGCTAATTTCCATTGGCTGCATAATTTGGGCACTCTTGGGTCACTGCAGCTGCTCAGGTACCAAGTACAAGCAGGATCCGGTCTCTTCTATGTATTTGCTACAAACCCTACCCAGGAACACACTGATTCATTCTCCATGTGTGTTTGTACTTGGATTTTCCCTGTGGCAGGAAGCCATTCTACCTGAAGACTTTCTGGTTGCCTTCGGGTGCTTGTGCACGACCCATCCTTTGGGTCACAAGCCAGAGCTGTGTGCCAAACTCTAGCCAAAGATTCCCCACTTTGTGTTCCATTGTGGTGAATGCTGGATAACCGTTACAAGCCAGACAGACAGAATTTCTAGTGTTAGACCACTGAATACAGAAACAAGGTCATTTTTATATCTCTCGAGGGAGCTGTGGAAGCCCTGAGCTGCTCAGGCAGCTCATTCCCAAGTCAGAGTGCCCTAGAACAGCAGGGGAGTTCATGAAACCCAGGTTGGTATTCTGGAATTCAATCTGAAGTTATGCTGTCCCCTGTGTGAACAGCCATTTAGGAGGCTTAATTCCTTCGAAAGGGTACAGATTGTTTGCCAACAACAACAGCACTGAAAAGATCAGCAGCTTCAGATGGAATACCTTCAAAGAGCGTCCTTCCATAGCTTCCCAAAAGTAAAGAAAGGACAACTGGTGCCAAAGGAATGGCTTGTTATAGGAATACGAAAACTACCAATAAAGAGCAATAAGTGTATCAGGAGCCCAGTTTGACAAACAGGAGCATAAATGCTTGAGGGGTAGGACTGCAGAGCTTCTGCACTGCCGATGATTCGTGTGGTCTTCAAGAGGCTTGACAGCACGAATTATGCCTTTGCTTACTTCGTAAGAGTAGATAACTCAGCAAGAGCAGAGAAATCATTTGACAGAGGCCAGATTCAGAAGGCAACTGAAATGTCTTTCTTTAAAGATAATCATGTTAGGAATCAAAAGGGGTCTAATGTTAGAGACTTGCCTTTCAAACGCAACAAATGATTATACCTGTCAAGATTTATGGACAGATTTATTTATGTTGACAGAGGGACCACTAATAGTTTGACAAATGAGAAGTCTTGACAGATACAACAGATATGTTCAAGTATATTTCCTCCTGTTTGAAATAGGAAATGAGTGAGTTATGACAAGCCTGTAATGTATATTGATACGTCTATTCCTAGGCTCCATCTACAGAAGTAGGTGTATTCTATGGTGCTGGATACTGAGCTGGAAAGCCAGCTATAACCTTAATTATCAGCAACCCTCTATCTTCCTTCACCATGAAAACATTCAAAACGGCTAATTTAGAGAAAACAGGAAGGAAAGCATTTCCAGCTGGTGCTCCTGGATGGAAAACTTGCCTTCCGAAACAAGGCAAGAGTCTGGAGTAAAAAAATAGTAGGTTCTCAGGAAGCTTTACGTTTAACGTAATTGCTAGGCAGGGACTTTCCATGTAAATACACAGCAAAATGAGTCCTACTCTTTAGTGTAGAATGTCAGACCTCACTGTACCATCAACATTTCGGGTCATCTCCAGCCAAGAAAGCAGATCTATGCCAAGGACTGCTGCAGTCCTACAGCACAAAGCATTTCTGTGCTAAAATCCCATTCAGAAAAGGTACAGAAAAAGCTATTGCCACACATTAGCACCTGATCAAAGGCCAGTGTAATGAATGGAATGACACCGGCACCTTCAGCAGACTTTGCCTCAGGCTGAGATCTTTTAGGTGTTTTCTCTAAGAGTGCATAACTACTATACCTCCAGCTGTGAAAGGCAGAATAATCCTTAAACGCTGTTTTATCATGCAGCAGCCTTTAAATGCTGCTCTCAATCTATGGACAGCTAGTGGCTCCTCACTTAAGAACAACGTTTCCAACCTTCAGTCAGCGTAGTCAGCTCTGGACAAGTCCATGTGAGGAAAGATCGGAAAGGAGAATCCTGCTTTGCTGCTCTAAGGGCTGCCATCCTCACCAAGTGCATGATAAACGTTGATGAAACAACACTTAGTACAAGACCAGTGTCTGTCCTGTGCTGTCGATTTGGGTGCCAGACCCACATCTTCAAATAACAATGGGACGAATTACCATGTTCCCTAAGGCATTGCAATAAACACAAACAGGCAATTAAACAAACACATGCTATTGTCACACAGCAATTAAAGCGTTTCCTGATCCCTCAATAAAGGTTGGTCAAGTTTCCACACATTAATGCAACTTTACACACTATCAGTTTATCGCATTAAGAACCCACTGAGTCTTTGGCCAATTCAACTCAGTGTGGCTACCTTCCCCAGAGATCCCTTCAGGAAGGGGAAGATAGGTGGCATTTTTGAACTAAGCGTATGTCTAACATCAAAATGCATTTAACTGAAGTACAATGGGTCATGTTGCTTGTGCAAAAACCTTTTGGTGTTTCAAAACACCATTAGAGGGCATCAAGGGAGGACTAGCGTTCTGAAAAAGAATGAACCTTGACAGGCTAAACTAACTATTACTCTTTCACCAGCACACTCTCTTCCCTGGGAAGATCCAGAAGGTCTATTAATTATTTTGGATGTGCTTGTGGAAGTCATCTGAGCTGGCAATTGCCAACTGCATCACTCTGTGACATTCCACGGGCCGACAGTGCCATCTCTTTCATATAAATCTGTTAAATTACTAATATACTGAAGTATCTCAGCTTAAAAACCCTCTTGCTCTCCTTTATCAATTTTGCATCTGGTTTTCACTGAAGTTGAAAAACAAAGCAAGCTCTAAACACCTCCCTGCCAGTCATTTTGCACGTGCTGTTCTTTGTTAAAAAAATTCTGCTCTGTAATTACCAGACAGCCATGGGAGTGGTTAATCTTTTAAAGCAACATTATGAATTATAATACCAAGTGTATACTTCACTGTGGTAATCCTGCAGTAATGCAAGCAATATTAGCATGTTCTGGGAGGCAGACTACTGCCTGGGGACCAGGGATGCTTGCAGGAGAAGAAAAGAGGAAGATTTTGCAGCAATGAAAATGATGTTGTTTAGTCCCACAAGCTAAAAACAAACTAAATGTTTATGATAAAAGAAAAGAATGAGAAGGATTATGGTGCCATTCACTGTAGAATAAAATATTACCTAATCTAAACATTTACATAAATAACAGAAGGATAATGAATGCTGAATTTAGTTGGATCAAAGAGGAGGAAATTAAGTGTAACAACACTGTCACTGCGTGCAGTGGTGATTGCTTTTGGGACTGGGCACCTCTTCCTCTTTGAGTGTGACAGAGCGTGTCACAGGAGGACCCTGACAGCATTTGGCATACAGCTAGGAAGAACTATAAGGTATGTTCATGTTCTTTGTTGAAAAAGCGTCCATCTCCATCCACGGAGATGTTTCCCTGGTGTAGATCTTTACAGCACCCAAGGTGGAAAAATAACGGCATTAGCTGGTTGCATTAGCAGGCTCTTCAGTGTTGTCCCAGAAGGAGATGGAGGTAGCTGAGATGGGACACATGGACCTGAATTTCACCCAGGCACACCACTGCCCAGCTCACACTGGCTGTTGCTTCTCCTTTTTTTTTTTTTTTTTTTTTTTTTTTTTTTTAAACCTTTAGGGCATTTGGGGCCTCAAGTTCGTCTTCAGCCAGCTCCAAACATCTCATTTGGCCAGTGCTGCAGGGTCAGCTCCTGCTCCCCAGTTGCACTACCTGACAGGCAGAAACCAGACAGCACTACAGGGCTTCACATGCTTCAGGCTGCCCTCTAGACAGAAAACCTGGGTTCACATGCTGCGTGGTAGTAGCTGCTAAAATATATTTTCCCCCCCTCCATAATGGCAGTTTAATAAATCTTGCTTGCCAATTCAACGAGTCAGGCAGGAGCCTTGCTGTAGATCAAGTTCCACTGAAGCAAAGGGTTTCAGGGCAGATTTTTGCAAGCAGAGAATTCATTGCAAGATCCTGGCCAAATTGTTTAAGAGACAGGTCAAAACCGTATCTTTCTTCAGCTGAATCACAGTTCTGTTTAAAATGTTCCTCATTTAAGGCCAAAGCAGACTTCACCAGTTATATTAAATTTCCATTTGGATGCCCAACTTAGAAATA